>NC_087348.1:71247083-71561145 GCF_030014295.1 Loxodonta africana | reverse complement strand
TGCAAGTGGCCAAGAGTAGTTAAATCAATCTTGAAGAACAACCAATTGAAGGATTTATATTACCATATATCCAGACCTATTATAAAGCTATAGTATTTAAAATAGTTTGATATTGATAGAGTTAGACCAGAAACACCAATGGAACAAAATAAAGAGTCCAGAAACAGACCCAGGCATATATGGACATTTGATTTATGACAAAGAATGCAGTGCAGTACAGTGTGAAAAAATGGTCATTTTAATAAGTGGTCTTGGGTAATTGGATACTGTATTGGATAATTGAATACTGTGTCAATTAGAGTTCAACCTGAGAAACAACCAGAATACACACACACACGCATCAGGGGATTTATTGCAAGACGTTGGCTTATGCAATTGCAGAGGCTAGCTAAGCAAGTTTGAATTCTGTAGGGCAGCAGTTAGGAAGGGAACGTGCAATGATTAAGATTGTGTGTCACCTTGGCTGGGCCATGATTCTCAGTGTTTATGTGATCACTCCCATGATGGGATCTGCTGTGAGTAGCCAACCAGTTGAAAGGGAGTTTCCTTGGGGATATGGCCTGCATCTGAATATAAGCAGAAGTTCTTGCTTTTTGCTCACTCTGAATCCTGCAGCTGCCTCCTGTTCATCTGACCTCTGGTTCTTAGGACTTGAGCTATCAGCTTATCTCCCGATCTTGGGATTTGTTGATAGTCACAGCCTGTGATCAAGAGCCCTGCTTTCTGATCTGACCATCTTGGGTTTTCCGGCCCTTGTGACTACATGAATCAGGAGAAGCCTCTATCCTAATCCAGGGACTTGGGACGTTTCAGCTTCTACAATCATGTGAGCAGTTTCTTTGATATATACCTCTCTCTATATATATTTATATGCGTTACTAGTTTTGCTTCTCTAGAGAACCCAGCCTAAGGCAGAACATCAGGAGTAAGCTGGAATCTCATTTTCATGAGCTGAAGTTTATCATCTACAACAGGAGGAATCTCCCTCAGGGGAGGCCTAAGCCCTCTAAGGCCTTCTAACTGATTAAGTCAGAGCCAGAGTTAATCAAATTAAGTTTGAGTAACTTAAAGTCAGCTTGATTAGGGGTTTTAATCACATCTGCAAAGTCCCTTCACAACAGCATATAGATCAGCGTTTGATTTATAACTGGAAGAAATGTATGTATATGCTACAAAATGGCTCTGTCTCACTTCATATTCTAATTCCCTTGAGAGAATATCCTTTATAGCACACCCTGACTGGAAGCATACTAGAAAAAGGAAGTCTGGGGAACCATAATTCAACTTTGCCAAGTTGACACATTAAAAGCCATCACAGATATGCCTATGGAAAATTTTTATGTTGACCCCTACCTCACACCATATGAAAAAATTATTTCCAAATACATTGTACATCTATATGTGAAAGTCCAAACAATCTTCTACAAGAGAACACAAGGAAATATCTTCGTGCTATTGAGGTTGGCAAAGATTTTTTAATCAGATACAAAGATTACTAATCACAAAGGAAAATGACAAATTGAAATCTATTAAAATTAGGAACTTGTATTTGTGAAAAAGCAAGATACAGACTGGGAGATTTAAGCATAAGGAAGCAAGCCACAGACTGGTGAGATATGATTGCATTTTATATATATATATATATCCCACAAAGAACTGTATCACGAATATATAGAGAATGTTTATAAAACAGTAAGAAAAAGGCAAATAACCCAATAGGAAATTTGTAAAAACTTCAACAAGATCTCCACAAAGGAGCATTCCCAGCTCACCAATAAACATTTGAATAGGCATATTCAAGAAAATGTGATTTAAAGCCACAATGAGATAATAAAACCCACCTAATACAATTTTTTTTTAATACAATGCCTAAAATGGAAAATAAAAATTATAGCAAATCTTGGCAAGGGTGTGGAGCAACTGAAACTTTCGGCTCCTGCTATGAGGAGTGCAAATTTGTACAACCACTTTAGAAAATTTTTTAGCAGTATGTATCTGGCAGTTATCTATATCCATATCCTATGACCTAGCAATTTCACCAAAAGATAGAAACATTCTAAATGTCCCCCAACAGTAGAATAGATAATTTGCAGTATATTCATAAAATAGACTATAGAAATAAAAATGAGTACAGTATGGCTAAATGCAACATCATGGCTGAATCTCACAACATAACACTGAATGAAAGAAATGAGGTAAAAATAATATTGGGAGGTTCTGTCATAGAGTTCAAAAACAAGCTAAAAAATCAATGATGTTAAAATTCAAGATAGTGTTGACTTCGGAGAGGAGAGTGGAGATAATGACTGGGGCAGGGCATGGGGGAAATCCTATGAAGGTAAATTCAAGATAGTGCTTACCTTTGGAGAAGAGAGTGGGGGTAATGACTGGGTCAGGGCATGGAGTGTCTTCAAGGGTGTTGCTAATGTTCTTTTTTTTCACCTGGTTAGTGGTTACAAGTGTGTTCCTTGGTGAAAGTTCATCGAGTTATTCACTTATGATATACGTGCTTTTCTGTATGAATGTTACCTTTCAACAAAAAGCTTTATTAAAAAGTTAAATTTGAAATGGTCACGATCAACAAACACTATACCCAAAAAGGGCTGAAACTTTTAGATATCCTTGTCCCAGGGAAAAGGACACCAGGAAACACCAACCTCCCAGGAAGCCAGATCCCTAGACCTGAGGGACTTATTAGGAATGAGTCCTAGGAACCAAGAGCAGGGTGGAGTCAGGAAAGAAAGCCAAACTGCCAGACCAAGAACAGATTAAGTCAGAAGATCCCTGAAATAGAGTGGCTGGAATATGAGATCAGAAATTGACATTTTAAAGTGAAGGAAGTGATGCCCAAGTACTCAAGATTGGGGAGCATTCAAGACAGAAATTACAGAGTAATGAGTTGATGTGAAATAATTATTTGTTTTAACCATTTATCCCAGTCTTTTTTTAGTCTTGCTGTCCAGTACTTCTTGGTTCCCAACTGACACAGGCCACCTTAGATTAAGATTTTAAGTTCTAACAATTCCCAAAGGGTTTCATACTTATACTAAATATTCAAGGTCTCTCTTTTTCTCTTTCTCTCTCCTTCTCTCTCTCTCCTTGGTCTTTGAAAATCCAAGAATTTTTTATAATACAATAATGAAATAAAAATGAAGTCATTCATCAAGAACCCTGTATTTATTTTCTTTACGTCTGAAGGTTGTTAAATCCTAATTATCCTGAACTATTTTCATACTGCTGAGCAGCCTCCACTTATGAAGTCAGTAATTAATATTCAATTTGCCTAGAGCTTTCAGATTTGCATGTTAATTATTGATTTCTTAATTACCAGGATGGGTATTTGAGAGCTTTAGAGAACAGTGACATTTCGGTAAATGTTACAGAGCGATCATTTCTGTAGACTGGAGTTTTTAAGAAAATATTTTGCAATCTTTTATTTTCAGATTTCTTCTCCACCTGTGCTCTGATTCTTTTCCTGAGGCATCTGCTAAGGCTTTGCACTGCTGTTATTGATAGAATTACCAGTAGGAATCTGAGAAGGGGCAATGTCATCACGTATGGTCTTAGCCTGGCCTTCCCTCTACCAGTGTCATTCCTCCAGTAGGGTGAGGAATAAGGCATGCTGGAACATTGGCAACCCAAGCAGAGCAGAGACAGAGCAAGCTGGGACTAACTCGGCTAGGCATTGGAGAAATGACCTGACTGTAGTGGTTGAGCTAGTTGGGATATCTGGATTCTCCAAAGCACAGAGTTCAAAGGCACTCTACTTGGGGAATTGATAAAATTGATGGAAGGAAATTCCGATGGCATGCGACACTTGAAGAAAGGCAGCAACATCAAAATTCTGGTCACTCAGATCTTTCACAGCAGGACCCCAGCCAATCACGGGAACACAAGGAATGAGTCCAACTGCCTGGGAAAAGAAACTGACAAGAACTGAGCAGGTTCTCATGGCTCAGCCAACTGGGTTGGTGCTCAGATCAAAGCCTCAGACTACATTGGGAGCCTGAGTATCTTCTGATCGTGGTCCCTTCCGCCAAGACCTCAGCTACTTGGGGAAGCTCTGGAATATTTCATGAGTGAAGGTCCTCAAAAAAAGGCCAAGATGACGATTCCATTCAAGCAATGCTTGACTCAGTCAGGGGGAGATAAGCTGAGAGCCAGGAGAAGCACTTGTCTAGAAGCTGAAAGAAGTGGGTTGGAAGCAAAAGAGACTGCAGTAATATGAACGGCTGGACAATAAGCAGGCAGAAATAGGGGAGGTGTAGATGTGGAGTAGGGTAGCTTAGAAATAAGTCTTGAAAATACAACTGATAAATACTTTCACTTGTTGTTTGACACCCTTCTTCCCAGATTGTGAACAGGGTCTCAAAGTGAAAGACTTAAAATGAAAGACTGGACAAGAGTTAAGAGGACTGGCATAGGAAATGATATGGCCTAGAGGCTCCCCAAAGTTTGACAGCAACATGCTTCTAATGCACTCCACCCAGACTGGAGTGATTCAACCAGTGCACTCCCTGCTGTCAGCATTGACTAAGAAAAGGAGGGGATCTGAGGCCACATACAGTGCTAGCTGGAAAGGGCATGGTGAAAGGAAGGAGAGGCTCTGTCTGAATGGCGTACAGAAGGCTACTATGAAATTCTAGGCTTCTAATTTGTGCTGACCACCACATTGATTCTTATTAGTGAATTGATCCAAAGAGGATTTTTCCTAGCAAGAAGCTTACCCAATAGAATAGCATCTAAATATCAATGGCCTATATATCTTTAGGAAACCCTGATGGTGTAGTGGTTAAGTGCTATGGCTGCTAACGAAGAGGTTGGTAGTTCGAATCTACCAGGCCCTCTTTGGAAACTCTATCAGGCGGTTCTACTCTGTCCTACAGGGTCGCTATGAGTCAGAATCAACTTGACAGCAGTGGGTTTGGTTTTGGTTTTACATATCTTTAAATTCTTCAAAGTACCTTAATATGGCTTTCAATAGATTATCCAATCATTCTTCCACCATACAAGAGAAATTAGTTTGGGAAACTTAATTACAGCAAGTATCTTTTAAATTACTCAGGAAGGCAAACATGAATCCATTATTTAAGCAACTCTATTTTTTTTATGCAACATTTTCAGACTGGGAGCATCACGCCTGCTGTTGTCCTAAGATATTAAGAAACTCAGGAGGAAGCCAGATGTTTGGCCATGTGTACATCTGCCATCTCCTAACATATTCTACTCCACCCTCTGCCTTTGCCTCAAACTGAGCTCTAAGCCTAGCATGAAAGTTGTCCAAAATAGCTTGATGTAGCAGTCATTTTAAGATGACTTACCCAATATCCAATCCTGATCTTCTCACTTATCTCCTGTGGTAGATTATAGCAATAGTCCAACTCTTCACTCCTCCCTGTACCTATTCTTTTCCATCGTGACTTCACAGTTCCTCCACTAAGAGGCAGAGAATATTTCCAGGCCCTCCACCACACCCCCACCTTGACTTGGGTTCAGCCATGTGACCATGTGATTTGCTTTGGCAAGTGAATGTGAGTGGGCATGAGTGAACAAGGGTTTGAACAGAACTTTTTCTGATCTTGGCAATGAGATCCTGTCTGGATCTCTGACACTCACCTAATTCCCACCTCCTTCTCAGGAGCATAACAAAACTGAGTTACTCTTTCATACTCCTTGGGGCAGCAGGAAATTAAGTTTGTCTAAGGCCTTCTCAGCCCCTGATACACATGCAGCCATTTCTATTTTTCTGGTCCCACACCATGGCAATATGGGGATTACTGCAAACTACCACCTCCATTGACTCTCAGATCCCCCATATTATCCTGGGGTTACCACCCCCACATAAACAATTTGGAGCTGACTTGGGAGCCCTTTCTCAAAAACTCTTACCTGCAAACACTCTCCTTCACTACCAACCTCTCTCTTTGAGTCCAAAGATTTTTCTTGCCAAGTAGTCTTCCAAACCAATTTTGTTTATCTTTCCATTTCTGCTATGGCTTCCCTTCCCTAAAGTGGTAAAGGCAAAAATCTACTTTTAATGGTAAAGATGTCAATGGAACAAATTGCAGGATTCAGGAAAGCAACAGCAACAACACAGCCAACATCAGTTATTACTCCACCATATATCAAACCCCACATATCTGTCAGTTTGTCGTACTGTGGTGGCTTGCGTGCTGCTGGGATGCTGGAAGCTATGCCATCAGTATTCAAATACCAGTAGGGTCACCTATGGTAGACAGGTTTCAGCTGAGCTTTCAGACTAAGACAGACTAGGAAGAAGGACATAGTGGTCTATTTCTGAAAAAAATTAGCCAGTGAAAACTAGGTTTCGTTCTGTTGTACATAGGGTAGCTATGAGTTGGAACCAGTTCCACGGCACCTAACAACTAACAACATATATCAAATGAAGAAGTGTCAAATTACAGACAGGGTCAGATGAATAGACAAGGCACCTAAAGTATCAAGCCAAAAAAACAAAAAGCTCAGAAGGAGTATTAAGTCATGGGCACCTAAGTAGGAGAAAGCTATTGTTAGAAACACTGAGCCAAAGAGAAGTCAAGAGAAAGTGCCAAGTAAAAGAAGACAACCCCTGTGGCAGGGGTGCAGAGTTCAGGGAAAGACAAATCAAGACTGGAGTATAGTACACCTCTGAGGCAGGCCAGATGGATGACATTTTAGCCATGGCTTGCTATTTTGACATGCTTATGCCTCAACTATACCATGACAACACTATGTCTGTCTTAATGCAGCTGTGTTTGTAAACCACTGCCTGACAAGCCTGAGAACTCTGGAAAGGATCTGTTTTTTGCACTACAATAAATATGAACAAGTGCTCACTGCTTTTCTTCATTTTGTCACATTCACATGCCTTAGGGATGACTTTGCCATATAAATACAGGTATGAATGTTTTTACCCCACCACCCTCACCTGTTATAAGATACCCTCCTCACAGTGCTTAATTCTTTAACAGAGCCACACCAATATTTTGAGGGTTCACATGATCAGAACCCAGTGTTTCTGTTTGGGGTGATAAAAAAATTTTGGGAATGGATAGTGGCAATGTTTGCACAACATTGCGAATGTAATTAATGACACTGAATTATACACTTAAAAATGGTTAAAAGGAAAAAAAAAAAGATTAGAACTAAGCATGTCAGATGTTGGTGTGTTTATCAATGTTATAAAAGATGAAGTGAACCGCAACCAAGTTCACAAGGTCCAAAACATTAAAGGACAAAATATAATACTCTTCCTTTTCCAAGTCATCCTCCTGTGAGCCGTTGAAGTTCTTCCTTCTTTTTCTCCTCTCCTCAAAGTTGTCCTTAGGTCATTGTTCACTTCTCCTAACTTGGGTCTAATGACCACTCATCCCCATCACAGGCTGGGTCAGTGCCCCTTCCCTGTGCTCCCTTAATGACCATGCAGCTTTCTGTCACTGCACTTCGAGTTATTCCAAAGCACTCTGTTTAGAGCACTCACCAGGTCATGGACTCCTACCATGAGGGGCTAGTTCTTTTAATCCTTTCGCTATCTCATTCATCTCTATATTCCCAGGACCAGCCTAGCACAGGGTCTGGCACGGACTATTGTTGTTGTTGTTAGGTGCTGTCCAGTCGGTTCTGACTCATAGTGACTCCATGTACAACAGAATGAATCACTGCCCCATCCTGCACCATCCTCACAATCATTGTTATGCTGGAGCCCACTGTTGCAATCCATCTCACTGGGGGTCTTCCTCTTATCCACTGACCCTCTTCTTTACCAAGCATGATGTACTTCTCCACGGACTGGTTCCTTCTGATAATACGTCCAAAGTACATGAGATGAAGTCTTGCCATCCTCACCTCTAAGGAACGTTCTGGCTGTGCTTCTTCCAAAACAGATTTTTTCATTCTTCTGGCAATCCACGATACATTCGATATTCTTCACCAACACCACGATTCAATGGCATCAATTCTTTCTTCCTCCTTATTCATTGTCCACCTTTTACAGTGGTAGTCAGAGCACACTTGGAAATAGTTGCAGCACCCCTGGATCCCAGTCCAAACTTTCAGACCATGACTTTGGGCACCCCTCTGTCTCAGCTGTTAAAGTCTCCTGGTGATTCCTGCTGGTGGCCTTTACTGTCCACACATTACCCTGATCACAAACGAAGCTTCCATGTCCTCACATGGTTCTAAAACTGACCTGCACACATCAGGCTTGTCTTTGCTCAGCCTGGAGTCTCAGAACCCTCAAAGAAATACCTAGAGAAGAGGAAAAGGGAAGTATTTCAGTAAGCACAGCCTGGACACCACTCAGAGACAGGCATTGGAAGAACAAACATTCTCCATCTAAAAAGCAGTGTGCAAGCACTCAGTGCTGCTCAGCTGGGAGGCACGTGTGAGGTGCTGTCTGGGTCAAGGATGATCATTATTTCTGCTGTCTGGACCACCGGAGACAGGATCCATGACCCCAATGCATCTTTGACATCTATTATTCTATGAATTTTTGATGTTTCAATCTGTGTACTTTTGGGGAGATAGTGATGATTACAAAAAAAGTACTTCCTGTCCTCCTGGGCATGTGATAAATGGCTGGTTTTTGAGCCTGTCTGCAGCAGGGAGAGACCAACGAGGCGTTTTGCTAGTTACGAGCAGTTCTTTTGTACACCTCTTTTGAAAAGCAGGCTAAATCCTTTCAAGCTAGAAAGCAGTGGGTTTGCCTCTTTCCCATTTCAGCAATTATCTGTAGACTGCTCTGTTTCATACAGTTATGGAGTGGTTGTTTGGGATTAAAGGAGCAATTTAATCTGTATCAAAAATAAGTTTGAGATTCTGTGCCTCCCTGACAAACGTGTTATTACTGCCTTCACGGAAGGGCATTTACCTGTCTGTCAGAAGTATACTTTGTTTTCATTTTGTGTAAAATCCTCTTACTTTCGAAGACGCATCTGTGGAATTAAACGAATGTTTCTGACAGACGTTTTCCAAGGGAAAGCACAAGCTATAACCCTGCCCGTGGTGGGTCCTGGTCTTTAAGTGGCACCATTTTGTTGATGAAATACAGTCATGGCCCCGTGTGCTTCAAAATAAAACCCTGTGGATTTCCTTCACTTCTAAGGTCCCTGCTGCTGCCCTCATTCACTTACTATTTAAGAGGCTCCTTTCCTGAACATTCTCCCTAGTTTTTTTCAAAAATAAGTATTTTGCACTCAAAGGGGTGAGGGGAGAGTTTTAGCTCTGCAATTGTAGAGTCCTTGCTAATTAAGTCCCTGGGACTTGGATGTCCTCCTGTTTCTGAAAGGTACTCAGAGTTAGCAGCACATCATTCTGTGGGGTGAGTCATCCAGTTTTCAGCCATCTCTACTATTAGTGGTAATACCTGTCTAGAGTTTTAGACTTGCAGACCGCTTCCACATTCTCTACAGTTTTTCAGCCTTTTGGCAATCTTAGGAGACAGATGTTTTCCCACTTTACAGGTGAGAAAATGAAGGTAAAGATCTTGATGAGGGCAAAGGTTCTGTCAAAGTCAGAGAGCTCTATAGATGGCCTAAGTAGATATCCCAGGCTTCTTCCCGGTAATGAAGATGCTACAGCCCAGTCCCTGCTCCCAAGGGTCTGTCTTTTCGATACAGCATCCTAGGAGCTAAGGAGAAAAGTTGGGTCTCTCATCCTGGTCCACAGTAACTCCTCCCAGGGAGAGAAGTGGGTTCTCCCATAAGGCCAATCAGAACAAGGTGGTATGTCACACTGGCTCAAAGCAACCCCTTTTAGAGTTAGACAGCCTGATTCCACCACTTTCTAACTGTGTGACCTTGAAATTGACTTTCTTAACGTCTCTATGTCTTGGATTCCTTATGTATAAAATGAGGGTGATAATTCCGATCTCTCGGGATTTCTGAGTTCATTGAAAGAGGACATGTATTTAAAGCACTGCACCAAGCCTGGTATAGGAAACTCTAGGCAAACTTCAGTGCCTTCCCCTCTTCCCCTGGGCTGATTCTCCCTTCTCTCACCCGAAGACATAGTCCCCATATTGTCCTCTACACCACCTCACAATGCTTCCTTCACCTACCAGTTATTACCTGTCGTCTCACCCAACAGCTCAAAATTCTTCCACGACAAAGTGATATATTTTCCCTCCCATCCTCCTTCTTCTAAGACAGCACTTGAGGGTGGATGAGTTCCTTATTTGTATAGTAGTGCCTCCCGGTTTTATTGCAAATTAAACATGCACACATTATAAACAAACAATAGATGTCTCTAGAGCAAATATACAGCTTTCAGGCCCCTCATAAATTCTTCAAGAGGAGCTCTTTGCAGTTTATAGCCTCAATACAATTTGGAATGAGTTACAGCCCTGCGTGGGACGTCAGAAAGGAGGCTTCTCACTTGGGGGGAGGTTATAGCACAACTCCTCAGTCTTCCATTTTGCTGGCAACCCATTTCCAGTTGGAGTTTGGTGAAGTTCTAATATTAACATTCAGCTACTCTCACCTTCCTTCTGTGCCTTTTGATTTCCCCTTAAGATTCTCTGGCATAGTGGTTAAGAGTGTGTTTGCTAACCAAAAGGTCGGCAGTTCAAATCCACGAGGTGCTCCTTGGAAACCCTATGGGACAGTTCTACTGTGTCCTAGATGGTCTCTATGAGTTGGAATCTACTCAACTCAACAGCGCTGGGTTTGGTTTGGGTTTTTTAAAGATTCTCTTTCTCTAATAAGCTCAGAATTCATCCCTGATCACCAAATCCCAGAATTCTGGGACTAGGGAAATTATACTCACCCACCATTACTTCCTTAAAGCCTGATATGAGAATACCTCACTCAGAGAGGTTAAGAAACTTACCAGTTAGTGGCAGAACCAAAACTAGTACTCAGATCTTCTTGATTCCAGCTCGGTGCTCTTTCTAACATGCTGTGAGCCCCAGAAACCTAGCTTAAAGGGGTTTTAATTGCTTCAAATACTCAAAACTCTGGATGATCATGTGATATAAAGGACCGAAAATCAGAGAAAGGAACTAAAAAATAATTGTGGGAGATGGAGTCAGAACGCCAAAACCAAAACAGGGGCCAAATGGAAGGAGCAGAATGGCACCAGTGTGTAACCAGATTCTCATTCCTGAGGGAGGAAACAGGAGACACAAAGGTATGCAAGTCACAAGCAGGCAGATGGGCATGAAGCATAGAGATTTCTAGGACTAAGTCTGGGAATAAGTTTGCACTGAGAACATTCCTCTTTTCCATGGGTTCGGTGCCTTTTTAGAAGATCTATCTCATACCAAGTCTTTGTCCTGCATCTTACAGCAAGTCAACAGAGGAACCATTCAAGCAGTCGGTCCTGGCTTAACTTGGTGATTTGCATCCCAGAAGACTCTGAGAGACTGCGCCATCCCACACAGCAAAGGTCATCTCCAGATCTCCTTGCAGGCTTCATGTGACCTTAGCAGGGGCAGTTCCCAACAGAGGGAAGTGCTTGGATATTAACTCTCATGCCCCACAACATATGCAGGTAAGGTGAACAGGAATCTTTGCCCTGCCATATACAGATGAGGAAAATGAGGCTCAGAGAGGCTGGCTTCCCTAAGATGACAAAGGCAGGCTCCTTTAACCTTCAGACTCCCATACTGACTCTCTTGCCATCCCACCACGCTTTCCTCTAAACTATCTCCATGGCATTTCTGTCTTCCTAAAAGAATGTTACGAGTGGTGATGTTTATTAATTAATAAAATTTTACCTTTTGAGAATGTTTTGGGTGCCATAATACCTCTTGAAATCTCTGGGAAATCTCAAATCTGGGGTTCAGAAGTGAGTCAATTCAGGTGGTTTGGCCAAAGAAACTTACACAAATCCTTTCTGGGGGGTGGGGAGAAGATGTAATAGAAATTTTGTTTTTGTTTTTAACTAGAGTAAAAATACCCAGGTGATGGACACTATCAATGCATCACTGAAATTGATATTTAAATGCCTGGAAAGAACTATGAACTCTAACCCTTTGAAATAAATTCATCCTTTTTTGACCAAGGTGGAACATCTGGAACGTAAATAACTTGTTACCAAGAGAGCAGGAATTCATCCTCCTTGCTTGAGAGGTAGATAGGAAGCCTGCAGATCCAGTCCCCACAGATTCAGCTGCCCATCCTTACTGTTTCCCCAAATGGAAGAGGAGCCAACCAGCTCTTCCCCCACTGGGTTCCAGTTATCCCCTAAGAAAGATGAACAGCCGGTCTGCAGTGCAGCATTCCTGAAATGGCCATGAGCCTTTTGGAAATGAAGAACTCAAGCCCCTGGGAAGGAAGAGGAGGGTGACCCTTCTCGTGGACTAGAGAATACTTTTATTGCCATCTCTAACCTCACACATATATAGACGCTAGGGAGGGATGAGAGAAAAAGAAGCTGTAGAAAGAAACCAGTCAAGGTTGGGAAGGGATGTTCCCCTACATCATGATCGCCAGGACAAATTCCCTAGCCCTTCCTCCAATCCTTCTGAAGTTATCCCTTGTGAAGTGCTGGGAAGTACCATAAAGATAGCTCCTTTATCTCTTTCTGTCTCCTTCCAGGATATTCCCCCATTTGACTATAGTCAAGACTCTCTGTTCTAAAGGAAATAATCTGAAATACTGAAAAACAAAGAGAAAGGAAAGGTTTTAAGTGTCCAACAAGAATGAAAGGCTCGAAAGCATGTTTCATTCATTGTCTAGGATATTGTGCAGCCATTACAAGTGACATTTATAAGATGGGAAATGCAGACTGAATAGTCTTCAGTAAAGAATGATCACAACTATATAAGAAATAGAAGCAAAGAACTTTATGTAGTCTGATACTGATATAACAACAGACATATAGACCAATGGAATAGAATTGAGAGCCCATAGTTAAGTGTGGGTATCTATGGTCCATTAATCTTCAACAAGAGTGCTATAAATCCATCAAATGGGGAAAGAATAGTCTACTTAATAAGTGAGGCTGGGATAACTGGATTTCCACGTACAAAAGATTGAATTTAGACCTATACCTAAGGCCATATACAAAAACTAACTCAAAATGGATCAAAGGTATAAATATGTGACTTAAAACCATAAAGCTCTTAGGAGAAAAAAGGGGTAATGCTTTGGGACCTAGTCCTCAACAACAGATTCTTAGATGTGCTATCAAAAACACAAGCAACAAAAGATAGATAAATAGGATCTCGTCAAAATTAAAAACTTCTGTACATCACAGGACTTTACCAACAAAGTGAATAGATAACATACACACTGGGAAAAAAAAAAAAGTTTGGGAACCACATATTGGACAAGGGTTTAATATCCCGAATATATAAAGAACTCCTATAACTTAACAAATCAATCAATAAATAAATAACCCAATTAAAAAATGGCTAGACTGAATAGACATTTCACCAAGGAGGATATACAAATGACCAACAAGCACATGAAAAGATGCTCAATGTCATTAGCCATTAAATCAAAAACTGTTGTCATCGAGTCAATTCTGACTCACAATGATCCTATCTGACAGAGTAGAACTGCCCCATAGGGTTTCCAAGGAGTGGCTGGTGGATTCAAACTGCTGACCTTTTGGTTAGCAACCGAGTTCTTAACCACTGTGCTACCAAGGTTCCCATTAGCCATTAGGGAGATGCGAATCAAAACAATGAGATACCACTTCATTCCCACTAGGATGGCTAATATTAAAGAATGGAAAATAATGAATGTTAGCAAGGATATAGAGAAATTGGAACCCTCATCCATTGCTAGTGGCAATGCAAAATGGTACAGCTGCTGTGGAAAACAGCTTGGTGCTTCCTCAAAAATTAAACATAGAGCTACCATATGATCCAGCAATTACACTCTTAGGCATATACCCAAAAAACTTGAAAGCAGTGGTATAAGTAGACACACGTATACCAATGTTCATTGCAACACTATTCACAGTAGCCAAAATGTGGAAACAACCCAAATACCCATCAACAGATGAATGGATAAAAAAAAGTGGTGTATACATGTGATGGAATATTACTGTGCCATAAAGAGAAATGAAGTTCTGTTACATACCACAACATGGATGAACCTTGATTAGAGTTTAACAGTAGTTACCAGGGGTGGGAGGGATGGCACAACGGGGGAATTGTGTCGGTAGCATTGAATTTTTGCTTATGGAGATGGAAAATTTGGCCATTGAAATTGGCAATGATTGCACAATATGATTGATATAATTAGTTTTATTGAATTGTACACTTGAAAAATATTGAATTGGCAAATGTTGTGTGTTCTATATTTTTACAATAATAACAACAAAAAAAACCCTCTGTGCAGTGAAATGTAACCAAATATTAACCACGGATTGTCTAAGCAGTGAGACTTTGGGTCATGTTTTTTCCTTACTTCATATATTTCTGTACTTCTCAATTTTTTCTATAATGAATATAAACATTACAACAAAAAAGAAGTAAACTTTATTTTTAAAATTCAGTTTTTTCCCCATGTACACCAGTGTTCATTGCAGCCTTATTCACAATATTCAAAAGATGGAAACAAGCCAAGAGCCCATCAACAGATGAGTAGATAAACAAAACATGGCATAATATATCCTAGAGAAATAAGAGCCTTTACACGAACATTGCAGCACTGTTTATAATAGCAAAAAGATGGAAGCAACCAAGGTGCCCATCAATGGATGAATGGATAAATAAATTATGGTATAGTCACACAATGGAATACTATGCATCAATAAAGAACAGTGAGGAATCTGTGAAACATTTCATGACTTGGAGGAATCTGGAAGGCATTATGCTGAGTGAAATTAGTCAGTTGCAAAAGGACAAATATTGTATAAGACCACTATCATAAGAACTCAAGAAATACTTTAAACAGAGAAGAAAATATTCTTTGATGGTTATGAGAGGGGGGAAGGAGGGAGGGTAGGAGGGGGTATTCACTAATTAGATAGTAGACAAGAACTACTTTAGGTGATGGGAAAGATAACACATAATACGGGCAAGGTCAGCACAACTGGACTAAACCAAAAGCAAAGAAGTCTCCTGAATAAACTGAATGCTTTGAAGCCCAGAGTAGTAGGGACAGGGGTTTGGGGACTATGGTTTCAGGGGACATCTAAGTCAATTGGCATAATAAAATCTATTAAAACATTCTCCATCGGGGACACTTTACATGTATGTGCATACACATACAATTGAACACTTAAAAATGGTTAAAATGGCAAACTTTTTGTTATGTGTATTCTATCACAATAAAATCAAAACAAAACAAAAAAAATTCTTCAAAATGGTGCCAAAATTTTAGAGGAAATACAGTGTAGCAGTTATGACTCCAACTCAAATAACCTTGGGTTTGAATCTCAGCTCTACCCATTTACCCCCTGTGCAAGAGGGTTAATTATTTTATCTTTCCATTTCCTTTTGTACAGAATGAATGGTAATAATATGTACTTCACGTTGTCATTATAAGGACTGAATCGGATAATTCATGAAAAACACTTTTCTCAACACCTGCTACATAGTAGGTGCTTCATAAATGTTAGCTATTATTGCTGTCATCATTGCTGGTATTGTTGCTAAATCACCTGAAGTCCGCTGCACTAGCTGGTGGTCCAAACAGTACATACAGGATCAAGAATAGCCTGGGTTCTCCCTCTGGATGGGCAAGACCCCAAGGATACTAAATGAGGATGGTCTGTGCTAGAGGGAGCCGTGAGCTTTTCAGTTCTTGTAGAACTGATGGCTGGTGTGCAGTGAAAGGAAGCTCCTATGTAAAGACATTGGTGGGTTAGCTGAGCCACCACCCTGCTTCACTGTGAGTTTTTCTAGATCCTTCCAGGACATGCTACGCTTTCTGGAGGATTCACTATGTATAAATTTTCCCAAGGAGAAAGTCTCCCAAGTTGTTTTCCAGGCTCATATGTGTTCTTTTGATTGAAGCCTAAATTCTTACATTATAAAAAATTTTCTTGCTCCCAAAAGCATTCATTAGTAAATGATGAGGGATTGGACAGGATAAGAATAGAATTCCAAATAGCAATGGAATTGCTTTGAAGAGCATGACTATTTCATGTCCAGGAATTTCTGTTAGCTCATTTGCATTGAGAATATATGATTGGGAAAATATCAGTAATTTTTCTAAAACAACTGATTTCTTTATACTAGGTGAATGCATTCCCTTTATCTAGGTCCATAAAGTCCTATGTGAACAGATTCCAGCCGATCACTCATCTGGTCTGAGAATACATTATTCTCCCAAAGATCATTTTGGGTTATCGGTACATGGAATGCGCTCCATGGAGAAGACACTTCCTGTGGTTTAATTAAAAAAAAAAAAAAAAAAAAACCCTTACCATTGAGTCAATTCCGACTCATGGTGCGCCCATGTGTTACAGAGTAAAATTGCTCAGTAAAGTTTTCTTGGCTGTAATCTTTGTGGAAGCAGATCACCAGGCCTTTCTTCCACGGTGCTGCTGGGTGGGTTCAAACAGCCAACATTTAGGTTAGTAGTCAAGCACAAACCGTTTGTGCCACCCAGGGGCTTTATCCCTGCTGTTTATAGACCTTAATTATGAAACTGGTATCCAGAGTAAAGATGAAAATCAGAGGATTTCTACCAGTAAAGCACCTTAGCGACACCCCTGGGGATCTATGGGACTGGACGTTACTCTTGGCAAAATATGTCGATGACTGACGTGTTAGCTTAAAATAAATGAGTCCACTGACTGTCACTTTTAAAGCTTGAAAGTGAGAGGATCCGTCCAAATTATAATGGCCTCCTTCAGAGGCATCCAGGACATTTCGTAGGTATGTCCATCAGAAGTACCTCTGAGGCATCATTATTATGTTGATCAATCCCTGTGGGGAAACTGAGGAAGCTCAGGACCAGGGGACAAAGACTGAACATATCAACTCCTTATTTTGTTGCCATGTAGCAGCCTTTCCTGATTTTTTTTTGTTGTCGCCAGCTGCCATTCCAGTCAGCTCTGATTCATGGCAACCCCACGTACAACGGAAGGAAATGGTGCCCAGTCCTGTGCTATCTTCACGATTGTTGGTATGCTCAAGTTCATTGTTGTAGCCACTATATATTTTGAGTGCCTTCCAACCTAGAGGGCTTATCTTCTGGCACTATATCAGATAATACTCTGTTTTGATCCAGAGGGTTTTCATTGGCTAATTTTCCAGGCCTTTCTTACTAGTCGGTCTTATTCTGCAATCTTCGCTAAAGCCTATAACCATGGGTGACCCTGATGGTATTTGACATACTGGTGGCATAGCTCCCAGCATCATGGCAACACCCGGTATGACAAACTGGCAGATGAGTGGTGGCTCCCAATAGATATCCCCGCACTTTTACCGATTCCCACTGCTGGTGGGATAAATGTTTAGAAAGAGCAGAATCAGTATCATGGAGTGCAGGTTTTAATGAACACAGGGATTATTTAGCCCGAATTTATTCCCTGCCTTTTGTCAATAAAATTTGGCTACATCTAAGGGAGATTTTCATAGTTCTGTAAAGAAAGGCAGCTTATAGCATAAAAAAATTATGAGAAAAAAAGAAAAATCTTAGCCAGGGGTGGTTAAAAAAAATCTTTCCCATATCCTTTACAAGAAACCAGCTATCCATGCCCAGTTTCTTTGAGATTTGTAGCAGGAAATCCTTCTGGTGTTTGATGATTCCATTTTTACAGTGACTGGCACATTTCAAATGCACAGTGAATTCCTTTTCTCTGGATTTCTTTCTAGCATTGTCATTATTATTGCCATCACTGTTAGGTGAGGCACTGGTCTTGCCTCAAGCAACAAACTCAAAGCCTTCAAGGCTCTCTCTAGTTATCAGCTCAGCTAGAACTGAATCTTATATTAGCATCGTTGCATTTTCATTTCCCTTTGACTAGGACTCTTCATGATCTGCAAAACTCCCTTCACCCATGTAAACAGAAAAACATTCCAGGACGCCATAGCTTTTCCCAGACAAATGGAAATAATATTGCCTGAAGAATTCAGATCCTAGTGCCGCTTTTGTCTGACCTAACAATACGATTTCGTCCTAGATTTCCTTCAATCTTTTTCCTAAGTGTGAGAAATTCTGCCATAATGGAATGGAGACTCAGATGTGATGCATGATGGGCTCTTGGCAATGCAGACCAGCTGGCAGAGGGAGAAGTATCTGCCTGGGCAATACTGTAAGTGGGCTCCTGGAGGTAGGAACTAAGACTTACTTGGTTCCCTATCTCCAGCACATAAGAGATGTTCTCTGAATGATTCTTGAATTTCAGTTAATTCAACTGCAAAGGCTGATTCCAGCAAGGGCAGACAGCCCAAGACTCGGGGTCTGACAGGTGTGGTTTGTTCTGCCCTGGCTTAGGCAGGGCAAAGACACTGGTGGGGTATGTTCTGGAGAGAGGCCAGGTGATGCAGTACTGAAAAGTGAAGAATTTGGGTGTTGGGTGAGATACATACAGGCAGTTCTAGCAAGCGGAGGGGAGGGAGTTCAAGAAGGAGATTTCAGCACCTCTCTACCATCACCCCACACAGGGAAGGAGAAGCTGAACTGGGTGTAAGTCCCAACTGCAGAGATAGAGTTTAAGACAGGGGTCATAGAGAGAGATTATGATACCAGGCTCTGAATACTGAGCACTGATTACAGAACTTAGGCAGCTTTCTTGCCTTTTCAGTATTGATAAAATCACCTGGTTGCTTGGTTACACCAAGGAAGCATAGCCAACACCAGGCAAGATTCTCAAAGCAAGACACATTCATCCTACTCACTAACCTTTCCAAACTTTGTGCCAGACACTTAAGGAGCCAAGAACTCGGATTTGCTGCCTAGAAAAAGACAGGTGATAGCCATGTGACTACAAGGCAGAGACTAAGGCAAATGCCGAATTTTGCAAAATCTAATACCCAATCAGGAACTAACAAGACTGGGAAGCTACACAGACACACAGGGCTTCATCCCTGCTACTCCTAACATCAGATCTGGGGAGTGTGGCTTACCTCCAGGTCCCCAGGTGATGAGAATGAGGCTGCTGTTGTAAGCTAGTTGTCAATGGCTGGGAGATTGATGAGTTCCTGGGCCTGCAAGTAAGAGGACTGAGCGAGACCAAAGAGTCTACAGTCCTTCCCTGAACTCTTTTGACAGAGGATTTAGAAACATAGTAGTTCAGGCTCAAATTCAACCAAAACAGGACAGTTTGGCAGAGTAATTATTAAAAGATTATCTTGCCCTGATTTATTTGTTATTATTTGCAGGAAAAGAGCAGGTTGTACAATGTCTTTTTCTAGGTAGCATATCCAAGTTCTTGGCTCCTTAAGTGTCTGGCACAAGATTTGGGAAGGTTAGTGAGTAGGCTGGATGTGTCTTGCTTTGGGGAACCTTGCCTCATGTTGGCTATGCTCCCTTGGTGTAACCAGGCAACCAGATGACTTTATCAAGACTAAAAAAGCAAGAAAGCTGCCCAAGTTCTGTAATCAGTGCTCAGGGAAAATGTATGTTGGTGGCTTCTGGGAGCTGGTGAGGGAAGGAAAGAGGGTGGTCTGACAATGAGCATGGAGTAGAAAGGTGGGAGAAAAAAATGACAGAGGTCATGAGAGGAAGAGCAAAGAGGCTTATTCACTCAAGATCCAAAGTGTCCATGGATTAATTATGGATGAGCCACTTCAGGCCAATTGAAGCCTAAAAAAGAACAAATAGAGGCTCTTCCGTTCTCTCCTCCTGCCCCACCAGAGTTTTTTTTTTACATACTCTATACTCTATTGGACTCATATTGCGACCCTATAGGACAGAGTAGAACTGCCCCATAGAGTTTCCAAGGAGCGCCTGGCGGATTCGAACCGCCGACCCTTTGATTAGTAGCAGTAGCACTCAACCACTACATCACCAGGGTTTCCATGAGTCGGAATCGACTCGACAGCACTGGGTTTGGTTTTTGGTTTTATACTCTATTGGAGTCCTGGTGGCGTAGTGGTTAAGAGCTTGGCTGCTAACCAAAAGGTCAGCAGTTCAAATCTACCAGTGGCTCCTTGGAAGCCCTATGAGGCAGTTCTACTCTGTCCTATAGTGTTGCTATGAGTCAGAATCGACTCAAAGGCAACAGGTTTGTTTTATACATTATATATATATATAAAACTCTGCATCAATTGTATTGGTCAGGGTTCAATCAGAAAAACAGACCCTCTAGGTTGCTCAAGCAGGGAATTAGACACTCACATGACCATTGGAAAGGCTTAAGGAGATTAGAGCGGCAGCTGCTAAAAAAAAAACATGAAATCAAGAAGTCACCAGAGCAGGGAAACTGCTGCCGACAATCTCCACTGCCCTAAAGTAAGTGATTCGCAGGAGCTTGCCCAGAGGTACAGCAAACCTCAGGAATCACAGAGAAGCTACAGTCACCTGCCTACAGCCATGAAGCAAGTGGTTCACAGGCACTCCCGCAGAAGCCTCTGTAAACCTCACCTTTGCTCCCTCCCCATCTGCTCACAATTGCTGCCTAGGGAATGTGGGCATCTCCTTCTCAGTCACTCTCCACCTTTCATGTGAGTGCCTCTACTTTGGCAGAATCGAACCCAGAACCATACTCGGAAAGAATTCTGGGAAATGTAATCCCAGAATTCTCCCCTGTAATGAGGAAGAGAATTTTGGCAGAGATAGAGGAGATGCTGAAAAGGCAGCTGACAACCTGGCACGCCCATCAAGAATGGAGATTTCACAGCTTTTTTATCCTTCGTGTGTGATTTGTAGACTTGAAGTTTGTTATTAATCCTGTATTGAGTATATATCCTTTCACAAGCTTTCACTGAATGATTGTAAAATGGTAAGAGATTGCCAGCTTATTTATTCACTCATTCTCTGAGCTCTGAGCTCTTACTATGTGTGAGGTACGGTTCAAGCTGCTGGGGATATACTGGTGAACAAGACAGACAAGGTCCCTACCCTCATAAGCTTATACTCTAATCAAAGAGTAATAAGGTGAGCAAAATAAACAAGTTAATTTTTTAACAGCCTTATTGAGGTATAGGAACCCTGGTGGCACAATGATTAAGTGCTCCGCTGCTAACAAAAAGGTTGTAAGTTTGATCCTACCCAGTGGCTCCATAGGAGAAAGACCCGGCAATCTGCTTCCATAAAGACTACATCCCAGAAAATCCTAAGGGGCAATTCTACTCTGTTACCTGGGGTCTCTGTGAGTTGGAAATCAACTCGATGGCATCTAACAATAATAATAGCAGCACTGAGGTCTATTTTACATATCATAAAGTTCACCCATTTTCAGTGTACAATCCAATAACTTTTAGTCATTTTACCAAGAGGTGCAAAACTTGCCATAAACCGATTTTAGAACATTTTAACCCCCTCAGTAAGATCTTTCATGCCTATTTTACAGTTAATTTCAGTTCCTACCCCCAGCCTCAGGCCATCACTAATCTACTTTCTGTCTCTATAAATTTTCCTTTTCTGGACATTTCATATAAAATGAATTATACCAGTAATTTCTATTTGAGATAAACATTGTGATTCAAAGGAATCAGAGAGATGTGATAGAGTTATTGGGTCAGGAGGGGCTCCACATTTATTTTGGATGGTAGGAGAGGCCTTCCTAAGGAAGATTAACATTTGAGCTGAGATACACCTTTGCAGATATACCTGGCATATATAGTCAAGACCATGATTGTGTAAGTTGATATAAAATCCACTAAATACATCAAAATACACCACGACATCAAGATAATGGCTTGGAGATAATGTAAGGGTTACATCTCTTCCCAGCAATAATCATTTATAACAATAGTCATGTCCAAAGAAGGGTATTCTGTGGAGGCCCGTGAGCTTTCAGAAGAGCACATTCTGGTGAAGAGAATTTAAGAAGAGTTTGGAAACTTGTAAGAAAGGGAAAAAGGGCCCTGTTTTCCTCTAAAGAACATAGTCGTCATACTCCATTGACACAAGTGCCTGCTGCCTACTAGAAACTCAGACACAAGAAGAGATGAAATCAAACGAGCGTATCTGCTTTAACTCCTCCCCAACCCCAGGACCTATGCCAGGGTAAACTTTTACCCCAAAGCAGCATGGGAGAGGCAAGAGTTAAGGCTACAGGCTTTAGAATCCATTTTTCAAATCTTGCTATGTGATCTGATTTGCCATGTCACCTCCTTGCTATGTGATCTGAGTAACCATTTCCTCATCTGCAAAATGGGAACAAAAACTCTTATCTTGTAGGACTCTTTTGAAGATTAAATGTGATCTCGTGTGTAAGCAATTAGTCCAGGGCCTAACACATCATAAGCCCACAAAGGATGATGCTATTTGTTATTTTCAAAGGAGAGGAGACAGGTTTAAGGTAGGTAAAAGGGAATGTGAGGTTATACACTATTTGGTAGATCCGTTTTGATTAATTTAGCTACACAATTGCCACAATTATGTAAAAAGAAGAAAGACACCAGGGCTTCCGCCAGCCAGAATTAAAATGATTTGTCCCTCAGAAGCAGCCAGAAACAGGTGAGACTGAACTGATTCTGCAAATTCAGGAGCTTAGAATACTAGGTGACCATGAGGTTGTGAACTTCCACCCCACCCAGGAAATGCACTAAAATCTTGGGGAATCTATTGGATATCAACTGTTACAAAATGGAGATTGAAGCCAATCTTATCTTAAGAGATAATAGACTCAAAAGACATAAGACTTATGGCAGGTATTATTATTGCCTGTTATTATCATCTCCCTACCCTTGCGTAGTATGGCAGATAAGAAAACTAACCAAAACAAGCAGAGCGACCAGGAGGCTGAAGGTTCAGGAATCTCCAGCCTGCGGGGAGGGCAAAAGTGAGTGGTCCCGTGACCTGGGGAGTCTGGGGCATAATCATCACCATAGTCACCACCATCTCCCCAAATTCCCTGTTAGGACTTTTTCTGAAAACACAAAGATGAAAATCCTAAAAGAATTGTCCTTAGCTAGTAAAACCCATGAACAGGAAGAAAACAGCACCTGCAGTTTCTGCGTGGGTCATCGCTTGCATAACCAGTTTGATCTCAGAATTCCACTCGGTAAACAATTCAAAGATAAACCACTTAGCCCCAGAGCTTTCTAAAGGCGATTCTAATTAGTGCTGACTAATGGGTTTTTAATGAAAAACCAGCCACCAACCATCTTTCCCCTTGATCTTGCAAGAGGGCTGTTTTCACTTCTTTTCAAAATCTGGAGAAAAGACTTTTGAGGAGGCCTGCTTGGGTTGGGCCTTGTAAAACTGTATCCAGCTTGGCCCAGCCCTAAATGAAGAAGGCAGTGACCTTCTCTGAAAAGAGGAGATAATTGAAAAACACGTCATGATTGGTGGACACAGAAGGGTGTGTTATCAACTTTGAAGAGCAAAGCCACCACAGTCATCAAAAACAAACAAAAACCAAACCCATTGCCTTTGAGTTGATGCTGACTCATCGAGACTCTATAGGACAGAGTAGAACTGCCTCACGGGATTTCCAAGGTTGTCATCTTTATGGTAGCAGACCGCCACAACTTTCTCCGTAGAGCTGCCCATGAGTTCATGGAACTGCTGACCTTTCTGTTAGCAGCTGAGCACTTAACCACGGTGTCCCCAGGGCTCCTTACACGGTCATCAGAACCAGGCTGAAATCCTGGCTCCTACACTTAAGGAAGTCACTTAATCTCTTTGTGCCTAGTTTTTCCCCTCTCTGTAGAGTGGGAATAATAACAGTTTTTTTTATGCCATAGGGTTGTTATGAGAATTAAAACAGAGAATGCATGCAAAGCACTGTCACATAGTTGTTTTGCTGTTGTGTGCCATCAAGTCGGTTCCGACTCACAGCAGCCCCATGTGACAGAGTAGAACCATAGGGTTTTCTAAGTTATAATATTTACAGGAACAGATCACCAGGTCTTTCTCCCATGGAGCCGCTGGGTTAATTCGAACTGCCAACATTTTAGTTAGCAGCTGAGAGTTTAACCATTGTACTATCAGGGCTCCTTTGTCACAGAGTAAATGTCCAATAAAAATTGGTTATTATTATTACTATTCATATATTAAAATATAATTGGTTGCCATGTACCATGCCGGGAGCTGGGGTATGGGCATACCTGGTGTGGTGAACAAAAGTGGGGGAATGAACACTTGAGTTTCAATTCTGGCTCTGCCTTTATTAGTTGTTCAAACTTAGGCAAGTCCCTTAACCCACCCAAGCCTCGGTCTCCTCACCTAGAAGATGGGAGTAATGTATATATCCCAAATATTGTTAGGAGGTACTAATAAAATAAAATATTTGAAAAGCACTTCGAAAGCACAAAAATGAAGTGTTATTTGTCATTTATGGATTATCTGGGCATTTTGTGTTTCTTCCTTTCCTTATTTGGCCACGCTTTGGGGGCCTATTTTCTTTTCTTAGTAGCACCAACCAGGAGTGAGTGAAGGGGAGGAGGGCAAGTTAACGCTTATCTCAGTCCATTTTATCAGGTATTGTTAATCCTATAATACTTCTGATGACAGAAGCAGTTGAAGACGCGATCGGTTCATAGCACAGATCCTGGAAAGACGGTATGTTTTCATTTCCCAAGACAAGCACGGGTTAGTTCAAGGAGATCAGGTTTTGAAGTCAGATCTTTGTTTCAACTCCTAAAACATCCTTTTTCCACTTCCTTTATTCCTCTGTGACTCTGGGTGAATTACTTAACTTCTCTGAGCCTTGATTTCTTCATCTGTACTATAGGCCTAAATATACCTACCATGTGGAGTTATTAAGTTTAAATATAAAACAGGTAAAATATGATGTCCAGACATATTGGGTATTCAATAAAAAAATAAGTGGTGGTTATTCTAAATGGAAGTGTTTGTTTCAAGTCTCTAAAATCCTAACTAAGGTAATGATTCATATTATGAAATACAGTAAAGTCCCAGCCATAAAAAAAAAAAAAAAACTGACTCCTTCTTTATCCTCCCCTTCCGTTCAGACCCAAGGTTCCTGTCTCCCCAGACATCACTTTATAATCCAACAGATCACTAGATCATACATAGCTCTTTGTGGCATCTCCCAAACTTCTTGCTTTCAAACTGGAGATTTTTGTCCTTCAAAGCAACGTATAGTGATTAATCACTCTCCAGAAACAGTGTTTTGTTCATAAAGGTGTGCTGAGCAGGGTGCATGCAAGCACTCTGCAAAGCACTAAGGATAGGTCATCATGGAATGCACAGTCACTGACTCTCGAGGGAGACAGACCCATCCACAATGGCAGTGCAATAGGGCCAATGTTTTATGGCACAATGCACAGAGGAAGGAATCACCACTGTTGCCGGACAGCCAGAGGAGGCTCCTCGGAGAAGACTCCTTGGAGAAGGCAATATTTAGGATGGGTAAGAAGTTGATGGATGGTCATGGGAGGGAAAGGACTCTAAGCAGAAGGAACAGTATGTGCACAAGCGTAGAGACTTGGGAGTGCTGACAAGTTTGGGTGGGCTGGAACATGGTAGGTTGGGAAAGTGGTATGAGAAGAGACTGGAGAATCAGTACAGGGAAAAAAAAAACAAAAAAGATCTGAACTGGAACAGAAACTGAACTGCTTAGAGGCAAAAAAAAAGAAGAAAAGAATTATAAAAGACATTTCTGAGGTTTTAGCATCAGTTCTTAGCAACCAGAGATACTGGTTGCTAAGCAAAGAAGTAGAGGAGTATCTCAGATGACTTTCAGGTGTTTAACCTGAAGGTCTGAGTGGATGGTGGCTCCATTAACTAAGATGGAATCCTAGGAGGAAGAACAAATCAGGGTGTAAATTTTGAATTCAGTATGGAATGTGTTGACTTCAAGATGGGACAAGGTAGGTTCCCAGACAAAGGCTTGTCCTACACGTAACTCTGTTGGAGCCCTGGAGATAAGGCTGGCTGAAGTCTACATCCTTCTCCTTGGTAAGTGGACATGGCCAGAAGCAAATTAGACCTGCAGAAGAAGTATCTGGGCTGGACATAGAGTCTGAGTAGTCATCATCGTGAATTTAGTAGCTGAAGTCCTGGGGGTGGAAAAGGTACTCTTTGTACCTCGTAGCTCCCAGCAGAGGGAGGAGCTTGAACGTGATAAAAGCTCAGCTACAGGGTTGATTATCTTGGTATAACTCTTGTCCCCCACCACCTCATCTTATTCTATCAAGCTCACCTCTTTCTTCCTTTTATCTCCTCCTGCTTCTCCTTTACAGCTCCTTGTGAATGCTTGACAAATACTGGTTTAGCGAATAGGCTAAATCCTCCACTTAGAAAACAAGCCCCAGCTTTTATCTTCCTCTGTGGGTTTCGGTTTGCTAGAATCAAAGTAATATTAGCGTGATTTGTTTGGATTAGCTTGACGACTTCTAATCTGATCCTTTGCAATATTTCGTATTTTAATAACTTTAATAATTACTGCTTCATTTTCTAATTTAGAACTTAGAGACAGAGACCTTGGAGGGGGACCAAACAGTGGTGATTGATATTGTGGAGAACGGGGGGAAAAAGTTTGCACAATAGACTCAATATTGAGAGCCTGCTGAGAGTACGTGGCTTAAATTCTGTGAGCGTTTACCGTACCCACGCTGTGGACAAGACCCTGAGTGCTGGAGATTCAGTTGTAGCAGAGGATCCTCCATCCTGTTTGGTGTTCAACTAGGATACTAAAGGTTGCCTTCTCTCCGTTCGGCAAAAATAGCATGCAGTCCATAACAATATCCTCCTGGTAATGTATCTAGCAGTCTCTGAAGTTTATGAGCATCTTTAGTGGAAAGTCCAGCCTTCCTTGGCTCTACCTCACCCCCTAACTCCAGGGAGGGGTACCAGCGGCTGAACAGAAATCCCAATTAGCGAGTTCTCTTCACACCTGGAGTCCTCAGCTCCAGTAGCAGCTATGCGTATTACGGCATGTCTTCTCCACTGGAAGTCAACCTAAAGGGCCCGGCCAAACCCTCAGAACCCTCAACCAGTTGCTGTCAAGTCAATTCTGACTAAGGCAACTCCATGTGCACTGGAGTAGAACTGTGCTCCATACGGTTTTCAATGGCTGATTTTTCAGAAGTGGATCTCCAGGTCCTTCTTCTAAGGTGCCTCTGGGTGGACTTAAACCACTGAACTTTTGGTTAGTAGCCAAGCATGTTAACCATTTGTACCACCCAGGGACTCACTCAGGACCCTCAGGTTAACCATTTTTTTTCCATTTCCCAGCACTGAATGAGGCCATGATGAAGGAAAACACGTTCTTGGGACATAGGGTTAGTTGGGAGGCTGAGCAGAGGGTAAGCCCTCTGGGCTAAAGGGATAAAGGGCTGGCCATGCTGGCAAAGTTGCCCATGAAGATCAGGCTAGAGCACAGAGTCTGATGTGCTTTTTCTGCTCCTGCTTCAACCCAATCCAGTCAATGGGAGCTCTTACACAGTTTGTCTTTCTGTTCTAAGCACAGCTTAGGAGTGAGCTGGCCCAGGATCGGTTCTGGGCTCCTCCACCTCTTGAACATAGAATCACCATCCTCTTCTCCTCCTGTGGCCACTTTTCAAGATCTAAGCACCTTTTATTTTGGACTTTCACACAAATGATTCTGTTATACCTTTTTCCCTAAATCATACTACACCTATTCTTTTAGCCACAGCCCTATTTAGTGGTCCCAACAGGCTCTGCCTTTCTATGGGAGACTCTCCAAAGGAGTCTTCTTCTACCCTCCTAGGGGATGCCAGCCTTGGGGAGTCAAAGGTGGCTTTCTGCATCTCTCCCACTGAAGAAGAGAGAAAAATGCACAAATTCAATCTCTAGCCGACCACCCCTCTCACAGGGACTCGAAACACCAGAAGTAAATTGGATGCCACCTCTGCCTCAAAATGTCATAGTCTTCTAGAGGAATTAGACATGGAAAATAACACTCCTACAAGGCTAAGTGCTAAATACAAGTTCAAAAAAGCCCACATTAATTCTGATTTGGTGAATCGGGAATACTTTCACAGAAGAGGTATTTGATCTGGGATTCTGGGGATAAAAAGGATTTTAATAGATGGATAATAAGGAAAAGAGCATTCCAGGATGGGGTATCAGAATGAGTCAGCCAGGGAGGCTTGAAAATGCAAGCTCTATATAGGGAATAATAAGGGGACCAGTGCTACTAAAGAGCAGGGTTCATGTGCGGCTAGCAGGACATGAGGCCAAAAATGTAGAATGAAATCCAACCACAGGGCTTTGAGGCTGTGGTAAGAAGCTTGGCCTTTGTTCTGTAGGGGCTAGAAAACCACCACGGCAGGTGTCTGAAGAGGGGAGTCATCCAATCCCTCCTTTTGGAGAATCAGTAGCACATCACCGTGGAGGACGGAGAAATTAACGATAGGCTATCAGCTTGGTAGCTCTTGCCACCAGCCAGGAAAAAAGAGACAAAACCAAGGTAATGGCAGTAGGAAGGAAAAGAAGTGATTGGCACAGAGAGTATCAGCAGGTTTCAGCAACTGATGGAGTGATAGATATCATTGTCTGGGTATATGTTTGACCCCCATCACCAAAATGCAAGACCCTTGAAGGCAGAAACCATGTTATCTTAGTCATCTAATGCTGCTATAACAGAAATACCACAAGTGGATGACTTTAACAAGGAGAAATTTATTCTTTCACAGTCCAGTAGGTTACAAGTCCAAATTCAGGATATCAGCTCCAGGGGAAGGCTTTCTCTTTCTGTCAGCTCTGGAGGAAGGTCCTTGTCCTCAAACTTCCCCTGGTTAAGGAGCTTCTCAGGCGCAGGGACCCTGGGTCCAAAGGACTCACTCTGCTCCTGGTGTTTCTTTATTGGTGGTACATGGTCCCCGCTCTCTGCTTGCTTCCCTTTCCTTTTATCTCTTGAGGCATAAAAAGTGGTGCAGGCCACACCCCAGGGAAACTTCCTTTACATTGGATCAGGGAAGAGACCTGAGGAAGGCTGGTATTACAATCCGACCCTAATCCTCTCAACATAAAATTATAATCACAAAATGGAGGACAACCACACAATACTGGGAATCACGGACTAACCAAGTTGATACACACATTTTTGAGGGGACATGATTCAATCCATGACGCATGTCTTATTCAACTTTGTAAATTTGGTGTTTAGCAGGATGTCGGCCATACAGTTGCCTCTCACAGATTAATGGCAGAAGTACTAATCTGTGGGAGGGACAATGGGAGTTCAGTGATAGAATTCTCGCCTTCCGTGCAAGAGACCCAGATTCAATTCCCAGCCAGTACGCCTCATGCACAGCCATCACCCACCTGTCGGTAGAGGCTAGTGTGTTGCTATGATGCTGAACAGGTTTCAGCGGAGCTTCCAGACTAAGACAGACTAGGAAGAAAGGCTTGGCAATCTACTTCCAAAAATCAGCCAATGAGAACCCTATGGATTAGAACTGCCCAATCCTCAACCAACCATGGGGTTGGCATAAGTTAAGAACAACTGCTATAGAAATTTGTCATCTTCGTAAATGTCTCTGACTCTTAGCTTCTGTTTTTACTCCTCCGCTCAGTACCAACTTCCTATTAAAAAAAAAAAAAGGGTCAATAACATAAAATGGATGCTTTGAGCATTATAACATTTTATTGTAGTAAAAATCCAACATATAAGTTCAGCGCTGAGTCTAAGTTATGCAAAAACCCTGAAAGACATATTCCCTGCCCATACCTGACCTCATTCTCTGGTAATGCACACCATTTCAGAACCTACTCTCTAATAGCTGACGCATCTATGAGAATGTGAATCAGTTTTAATTTGATCTTTAGCTTCTGCAGCAGTGCCTTTGAAAAAACACCGATCTTGGAATGCCAGCTTGCACCTTTCAATTTCACCCAAATAGTTAGGATGGAGGGCCTCCTGCTGCCCACTCCACTTCTACATGGGTAGTGGGGGATAGCTGTGACATTTCCAGGCAACTGACATCTTCATCAAACATTAAAAGAGATCATATTTTCCCAGCCCAGCCTGAAGGAGTTTATGCCACTTCTCCCTACCAGATCTGGGAGATGGGCTTGGATACCAAACTATTGCATTTTCTGTGATTTTCCAATGGTTATGGGGTCTATATAGCAGAGTATCTATCATGGATTGAATTATGTCCCCCCAAAAATGTGCGTATCAACTTGGTTAGGCCATGATTCCCAGTATTCCGTGGTTGTTCTCCATTTTGTGATTGTAATTTTATGTTAAAGAGGATTACAGTGGGATTGTAACACCCTTATCAGGTCACATCTCTGATCCAACACAAAGGAGTTTCCCTGGGGTGTGGCCTGCGCCACCTTTTATCTCTCAAGAGATAAAAGGAAGGAGAAGCAAGCAGAGAGTGGGGACCTCATACCACAAAGAAAGCAGCACCAGGAGCAGAGCGCATTCTTTGGACCCAGGGTCCCTGCACCTGAGAAGCTCTTCAACTAGAGGAAGATTGAGGACGAGGACCTTCCTCCAGAGCGTAGAGAGAAAGAAAGCCTTCCCCTGGAGCTGATGCCCTGAATTTGGAGTTTTAGCCTACTTTACTATGAGGAAATAAACTTTTCTTTGTTAAAGCCATCCACGTGTGGTATTTCTGTTATAGCAGCACTAGATGACTAAGACAGTATCTAAAAGTAGGACTGTTCTGGAAAATCTAGAACATATGGTCCCTAGAGGAAGAAAATCACCTCTGACCACAAGAAGTATGCCATTTAGCTAGGGAGAGAAGGAGAAATGAACCAGTCTGACGAAGGGACAAGGCAGTGTGTGTGCTTAATGCAAGGTAAATTATTCAGACAAGGGAAGGGAGGTCGTAGGAATTCAGAGAAAAGGGCTGCCACTGTGTAGTGAGGGGCTCACAGAAGATGATATGTGAAAGAGGGGGCAAAGGCAAGGAATTAGCATTTGCTGAGCACCTACTATGCACCATACACTCTCACATTTCAGTTATTTCCTCTTATATTTAGAGAGTGCCTACTATGTGCCAGATACCAGGCCAGGTGACTTTATACATATTATCTGTTAGTCCTCACAACCATATATGAGGTAGGGATTATTATCCTCATTTTATGGGTGAGGACTGTCTTAGTTACCTCGTGCTGCCATAACAAAAAACACCACAAGTGGGTGACTTTAAAGAACAGGAATATACTATCTCACAGTTTGGGAGACTAGAAGTCCAAATCAGGTCATCCATGCTGAGAGAGGGTTCTTAGTCATCAACACCCCAGGCATTCCTTGGCATTCCTTAGCTTGTAGAGGGACTTTCACATGGCCTCAGTCTTCTCCCCACTGTGTCTTTGTCTGTTTTGCTCTTTTTATAAGACACCACTGGAAGGAATTGGGCTCAGGACCCCCCTAGTCCAGTGGCTTTCTACATCAATTCCTTGGGCAGAAGCCAAAAAATGTATCAGTGATAGTTAGAACCTAAAACGAAAGCAACAGCTCTGGGCTCTGACCGAGTGAACACCTTAGCAATGCTCAGTAATCTATGGAGAGTGGGTATTATGTCCAACATGTTCCAATGATGCAACGATGGAGATAGTAGGAGGCCAGTGCTGAAGACCTGGAGCTTTCCTGATGAGAGGTGGCCATTCAGGCTATTCTTCTTTTAACCTCACTAACACAACAAGGAAAAAACCCTATTTCCAAACAAGATCACATTCACAGGTACAGAGATTAGGACTTCAACATCTTTGGGGAGACACAATTCAACCCATAACAAGGCCCAAAGCTCAGAAAGAGCAAATAGCTTTCCCAGAACACATGGCTAATAAGTGGCTGAGCCAGGACTAAATCCTAGGGCTGTCTAACTCCAAAGACTACATCCTTTGCACCATACCACACAATATCGCTAAAGAACTATTAGGACAATGTGGATGAACTTCAAAAACATCATGCTAAGTGAAAGAAGCTGGACACAAAAGGTCACATATTATATGATTCTATTTATATATAATATCCAGAATGGGGCTCAGTGGTTAAAGTGTTCCGCTAACCAAAAAGTCAGCAGTTTGAAACCACCAGGCTCCACGGGAGAAAGATGTGGCAGTCTGCTTCCGTACAGATTTACAGCCTTGGAAACTCTGTGGGATTGCTGTGAGTCAAAATCGACTCAACAGCAGTGGGTATCCAGAATAGGCAAATTAATAGAGACAGAAAATAGATTGGTGGTTGTCAGGAGGTTGTGGGGGGTGGGGAGGTAGGGGAGGGAAATGTGTAGTGATTGCTTTGTGGGTGCATTCCTTTCGGGGTGGTGAAGATGTCTTGACTATATAGAGGTAACGGCTACACAGCATAGTGAATTCACTAAATGCTACTGAATTGTGCAGTTAAAAATCAGTAGGTTTAAAATGGTTGATTTTATGTTACGTGAAATTTATCTCAATTAAAAAAATATCTATTACAAAACAGAATTCGAGGAGATGAAACCAAGGAAATGGAAACACCGTCAGTATACATGGGAGACAGTGCAGAGACTGAGCCAAGCAGAGCAGCACGACAAGCCAGCATTTTCTTCTTGGCTTACGTGACGAATTTAGAGTTTAAAGAGAGAATTCCCAGGCACAGACACCTGCCTTTCTTAGTCACGATAGGAAAGCTGCCCAGGATACTCCAAAATGCTTCCTGAGAGAATTCTGATGTCAAGGGGGATGAAAACCACCCCTTCCCCTAAATTCAAAAGACACAGTATTCTGTTTGATCATTCCCAGTGACTCCAAAGGTCCATGAAATGTGCTCACTGCTTGGTTGCTAAGGGGCGACTTTGAATCTCTGTGAGCCTGAAATATACAGAATTCTCTCTTAGCTAGTGAGGGTGCCCAACCAGCCACCCTGTATCTTATCTTTACTTGGCTTTATTCCTGGCATTGAGGGTTCAGCAACTCTCACGAAGAATCTGAGGGGTCACTTGAGATATTTAGTTTGACTTACTGCCTTTCATGTGGGACTAAAAAGGAAATGTAATAGATGCTCGTTATAAAACAAAACAATACCAGAAAACAGTACAGAAATCTGTTAACTATAAATTGAAATCACTTATGCCCTTTCCACTCCCTCCCAATCTCTCATTGATCCCTATTTCTGTAATTAGCCACTGTTCGTTTGGCTTGTGTCTTTTCGGGTATGTTCCTTGCCTTACTCAAACATATTTGTGTCTTAGTCATCTAGTGCTGCTATAACAGAAATACCACAAGTGGATGGCTTTAACAAAGAGAAGTTTACTCTCTCACAGTCCAGTAGGCTACAAGTCCAAGTGCAGGGTGTCAACTCCAGGGGAAGGCTTTCTCTCTCTGTCGGCTCTGGAGGAAGGTCCTTGTGATGCATCAGTCTACCCGCGGTCTGGGAACATATCAGCGCAGGAACCGCAGGTCCAAAGGACGCGCTGTACTCCCAGCACTGCTTTCTTGGTGGTATGAGGTCCCCTGTCTCTCTGCTCACTTCTCTCTTTTATATCTCAAAAGAGATTGGCTCAAGACACTAATCTTATAGGCCTCATCAGTATAATTGCTGCTAATCTATTTTATTAATTACATCATAGTGATAGAATTCACAACATATAGGAAATCACATCAGAAGATAAAATGGTAGACAATCATACAACCATACAAGGGAATCATGACCTAGCCAAGCTGACAGATATTCTGGGGGGACACAATCCAATTCATGCCAATATGCATAATTGTTTTGTTTTGTTTTGTTTTACACAAACAGGGTTGATACGGACTTGTTCTTCTGTGATTTTTTTTAATTTAATATAATGTAGTCAGCTTTCCATGTCAGTACATATATATTTAATTCATCATCTTTGATTAATGCATATTATTCCATAGTACCTGACCAAAACTAAACTCATTGCTATGGAGTCGATTCTGACTCATAGTGACTCTACAGGGCAGAGTAGAATTGCTCCATAGGGTTTCCAAGGAGTGGCTGGTAGATTCGAACTGCCAACCTTTTGGTTAGCAGCTGAGCTCTTAACCGCCACACCAGCAGGGCCCCTTCCACCGACAGTGGTACTATTATTTATTAAACCAGTCTTTTGTTGATGGCATTTAGATAATTTCCACTTTTTCACTGCCACAAATAACACTGTAATTAACATCCTTTGAATTTTGATAATTTTGCAAAATTACCCTCTAAAAAGATCGTAACAATTTACACTTCTTTATGGAAAATGTAGTAACAAATCTTTCCAAAGCCATCAAACAACTCCACTTTAAATCAGCTCCATTTTAAAGATAAATAATGGTATTTTTTCAGAGAGTTACTGTAAGTGTTTATAGTTGCAGGTCTTTTCTGTTGTTTTCAGAATGGGCATGTCCATTCTTTTGGGCTTGAGCTTTGGCATGGTTTCCATGTCTTGCAACATGTAAGCCAGAGAACCAAAAAAACAAAAACCAAACCCACTGCCGTCAAGTCAATTCCGACTCATAGCAACCCTATAGAACAGACAAAGGCCTTGACAATCTCACTCAGGTGTCCCAGATGCCCCAGCCCCTTTCCAGCTTTGAGCAATAAGGACCTGCCCTTAGTATTACAGGAGGTAGGCTTCATTCACCTGGAGATCAGGCTTCCTCACCTGGCTCTCAGGCTTCAAGCATCTGGTGATCAGGGTCTACAGTTACTCCACTGCTCCCATGCCTGTCTCTGGAGATCCCTCAAATGATAGGGCCTCCCTAAACAAGCACGGAGTCCATCCCTAATTCAAACAGAACAATCTTTTTATATGACAGGCTTCTGTCCTGGTTCCTGGTTTTCTACCTAGTTCTCCACTTGCAATGGAACCAACTAGGTAGGGTTCTACCTTCTACTCACTCCTTCCAGTTCTTCCTCCAGCCTGCTTCCTCTAGCTCAGTACCAGCCTTAGCCCCAGCATCATCACCATCACAATACACTTGAGATTCTCACTGGCCACTCACTTCTCTTATCTTCTGAGTTGGACTGGATCAGAATTCACTTCATCCTCCTGAACTGGAGATTTGGACAACTGACTACTGCTGACTACTACTTTCGTCATAATGGCCTAGGCATCCCTCTGTCAACCTGTGCTCCCCTCCCTCCTGTAGTGTCAGAAACCAGGATGCCACATAGTCATCCTCACCTCATTTCATTCTTTCATTCAACAAATATTTATTATATGCCCACTATATGGCATGCACATTTTCTACCAAGTTGCAAAATTCCTAAAATAATTTATATACACACCAAGCTATGGATTTCCGTTATATTATGGATGACATGTAATGGAACTTCATGGATTTATAACTACAGTCTGGACATCATTCAGACCTTTTTCTGGAATCGATGCACTCCTGGGCAGTTACCATTATAATACTCTATCCCATCCCACTGACATTTGATAATAACAGCCAACACTTATTAAGTCCAAATGTTGCCTTGAAAGTGTACACGTGTTAATAATCCTCACCACAACAACCCTATAAGCCAGGTGCTATGTTCATCCCCATTTTACAGGTGAGGAAGGATCTGAGGCAGCAGAGGTGAAATCAATAACCCAAGTTTACCCAGCCTGAAATTGGCAGAGCCAGGATCCAAACTCAGACAGTCTGACACCAGAGTTTGTACTCTTAACCACCATGGCATTCTCCCCCTCCATCGTGGTTTTCTACATCAATTCCTTGGGCAGAAGCCAAAAAATTTAACAACGGTAGTTAGAACCTAAAATGAAAGCAACAGCTCTGGGTTCTGACCAATTGAACACCTTAGCAATGCTCCATGATCTGTGAACAGTGGATTCTATATCCAATATGTTCCAACGATGTGATGATGGATATACTAGGAAGCCAGTGCTGAAGACATGGAGTTTCCTGTGAGAAGTGGCCATTCAGACTGCTCTTCTTTCAGCCTCAGTCATCTCCAGGCTTCTCTGCATGGTGGTTAAGAGTTTCATATGAGAGTTAAGAGCAAGAACTCTAGGATCAGAGTATCTGAGTCCCTCCAAACCCTGGCTCTACCACTTCATAGATGTGTGACCTTGGGGTAAGTTATTTAACATATCTGTGCCACAATTTCCTCATGTGTAAAATGGGGAAACTAATAGTATCTTTTTCAGAATTGTGAGGGTTTATATGATAAAATTCATATAAAGTACTTAGAAAGTACCAATAAATGTCGGCTATTTTCACATCATTCCAAAATCTGGCTAATATTTTGGGAGCAGCTGAGGCAGTGAACATAGAGCTACAAGAAGAAGACTTATTCTTTTATAGGTACTCTACAAAGTACATTCGGAGTGAAGGAAGATGGCAGTGGATGGACAATTTCAGTGAAAATGACTAATGAAAATAAAAAAAGAAAATAGCTACCATTTATTAAGCAACTACCATGTGCCAAACACATTACAAACTCTGACTCTTTTTAATACCCACAACAAATCTTCAGGTATCTACCAAGAAAGCAGAGGTTCAGAGAGCTCGAGTAACTTGCCCAAGGTTATACTGCTAATTACTGCTAGAGCCAGGATTTGCTAGGAACGTGTCTGACTCCGAGCCCGTACTCTTTAAACGCCATTTAACACTGCCCTTTTTAGTTGGTTCCTAACTAGCCAGTGGAGCCAGTGGGTGGTGTCAATGGTTAACGCACTCCGCTGGACATTAGAGGCTCAACTCCCAGAAGCGCCTCAGAAGAAAAGCCTGAACATCTACTTCTGAAAAAACGGTCATTGGAAACCCTGTGAAGCCTAGTTCTGTCCTGACTCTCATGGAGTCACTATGAGTTAGAATTGACTCCACAGCAACCGCCTTTTTTTAACTGATCAGTGACTTGGGATCATTCCTGTGAAGGTGCGAGGGTTTATCTAATCTGCATGCCCACTTCAGTAGCTCCTGTGAGTGGGGAGGGGTTAGTCCTGTTCCTGTGCAGACTCCTCAGGGACCCCAGAAATCACAGACTATCAGAGCAGGAAAGAACCTGATGTCATGCAGTCCACCTCCTATTTTGCAGATGAGGAAACGGAAGCCCTGGGGAATGATTTCCTTGCAGGAAGTCACACGGGAAGAAGGGAGTCGTCCCGAATCTGCTCTCTACCCAACGCAGCCTTAGCCAAAAAAAGTTCCGAACTTGCTGATTGATACTAATTTATTTGGCAAATTGCTTGTCAGATTGCAGCCATTTCTACCAAACCATGAGATTAATCCTTTTTAATCAAACACAAGCTGACACAGTATAAAATAGCCAACGGGTAGGTCTGTTATGCAAGCATCCTGCAGCCTTGATTACCAAATGGCTGGAATGATGGGCAGTCCCTCACATTTATCACAAGAAGAGTTAAACTTCCTTAATAATTTATTTTCGATGTCAGCACTGTGAACAGGAAGAAGTATGAGAAAGGGTGATCTGTTCTTCTCACAGGAATTGTTACCTGAAAAGGAAAACCACATCAAATTTCCACATTTACTCTTGACAGCACAGACATGGTGTTCCTCTCTGATAACATCCATCTTCTCTCAATTACCGGCCCTGGGGCACAGCCACCTTGCAGGGCATTTGGGGCAAGTGTCCCTTGTCATGCTGGCTTTCTCCACCGCAGAACACAGTTCCTATTTCTCAAGAACCTTAATCAGAACGAATGTTAACATAATTGAGATAGTAACATGACCACAAGGCTGGTATAGGTGTGAGTCCATGAAAAGACCTAGTTCCAGACTCAGCTCTGCCTCTTATAAACTGCACAGCCTTGGGCAGATTTCTTTACCCTTCTGAAACTAATTTCCTCATTTTTAAAATGGGCGAAATAGCCGCCTACATCACAAGTTGTGCGGATTAAACAAGATGATGGTTGAGAAAATGCACAGCACAGTGGTTAGCACATACTAGTTAGGACTTATTAAAATATTTTCATAAAATTGAAAATGGAATCCAAATACCTTTTTTTCTCTCTAAAGCTGCTCTCAGTAATCTGAGTTGCTTCCCTTATTAACATGCAAATAAAGAGAGAAGGCCTTGACAAGGATCAGTGACCCTAGCAAGGCAATTTCTGTTCTCATGCTGCCACCTGCTGGAAAGCCACCTGCTGGAAAGCCAACTGTCGTGCTGCTGTCTCAAGCGGACGCACTAAAATATGTAGGAGCTGTAATGGAAGCCTGAGCCCTGGTTGCACAGTGGTTAATGGACCCGATGGCAATGGGGTTTGGTTGGTTTTTATAAGGGATGCCAAAGGAGCCCTGATGGCACAATCGCTAAGCGTTCCACTGCTAACCAAAAAGTCAGTTGTTCAAACCCACCATTGGCGGAGGCAGGCTGACAATCTGTTCCTGTAAAGATTACAGCCTTAAAAACCCTATAGACAGTTCTACTCTGTCCTACATGATTGCTGTAAGGAGCAATCGACTCCATGGTACCCAACAATAACAATGTAAGGGATGCCCTGGAGTCCTTGAGCGGAGCAAATGGTTAAGCACTGACTACTAGCCAAACGGTTGGCTATTCAAACCCACCCAGAGGCGTCTCAGAAGACAGGCCCAGTACAGCCTTGAAAGCAGTGGCATCACTAGGGTTGGTGTCACCCAGTGTGGTAACTCACGGTGTCATACACCCCCGTGAGTGGGACTGGCCTGCTAACTCCCCCCTCTCACTTCCCCCACCCCTTGCTGAGCAGCTAGCCCAGCCCCTGCACAGGGCTTGGTGCCATGGTGTAGTTGCCCCTTCCGGCCCCGCCCCCGGCAGCCTGCATCTGATGGGCTGTGGTGGGGAGGTGACACTAACCCTAGTGATGCCACTGCTAGGTGGCCCCTCCCCCAGCTACACCAGCCTGCCCACCACTGCCACGAACCCTGGGGTCATGTGGTGCCAATTCCTCTGACAGTGTCAGGGAGGGTCTCCGCAACCCCCTCCTGCATTCCCCTAGTGACACCACTGCTTGAAAGACAGGTCATCAAGAGAGGTCATCAACAACAATAAGGGATGCCCTGGGGTCCCTGGGTGGGGCAAAGGGTTGACACACTCAGCTGCTAATGGAAAGTTTGGAATTCACATCCACCCAGAGGCACCTCAGAAAAGAGGACTGGGGATCTACTTCCGAAAAATGTATTCTGACACACATGGGGTCGCTATTAGTTGGAATCGACCCCACAGCAACTGGTTTTATAAGGGATACAACTAGGCAAACCTCTCCGCAGCACACTCTACTTCATCTCCATCCTTCAGGTCTGGACCAAGGGCACCTCTAATTTATCTGATCCTGGGGCTGACCACCTCCCCCTACAGCCCGATTCCTCTGGCAGGAGGAACTTTTCAGACTAAGGATGGCATATTCCTAATATGTTCCTTGAACTTTAAGCCAAGAACCCAACATTTTCCAGCACTGGAAACATGAGTATAGCCATGGCCTAAGCTGCACCAGTCTTCAAAAACTAGTATGCAGCCTGCAGACACGTTTTGTTGAAACTACACAGTGTTTAACACACCACGTTTAACAAAATTCAAATTACCCACCAACACTTAAATATTAGATTTTACCTAAAAATGTAGATTTTCAGCTTGTTGGGAAATTTAAAGACACAGTATCTTAGTTATCTAGTGCTGCTATAACAGAAAACACCAAAAGTGAATGGCTTTAACAGAGAAATTTATTCTTTCACAGTCTAAGAGGCTAGATGTCCAAATTCAGGGTGCCAGCTCTAGGGGAAGGCTTTCCTTCTGTGTTGGCTCTGGGGGAAGTTCATTGTCATCAATTTTCCCCAGCTGAGAAGCTTCTCAGCACAGGGACTCCGAGTCCAAAGGACACGCTATTCTCCTGGTTCTTATTTCTCGGTGGTATGAGGTCCCCCTGTCTCTCTGCTAGCTTCTCTTTTTTATAAATCTCAAAAGAGATTGGCTTAAAATGCAACCTAATCTTGTAGATTGAGTCCTGCCCCATTAACTTAATTGCTGCTAATCCCATCTCATTAATATCATAAAGACAGGATTTATGACACATAGGAAAATCACATCAGATGATAAAATGGTGGACAATCACACAATACTGGGAATCATGGCCTACCCAAGTTGACCGATATTTTGGAGGGACACAATTCAATCCATGACATATGGCAACACATGGCCAATATTCCTTCATGACAGCAATTAGCTGGAGCTGGGTACCAACTGTGCCCCTTTAGCCTGAGCATGCCCTCTCCAGTTTGACACACTCCCTGCCACTCCCTATTGTCTCTCACTTAGCCTGCCTCACTTGGTAAGGTTCCCAGGCTAGCCACTGACCCCCGTTCTATGCAAATTGTTGTATCCCTAATCCCTACCATAGCACCTTGCATAGAGTAGGATGGATGAATAGGTTAGAATGAGTGAATAAAGAAATGATTTATACCTTCAAATAATTAATAATTGCCAAGCACTTAGTCTGTGCTCAGGCACAAAGAAAAGCATTTCAATAACTTTTTGACATAATTTTTCATCACATTGTGCATTCAGATCTTACACCTTTGTGTTTATTCATTTGCTCCGTTCTCTGTGCCAAAAAGTACAAACTCACCAACTCATCCAATTCGTAATATTACTTGCAGCAATCATCTATAGGAATTTGTTTTGTCATACTGAAAACAGCAAAAATCAAACTAAAAGAATGATTAAAAGAACAGAATCTTCTTCACAAAATTTTGATCTGATCATTTCACCCAGGGAAGTTGGACTTGCTAAAAATAATAGCCAAAAAAGAAAACTCAAAATAGCAAAACTTAAAACCAGTCACGCTAGATATGAAAAACTGCTAACTAGTTGATATTTTGTCAAAAGATATATATGGAAAAGAATGAACCTTGATGAAAATAATTTCAGTAAAATAAAAATAGAACTTGAAAAAATTAGAGTCACTTAAATGTATTGTATGGAAAATTATTCAAGAAATTATATTGGCTTTTACCAACCTTACCTCCTCCCAGGAAACCCTGGTGGTGTAGTGGTTAAATGCTGTAGCTGCTAGCCGAAAGGTTGGCAGTTCAAACCCACCAGGCACTCTTTGGAAACCCTATAGCACAGTTCTACTCTGTCCTATAGGTTCGCTATGAGTCAGAATTGGTTTTTTTTTTTTTTTTGGTTCTACCTCCTCCCAGTACCAAGAAACCCCATGTCAATAACTTAGCATGTAGCCTTCCATATATTTCTTCGTAACTGTATTATCTCACATATTCACATTAATACAGAAGGGGCTTTTCATTATTTTATAAAAATTGAATTACATACATTTTCTGATGTCTTACTTTTCTCACTGAACAATATCTTGCATAAATAATCCCTCAAATCAGAATTTCTTTACATTCTTGTGGGCTCATTTGTATAAAAGTCCATGAGAGGTACTGCTGGGTTGATGGAAAGATGTATTTTTAGCTTTAAAAGATGTTGCCAGATTACTTTCCAAAAGGACTGAAATAATTCACATTTCTTTCAGTGAAGTATTCAAAAAGCTTTTCTCTACATCCCACCAGCAGTCAACATTCACTGCTTTTTCCACCGGCCTACAGAGATAATGGTGAATCTTATTGTTACTTTAGTTTGCATTTCTATAACTTCTAATGAATTTCAGCATCTTTTCATATATTTGCTGGCAACTGGATTTGCTTTTTCACAAAATGCCTGTTTAAATGATTGGGCCATTTTGTAGTGTGTTTTTTGTCATTAGATCCCTGGGTGGCAAAGTTAAGAGCTTGGCTACTAACCAAAAGGTTGGCAGTTCAAATCCACCCAGCGGTACCTCAGAAGAAGGCCTGGTGATCTGCTTCTGAGAGGTCACGGCCATGAAAACCTGATATAGCACACAGTTCCACTCTGAAGCACATGGGATCACCATCAGTTGGAATCAACTCACTAGCAACTGGTTCGGTTTTTTCTTTTTTTTAGTTTGTCTTCTACCAGTGATCATGAAGATGGCACAGGACCAGCCAACATTTTGCCCTGTTATACATAAGGTCACCATGTGACTTGACAGCAACTAACTACAAGAAGTTTGTTTTTTTGCTTGCCATTTGTAAGAGTTCTCGGTAGGTTTTAACTAGAAATCTTATACCTGTCGCCTGCATTACACATATTTTTTTCTGAATTGATTGTTAGTCTATTGATATAGTTTATGATCTATGTGCTATACCCACCCTTTGCCATCAAGTCGATTTCAACTCATAGTGACCCTATAGGAGAGAGTGGAACTACCCCACAGGGTTTCCAAGGAGCAGTGACTGCTGGATTCAAACTGCTGACCTTTTGGTTAGCAGCCATAGCACTTAATCATGTCTATCAGTTTTTCATACTGTGGGGACTTGCATGTTGCTGTGATGCTGCAGCTATACCACCAATATTTCAAATGCCAGCAGAGTCACCCATGGTGGATAGGTTTCAGCTGAGCTTCCAGACTAGGAGAGAATAGGAAGAAGGACCTGGAGGTCTACTTGGGAAAAAATTAGCCAGTGAAAACCTTATGGATAGCAACAGAACATTGTCTGATATATTGCTGAAAGATGGGCCCTTAGGTTCAAAGGTATTCAAAACACAACTGGGGAAGAGCTGCCTCCTCAAAGTAAAGTTGACCTTAATGACATGGATAAATCAAGCTTTCGGGACCTTCATTTGCTGATGTGGCATGTCTCTGAATGAGAAGAAACAGCTGCAAATATCCATTAATAATAGGAACATGGAATGTACGAAGTATGAATCTAGGAAAACTAGAAGGTGCAAAAATGAAATGGAACACATAAACATCAATATTCTAGGCATTAGTGAGCTAAAATGGACTGGTATTGGCCATTTTGAATTGGACAATCATATGAACTACTATGCCAGGAATGACAAATTGAAGAGGAAAGCACTGCATTCATCATCAAAAAGAACATTTCAAGAACTATCCTGAAGTACAATGCTGTAAGAGATAGGATAATATCCATACATGTATAAGGAAGACTAGTTAATACGACTATTATTCAAATTTACGAACCAACCACTAAGGCCAAAACCCTTTGAACCCTGTTGCCGTCGAGTCGACAGAGTAGAACTGCCCCATAGAGTTTCCAAGGAGCATTTGGTGGATTTAAACTGTTGCCCTTTTGGTTAGCAGCCTTTGCTCTTAACCACTACATCACCAGGGTTTCCAAGGCCAAAGATGAAGAAATTGAAGATTTTTACCAACTTCTTCAGCCTGAAATTGATAAAACATGCAATCAAGATGCATTGATAATTACTGGTGATTGGAATGTGAAAGTTGGAAACAAACAAGAAGGAACAGTAGAAAATATGGCCTTCGTAATAGAAACGGTGCAGGAGATCACATGAGAGAATTTTGCAAGACCAATGACTTCTTCATTGCAAATACCTTTTTACACCAACATAAATGGTGACTATACATGTGGACCTCGCCAGATGAAATACACAAGAATCAAATTGACTACATCTGTGGAAAGAGAAGATGGAAAACCTCTATATCATCAGTCAGAACAAAGCCAGAGGCCAACTGCAGAACAGACCATCAATTGCTAATACGCAAGTTCAAGTTGAAGCTAAAGAAAATTAGTGCAAGTCCACAAGAGCCAAAAGATGGCCTTGAGTATATCCCACCTGAATTTAGAGATCATCTCAAGAACAGATTTGATGCAATGAACACTAATGACTGACAACCAGATGAGTTGTGGAATGACATCAAGGACAACATATATGAAGAAAGCAAGAGGTTATTAAAAAGACAGGAAACAAAAAAAGACCAAAACGGATGTCAGAAGAGACTCTGAAATTTGCCCTTGAACATAGAGTAGCTTAAGCAAAAGGAAGAAATGATGAAGTAAACGAGGTGAACAGAAGTTTTCAAAGGGCAGCTCGAGATGATGAAATACAGTATTATAGTGAAATGTGCAAAGATCTAGAGTTAACCAAAAGAGAAGAACACACTCAGCATTTCTCAAGCTGAAAGAACCATAGGGAAAATTCAAGATTCAAGGTGCAATACTGAAGAATTCAATGGGGAAAATATTAAAGGACACAGGAAGCATCAAAAGAAGATGGAAGGAATACACACAGTCACTGTGCCAAAAAGAATTGGTTGACATTCAACCGTTTCAGAAGGTAGCATGTATTATCAAGAACCAATGGTATTGAAGGAAGAAGTCCAAGCTACACTGAAGGCACTGAAGAAAAACAAGTCTCCAGGAATTGATGAAATACCAATTGAGGTGTTTCAACAAACAAATGCGATGCTGGAAGCACTCGCTCATCTATGACAAGAAATTTGGAAGACAGCTACCTGGCCAACCAACTGGAAGAGATCCATATTTGTGCCCATTCCAAAGAAAGGTGATCCAACAGGATGTGGAAATTATCAAACAATATCACTAATGTCACACACAAGTAAGATTTTGCTGAAGATCATTCAAAAGCACTTGTAGGAGTAAATCAATAGTGAACTGCCAGAAATTCAAGTTAGATTCAGAAGACGTGGAATGCGGGATATCACTGCCAATGTCAGATGGATCTAGGCTGAAAGCAGAGAATACTAGAAAGATGTTTACCTGTGTTTTATTGACTATGCAAAGGCATTTGACTGTGGGGATCATAACAAATTATGGACAACATTACCGTCATGGATTGAATTGTGTTCCCCCAAAATATGTGTTATCAATTTTGCTAGGCCATGATTCCCAGTATTGTGTGATTGTCTACCATTTTGTCATCTGACATGATTTTCCTATGTAAATTTCCTACATAAATTGTAAATTCTACCTCTATGATGTTAATAAGGTGGGATAGGTGGCAGCTGTGTTAATAAGGCAGGACTCAATCTACAAGATTGCATTGTGTCTTGAGCTAATCTCTTTTGAGATATAAAAGACAGAAGCAAGCAGAGAGACAGGGGGACCTCATACCACCAAGAAAGTAGCACCAGGAGCAGAGTGTATCCTTGGACCCCAGGTTGCTTCAAGGAGAAGCCCTTAGCCCAGGAGAAGACAGGGGACCTTCCTCTGGGGCCGACAGAGAAAGCCTTCCCCTGGAGCTGATACCCTGAATTTGGACTTCTAGTCTACTAGACTGTGAGAGACTAAACTTCTGTTTGTTAAAGCCACCCATTTGTGGTATTTCTGTTACAGCAGCACTAGAGGACTAAGGCAATTACAAAGAATGGGAATTCCAGAACACTTAATTGTGCTCATACAAAACCCATACATACACCAAGAGGCAGTTGTTCAAACAGAACAAGAGGTACTGCATGGTTTAAAATTGGGAAGAGTGTGAGTCAGAGTTGTGTCATTTCACCATAACTATTAAATCTGTACGCTGAGCAAATAATTTAAGAAAGTGGACTATATGAAGAAGAACGCAGCATCAGGATTGGAGGAAGACTCATTAACAACCTGCGATATGCGGATGACACAAACTTGCTTGCTGAAAGTAAAGAGGGCTTGAAGCACTTATTGATGAAGATCGAAGACTACAATCTTCAGCATGAATTACACCTTAACATAACGAAAACAAAAATCCTCACAACTCGACCAATAAGCAATATCATGATAAGTGGAAAAAATATTGAAGTTGTCAAGGATTTCATTTTACTTGGATCCATAATCAATGCCCACGGAAGCAGCAGCCAAGAAATCAAAAGCACATTGCACTGGGCAAATCTGCTGCAAAAGACCTCTTTCACTTAAGTGTTAAAAAGCAAAGATGTCACTTTAAGGACTAAGGTGCACCTGCTAATTGCCTCGTATGCATATGAAAGCTGGACAATGAATAAGGAAAACCAAAGAAGAATTGATGACTTTGAAATACGGTGTTGGAGAATATTGAATATACCATGGATTGCCAGAGAAATGAACAAATCTGTCTTGGAAGAAGTACAGCAAGAATGTTGCTTAGAAACAAGGATGGCAACATTTTGTCTAACATACTTTGGACATGTTATCAGGAGGGACCAGTTTCTGGAGAAGGACGTCATGCTTGGTAAAGCAGAGGGTCAGCAAAAAAGAGGAAGACCCACAAGATAGACTGACGCAGTGGCTACAACAATGGGCTCAAGCATAACAACAACCACAAGGATAGCGCAGGACCCGACAGTCAGTGTTTCATTCTGTACATGGGATTGCTGTGAGTCAGAACTGACTCAAAGGCACGTAACAACAACAATTTACGGTTAAAAAGGTCTTCTTCCCTCAGCATTCCCCCTTTCTTAGGAACTCTAGGAATGTAGTTAGTCTAGCAGATTTTCTTGCAATATATTCTTGCTTTATTTTCTATATTTAGTTTTTTAATCTATCTGTAATCTATTTTTGAATATACAAGAGAGGAGGCCAAGGTTTTCTTCCAGGTGGACAGCAGTTGTGCCAGGACAATTTATTATAGAATTCATCCCTTTCCCAGTGAACTGAACTACCAACTTTCTAATAATAAACAAACAAACAGAAAAAAAACCCGTTGCTGTCAAGTCAATTCTAATTCACGGCAACCCCATGTGTTACATAGTAGAACAGCTCCACAGGGTTTTGTTGGCTGTAATCTTTACAGAAGAAGATCACCAAGCCTTTCTTTTACGAGCGGGTTTAAAGAGCTAACCTTTAGGTTAGTAGAAGATGCTTATATATTCTAGTATCCATTTGTGGAGTCTTTATTCTACTGATCTAGTTATCTATTTCTATGTCTATTTAATTTATAGTATGTTCTGACATGTTGTAAGGCAAATCCTCTCTCAACTAGTCTTTCTATCATACTTTTCTGGGCCATCTTCAGGGACTTATTTCTGTATAAACTTGAAGATAAGTTTATCAAATCCCTTCTCCCAAAACCACTGGGATCCTAATAAGAATTGCATTGATTTTATATATTAATTTTGATAGGGTTGGCAATTTTTAATAGTCTTCCCATCCACAAACATGGTATTTCTATTTGTTTATATCCTTCCCTAAGATTTTATTATTTGCCTCATGTAAGTGCTGTGCCTTTCTTGTTAAATGTCTTTCTATTTTATAATTTTGTTGTTCTTACTTAAACATTTGTTAGCATTTTCATTTCTAGATACTTATTTTTTAGCCAAATTCTCTTATTAACTCTCAGAGTTTTTGCTACAGCTTCAGGGATTTTCTACGTATATAGTCATCGGGTCATAAAAAAGAGATTATTTTTCTCTTCTCTCCCAGTGTTTTTACTATGTATTTTTTTATTATATGTACAAGAATGTCCAAGACAATGTTAAATACTAATGGCAAGAGCAGGTATTCTTGTCTAGTTCTTGATTTTAATTAAGCGGCTTACTGTTTTACCATTTAGGATAATATCTGTGGTTCATTTCAGTAAATCATCTTTATTTTACCAAGAGTTTTTATTAGAAGTTGCTGCTGAATTTAATCAAATTACTTTTTCATTGATAAATTGATTTGATTTTTCTCGTTTGTTAATTAATGAATTATGTTGATAGATTTCCTAGTATTGAATTCTTAAATTCTTGAAATAAACTATGCTTATTTCCCTATTCATTAGATACACTATTAAAATCTATTTGCTAATTTTTTTTCTTTAGAAATTTTGCATCAACATTCATATATGAACATTGTCTACTACATATAATAGTTTATTTTAAAAAACCTCAATTATTTATTCTTTAAAAATTAGATAGAGCTCAACTGAATTTGTCTGGCCCTGGGGTCTTTTTCAATCATAGGTTTTTAATCACCTTTCCAACATCTTTTATGGCAGTCAGTACATTCACATTTTCAAATTCAGCTTATTCTATTTTGGGAATATATGTTTTGATGGGAAATCAAACAGTTTACCTGTTTTCAAATATATTGCTATAGAGGTGCTTGTAGAACTCCTTACCATTCTTTTAATTTCTATGGTTTCAAGCCTGATGTTTGTTCTTCCTCTTTTTTCTTTAATCACAGGACCAGAGTTTGAACTCTGTTCTCTCTCCTTCCAGCACCACTGTTCCAAACCATATCCTTACAGGCTAATTAAGGCTAAATATGTAAAGGTAAATCTATTTGACTGATTTGATTTAAAAAAAAAAAAGATTTGAATTTTACAAAGTAAGCTATTCTAATTTTCCCTTAAAAATAGATGTCTTCTAAGATGCATCAATTTGTCTCAACCCACCTGGATCAAAGGAGAATGAAGAATACCAAGTTCACACGATAACTATGAGCCCAAGAGACAGAAAGGGCCACATGAACCAGAGACTTACATCATCCTGAGACCAGAAGAACTAGATGGTGCCCGGCCACAACCGATGACTGCCCTGACAGGGAGCACAACAGAGAACCCCTGAGGGAGCAGGAGAGCAGTGGGATGCAGACCCCAAATTCTCATAAAAAGACCAGACTTAATGGTCTGACTGAGACTAGAGGGATCCCAGCGGTCATGGTCCCCAAATCTTATGTTGGCCCAGGACAGGAACCATTCCCGAGGACAACTCATCAGACATGGAAGGGACTGGACAATGGGTTGGAAAGAGATGCTGATGAAGAGTGAGCTACTTGTATCAGGTGGACACTTGAGACTGTGTTGGCATCTCCTGTCTGGAGGGGAGATAGGAGGGTAGAGAGGGTTAGAAACTGGCAAAATTGTCGCGAAAGGAGAGACTGGACGGGTTGACTCATTAGGGGGAGAATAAGTGGGAGTATGGAGTAAGGTGTATATAAGCTTATATGTGACAGACTGACTTGATTTGTAAACGTTCACTTAAAGCTCAATAAAAATTATTTTTTAAAAAAAGATGTCTTGCCATAAATAGAATCAGAAATAATATATCCATGCTTAGCAAAATCTTGGGGCATTGAATTGCCTTCACTCATCCTAAAACTGGTTTTTGACCAGTGCTAATACTTTCCATGGAAGAAAGAAGGCAAAAATCACCTTCATCTGAGACTATGAATGTTATTTAATTCTTGAAATGATATTCAAACTAACATGGGATTTCGTTCAGTTTAATAAAATGCTACCTAATTAGGAAGAAGCTTAACTATTATCTCTAGAGATATTTTAATATCATTAAAAAGAACATATGGCTGAAAGTTGTATATATATTTATAATTTTGTTCCCTTCTGAATATGAATATTTAATTAAGATTGTTACTATCTCTAAAGCTTTTTCTCAAAAGAAATGTTCTTCATTCTAAGCTACATATTTTCTCTGGAAAAGAGTTTTTAAAGAAATGCTGAAATTCTGCAAGCACATGTACTCACTGACCATGTATCAAGAATGATATCCTTCTCCAAGGACTGATTCCTCCTGATAACATGTCCAAAGTATGTGAGATGAAGTCTTGCCATCCTTGTTCCTAAGGAGCATTCTGGCTGTACTTCTTCCAAGACAGATTTGTTCATTCTTCTGGCGGTCCATAGCATATTCAATATTCCTCACCAACACCATAATTCAAAGTCATCAATTCTTCTTTGATCTTCCTTATTCATTGCCCAGCTTTCACATGCATATGAGGCGATTGAAAACACCGTTGCTTGGATCAGGTGCACCTTAGTCCTTAAAGTGACTTCTTTGCTTTTTAACACTTTAAAGAGGTCTTTTGTGTCAGATTTGCCCAATGCTATGCGTCCTTTGATTTCTCGACTGCTCCTTCTACGGGCATTGATTGTGAAATGAAATCCTTGACAACTTCAATATTTTCTCCGTTTATCATGATGCTGTTTAATGATCAACAGTTGTGAGGATTTTTGTTTTCTTTATGTTGAGGTATAATCCATACTGAAGGCTGTAGCCTTTGATCTTCATCAGTAAGTGCTTCAAGTTCTCTTCACTTTCAGCAAGCAAGGTAGTGTCACCTGCATATCGTAGGTTGTTAATAAGTCTTCCTCAAATCCTGATGATATTCTTCTTTATATAGGCCACCTTCTCAGATTATTTGCTTAGAATACAGATTGAATATGTATGGTGAAAGGATGCAACCCTGATGCACACCTTTCCTCACTTTAAACCACACAGGATCCCTTTGCTCTGTTCTAACAACTGCCTCTTGGTCTGTGTACAGGTTCCTCATGAGCACAATTAAGTGTTCTGGAATTCCCATTCTTCACAATGTTATCCAACATTTTTATGATCCACACAGTCGAATGCCTTTGCATAGTCAATAAAACACAGGTAAACATCTTTTCGGTATTCTCTACTTTTAGCTAAGATTCACCTGACATCAGTAATGATAGTCCTCCTTCTATATCCTCTTCTGAATCTGGGAACAGTTATAGGTGACAAGACACTGAGAAGGCCCTGAGCTAATTGGGAAATAAGTCCTAGAACCACATTGGCAGCGGCTCCCTCTGTGTCAAGGTATATTGGTGCCAAGACTAGTCCCCTAAGCAGCACTAGTCACAACCACCAACCAGGTGAGCTAACTGTGGCTGGCTTGCCAGTGCTCATTAAGGGTGATGCCTGCCTACTGAGGTGGAGGGCATTCTTTCCTGGCCTTCAGGCTACATGTGGCAAAACAATGCTACCTTATGTTTTCAGTGTTCCCAGAAACTCGAGCTTGGATCCATGAAGAATCCAAGAAAGTCACACCAGGATTCAGGCAAGGTCTTATTTTTGCCCCCAAATCCTCTCCATTAAGATGAATGCCTTCCCTCAGACTGTCATACAAATAGACTCCAGATAACCATTCCCAAAACCAACTCAGACAGGGATTGGCCTGGACTATAAGATGGACAAAGTTGGTGAGGAGTGAACTTCATGGCTCAAGTAGACACATGAGACTATGCGGGCGACCCCTGTCTGATGGTGAGATGAGAAGGAAGAGGGGGCATGAGCTGGTTGAATGGACATGGGAAATATAGGATGGAGAGAAGGAATGTGCTATCTTATTAGGTGGAGAGCAGCTGGAAGTGCACAGTGGGGTGTGTATGGTTTTTTGTATGAGAGACTGACTTGACTATAAACTTTCACCTATAGCACAATAAATTAAAAAAAAAAAAAAAAATAGACTCCAGATAGGCCCACACATCCAAACATGCCCAGACACATCTGATCCCTAAATGAAGTGGAGCTTTGTCTCAAGCTGAGACCCCCTACTACACTGATAACTTTTTCCATTATGTAGTAGGATTTCAGGGAGAAGGGGATAAAAGTAATGCACTATTTCCTTGGCCATGGTTCAGTGGTAGAATTCTCGTTTTCCATGCGGGAGATCCAGGTTTGATTTTCAGCCAATTTACCCGTCTGTCAGTGGAGGCTCATGTGTTGCTCTGATCCTGAACAGGTTTCAGCAGAGCACCCAGACTACATCAGACTATGGAACTCAGGTCTACTCTGACACACATCGACTCGATGGCAACTTTTTTTTTTTTTAATCATCGGTAAGGACAGTAATTATCCATGACATTTCATCACTGTCTTCTATAAGGCTCACATTCCACCCCACAAAATTTTAGGGCTCCCATGAATTCCATCACCAGTATCCAGCACATTACAAAATACATTCTCAGCCTCTTGCAGGCGTGAGCTTCTTTTGGGTCAGCTCATACCCACAGGCTGTTCATGCAGATCTACTTCTCTCTCCCTGAAGAGCAAAGCAATAGCTGTGGATGAAGAGCTACAGAAACCTGCTGTCTGACTGGCTCTCTCTTGAGTGCTCACTTGGCTTCTGATTCTTCTAGAGGACCTGAAGTGCCTGAGTGAAATGGCTGTACTCTTGAACTGTTTCTCTCCTTGAGCTCTCTGCTCAACTTCTGCAGAATCACTGAAATGATGACTCCCTCCTCCATTTCCATCCCTGACGTGTTTAGGAGTTGCTCAGAACAAATAGCGGTCCCTGGTGGCACAGTGGTTAAGCATTTGGCTGCTAACTAAAAGTTTGGCAGTTCAAATCCACTAGCCACCTGCATGGAAACCCTACGGGGCAGTTCTACTCTGTCCTATAGGGTTGCTATCAATCAGAATCAACTTGACGGCAATGGGTAAGGACAAATAACTACTGTGACAACTATGACTACTGAGGACAAGTCCAGGAATATAGTTTTTCTGAGTTAGAAAAATCTCTTGACTATGAGCAAAACTGCTGCCTTTTGTTTTATTTTGTTTTTGAGGACTTGATGTGCCTGTCTGAGAAGCCCTCTTATCTCCTAGGCTCTCTACCCAAAATTCATCTTCAGAGTTTCGTGTTTTCATTTCCAGCACAGATGGATTAGATGACAAAGGAAGCTCTATGTTACTTGGACAGCTGTTTATTTCAGGGATGGCAACTCCTAATACAGCGACAACAATAACTTCTTTGTATGCCTTCTTCTGCTTTTTGAAATCTGCAAGAATCTCATTATCAAAACAGTATGAAGTAGCATTAAGGCCTTTACAAAAATTATCATCTCTAGAAATGCTGGCTACTTGGCGTTCACTGTCTTCAGCTAAATAGGAATCTTGAGAGGCAAGCATATGTAAATATTTAGAAAGCTCTTTTGGCCTTGTCTTGGTTTTACTTTTATGGGGAGAGAAGAGGTTTCTAAAACTCTTCTATAAGTTATGTCTGACAATGAGTCTTAACTAAAACTTTGTTTTTTTCTTCTTCTTTTCTTTCTCATGACACAAACTAAGACAAAAGAGAAAAAGCTTGATCCTGATAAATGCCATCGTTGGCAGGTTTGGTATTGTCAAGACTCTTTTGTCATGTTTAGACTGTTTGTTTTTAGAAGTTTTGTTCTTTTTCACAAGATAAAACCAAAAAAAAAAACACAAAAAATCAGTTGCTGTCGAGTTGATTTGACTCATGATGACTCTATGTGTTGCAGAATAGAACTGCATTCCATAGGATTTTGGCCTGGCCATCTGCTTTCAAAAGGTCACAGTTTGGAAGCAGTTTGTCAGGTCCTTCTTCCAAGGTTTCTCTGGGTAAATTTGAACCACCAACCTCTGAGTTAGTAGCCAAGTAGTTAACCATTTGTGCCACCCAGGAACTTCATTTACGAGCCAAAGCATTAGAAATATTTGAGATCTTTTTCAACAAATTCAGGTTTTCTGAGTATAATACCAAGTATTCATTTTCCTTAAGGAGCCCTGGTGGTACAGTGGTTAAGCACCAGGCTGCTAACCGAAATGTTGGCACTTCGAACCCACCAGCAACTCTGTGGGAGAAAGATGTGGCATTCTGCTTCTATAAAGATCATACCCTGGAAAATCCTATGCAGCAGTTATAATCCGTCCTGTAGGGTCACTATGAGTCAGAACTCACTCAACAGCACTGAACAACAATCTATGGTTATACCTCAAGGGGTTTAGTTGGGGACAGGGAAGTATAGGTCCTTGAAAAGAAAAAAAAAAGGACATTATACAAGGAAGTGTACAATAGACGATCAGATTAACAATGGTCATATCTAAAAGTAAGTCTTAATATTAATATTGGATTCCCTGGGTAGTGCAAACAGTTAACTCACTCGGCTACTAACCAAAAGGTAGGCAGCTCAAGTCCACCTACAGAATCCTTGGAAGAAAAGCCTGAAGATCTACTGAAAAACTAGCCATTGAAAACCCAATGGAGCACACTTTTACTCTGACACACATGGGGTTGGACTCTACAGCAACCTGTTTTAATATTAATATTACATGTGGTAGAATAATTTGATTATAATACAAGTTGTATAGGGTATGTCTTGCAACACTTTAAGAAGATTTAGCTGCAACTGGTTGTGACTTGATGTACTTTAAAGTTGCAAAGGGTTATTTTCCCAGGCATGTACTCCTCCTACAAAATGCAGGCTGTGATGTGATTTTTAAACAGAAAAAAATGTTTCTACTGCCAACTTGGTGAAGTTTGAAGAAATGAATGTTTCCACTTGACGAAGTGTATCAAAGTGTTATGCAATGTTCCAAGTAAAAGCAGAGGGTCTATGATGAAACTTCCTCTGGGATCATGTGTCTAGGAGAAAAGCCATGTTAAAACTACAGACTACACATCTAACTTATACCAAACCTGTTGCCGTCCAGTCAATTCCCACTCATAGTGACCCTAGAGGACGGAATGGGACTGCCCCATAGGGTTCCAAGGAGCAGCTGGTGTTCAAACTGTTGACCTTTGGTTAGCAGCTGAGCTCTTAACCACTGCGCCACCAGGGCTCCACAGACATATCAAGCCACCAAAAAATTAAAAGTGACAATTTACACAAACAGCTGTATCCATCTAATAACGTATCATAAAAGGAGCAAAACCATGCTCAGCTGGTAAAAAAAAACTATTGCTAGTAAATATCCACATAAAGTTCCCCCTAAGAACTGTGTATTACCCATAATAGTAATTTACATTTGTATAGTGTGTTGTGGCTTTCAAAATGCTTTCACGTTCCATATCAATAAATGAGAAAGGATGCTATGCAGTATGCCAGATGCAGCTATAATGAACATTGAGGGAAATTTGTCTAGACCATTAGGCAGTGGTTGCAGGCAGGATAGTTCTGTCTTTAGCACATTGCATTATGTGCTAAAAACAAAAACAAAACCAGTCTACGAAGCTGGCTCCAAACCAAACAAAATCAAATAAGCCTAATAACACCAACTGAAAGACAAGGAAAGAGAAGCACATCAGGTATTTGGATCAAACTTCTACCCATTGACCTACACAATAACAGGGAAGGAATAAAAATAGAATGGAAGTCTGGATTCCGCTGGTTAATTTAAACTGCTAATCATTTGGTCTTTAAAGCTGCTACTACGACTCATCCGGGTTGGCAACAGTTAAGTAACTGATTTACAGAAAGGGACTGGTAGGAAGAAGAGACAGAAAAGCTATGAATCAAACATTACTAAGCCGTAGGGCACCTCTCTACACAAAGGTAAATCGAACTGATTCCAGAAGAAAAAAAAAAAACTGTAAAGTGGGCTAAGGCGACCTTCCTGGGGAGTGCCTCCTTTCTTGGCTTCTTTTCTCAGCTAGTCTACTACCTTCCTAGTTGTCTTAGTCATCTTGTACTGCGATAACAGAAATACCACAAGAGGATGGCTTCAACAAGGAGAAGTTCATTCTCTCACAGTTTCGCAGGCTGCAAGTCCAAATTCAAGGTGCCAGCTCCAAGGGGTGGCTTTCTCTTTCTGTCGCCTCTGAAGGAAGGTCCTTGTCATCAGTCTTCCCTTGGTCTGTGACCATCTCAGCGCAAGAACCTCAGTTCCAAAGGACACACTCTGCTCCTGGCACTGCTTCCTTGGTAGTATGAGGTCCCCTTGTCTCTCTGCTCGATTCTCTTTTTTATATCTCAAAGAGATTGGCTTATGACACTATCTAACCTTGTAGATCTCATCAACGTTTTTAACTGCCCTAATCCATCTCATTTCATCATAGTGATAGGATTTACAACACAAACAGAAATCCCAGAAAATGGTGCAACAATCACGCAATACTGGGGCTCATGGCCCAGCTAAATTGACAGATATTTTGGTGGGACACAATTCAGTCTTTGACACTAGTTATAACTCTCTAGCCCCCTACCATCACCCAACCACTCACTGCCACCCACCCTGGCCTTGGAAACAAGAAAAGATCTTCAATGTGAATATGTTGAAGTCAGATATTCTCACCCAGAATTTAAGTCATAGAATCAGATGCCCGGAAGTGGCCTTAGAGATCTTTTTTTTCCCCCTAATTTTTCACCCTTTGCAGCAATTCTCCTATAATAATCCCCGCACATGGAGTCCAGCCTCTGAGTAAACACCTCTCCCGATTGTAAACCAGGACCTCCTAGGGCAGCCTATTCCATTTCTGGACTGTTCTGATCATTAGAAATATCTCAGTCACGCCAGCCAAAATTAGCCCCCTACAGTTTCTCTTCACTTGAAAAATATAAAACAAGTACTTCTCCTCCTAGAAACCTTTCACTTTGTTTGAAGGCAGCTGTCACCGCCTCACTGAGTTCTGTGTCCCTGCAACTTAAATGTGCCCAACTGTTCCTCATACGACATGATTTATAGCCTCCTAGACACCCTGGTCATCCTCTCTTAGACATGTTGCAGTTCAAAAAGTCCTTCTTCAAATGTGTCACCCAGAACAGGCCCCAAGATTTCAGTAATGGTTTAAATATGCAATGAGAGCCTTTGTCTACTGTTAAAGGAACTGAAGGCACCACAAGAGAGGGATTTTTGTTGTTGTTGTTATCAGAGTTTTTTTCAGGGGGAGGGGCAGGGAAAGGGTTCACCATACTTTTCATTCTGTGATTCTAGAATTAAACTTTTTTAAAACACAAAGAAGATTCTGATATATGCAAGGCTCTCTGCTAGAGATTTTTGGAGATGCACAAATCTGGATATGGCTTCCACTCTGAAAGAGCCCATAGACTAGTACCTGCTTTTCTCCCCTCCCCCGCGTAAATCACAGCCTTTTGATAAGGTTGGCTTATATTAGCCCCCCATTATAGAGAGCCGGTGGAGGGGGGTAGGGTACATTGAGGAAGATGAGTTGACCTGGTCCAGAACCACTGTTAAGGCCTGTTCCCTGAAAGGCAGAAGTATTTCACATGCTAGCACCACTGGTTCTATCAACACCCCACCACTGCCACTCTAGCCCGACTCTTCTAGATTCTGCCCCTTCTTCCCAGTTTAAGAGCCCTTCCTGCTTCTCAAAACTACTCCCACTCCTCCCTCTGCCCAGATACCCAGCTATTGCACATCCAGGATCCATTCCCTCAAACCTGAGGGCTCTGGAAGGAAATGTGGGAGCGCCACCCTGAGGACAGGGCTTGTTTTATCGACCACAGTATCCTGGGCACCTTGCATAATATACATGTTAATAACTGTTTGCTGATGCAAGGACAAAAGGTTTGCAGCCAACATCCTGTGACTGAGCATACAAACTGACTAACTTATGGGCTGTTCCACTATTCCAGACTGCCTCTTACAGAATTGCAGAACTGAAAAGTCTTGGAGATCATTTGCTCTACAGGTGACAAAATGAGGGAAGTCTAGAAAGTTAACTGACTCATTTGAGGTAACTCAGGTGCTCCAGTGACAGTCTTGACTATCTTGGTTCCTGGCTCAAGACCCCTTCCAATGGAAGACATTCTTTAAACCTAAATACTTTCTGTGTATTTTAAGAAGTGGCCTGGGAGTGGATTTGACTGTATCTCTTCCCACTTAATATTTTAATAAAAAAGTTCCCTAAAAACTAAATACCTACTATATTTAGTATAGAAGATACCAGTACCTGTTGATGTGGGGTCAACTCCGACTCATGGCAACCTCATGTGTGTCAGAATACAATCATGCTCCATAGGGTTTTCAGTGGCTGATTTTTTGGAAGTAGATTGTCAGGGTTTTCTTCCCAGGTGCCTTTGGGTAGACCGGAACCTCCAACCTTTCCATTAACGGCCAAGTTAGTTAATCGTTTGCACCACTCTGGACTGTAGAAGATGTTGCTGTTGTTGTTAGCCTCTGTGAACAACAAAACTAAATGCTGCCCAATCCTGTGCCATCCCCATGATTGATTAGCAATGCAAATTGGGCCATTGTGATCCATAGGGTTTTCACTGGCTGGTTTATGGAAGTAGACTGCCAGGCCTTTCTTTCTAGTCTGTCTTAGTGTAGAAGCTCCACTGAAACCTGTCCAGCATAGCAACATGCAAGCCTCCACTGACAGATTGTTGGTGGCCACATATGATGTGTACTAGTGGGAGAGATCAGGGGCTCCCACACAGAAGCGGAGACTTCTATCACTGAACAACCACTGCCCCACTTATAGTAATATTTCACCTTAACTGTGAACTGCATATCTAAAGTAGTCCCTGGTTGGAAGTTCCACTCCACTGACACCCCCACCATTTCCCAGAGGCAGCTGGGAAGAAAGACTTGGGGACCTACTTCTGGAAAATGGCCGCTGAAAATTCTATGGAGCACATTTCTACAACACCCTGCCCTGGCCCACCCCTACACACACACACACACACACACACACACACACACACACACACACACACACACGAGGTCGTCATGAGTTGGAATCTATGGCAACTGGTTTGCATATCCCAAAACTTTGAAGAGTGCAATTGCCACCACATCATTTTACAGCAGCAGAGGTCAGGAATCGCAGGCAGAACTTGGTTTCTGCTCACAGGACCATCCTCACCGGCCCTACAACAAGGGGAAAGTGACAGAGGGTCAGAGTTGGGAGTCGGACATTCGGTGGTCAAACCCGAATGGAAAACAGCTCCTTCCTCCTGTGCTTACCCGTCCCCTTCCCCTGGCGCTGGTCGCTGAAGCTCCGGAGGATCAGGGAGGAGCAGCGCAGGAAAACCCTCTGTGAGAAGCAACAAGAGCCAGTAGGGTTTATAGCTGTGGAAGGAAGCACGTCAGAGGGCTAGGGGGCGCTGGGAAGGGGGGGCGGGGGATGGGCTGGTATACAGATCAGCCACAGAAAGAAAGCAGATCAGTGGTTGCCTGGGGCTGGAGATGTGACAGGAAGGAACTTTCAGAGCTACAAAAGAGATCCAAAACTTGACCGTGATGGTGATTGCAAAGCTGTGTACAGTTACCCAACCCTACCAGACTATACCAACCAAACTTGTTGCTGCAGAGTCCATCCGACTCATGGCGACCACGCACCTAAGATGGATTTATTCTGTGGTATATAAAGCATACAAATTAATAGCGGAATAATAAAATAAATTAAGAGAGGAAAAGCTGGACTAAAAGAGAGCCCCGAGTGACACCCAGGGTGAATAGACAGGAAAGAAACAAAACAGGAGTAGCCAGAGAGGTATGAGAACTAAGAAAGAAAGATGGCACACGGGCCAGTGGGAAGACTGTGCTGGTGCACTGTAGATGCCAAATAAATAGTTGTTGGATAAATGAGCAAGTATTTCTAGAGGAAGGAAGTGGTCAGTGTGCCACAGAAACATCTCAGAGAATAAGAGCTCTAAAGAGCCCCTGAGGGTTGAGATGCAATGGAAGAGCAGCCTCAAGAGGGAATTCCCCAGGATTTCTCAGCTTTAGTGTTAGGATAGAGACCTTCCAGGGAGGGAGAGGTCTTCCTTATTCATTGATCAGCACTCCCATGCATATGAAGCAATTGAAAATACCATGGCTTGGGTCAGGTGCATCTTAGTCCTCCAAGTAACTTTGGAAGACCTAAGAAGAACTGATGCCTTTGAATTATGGTGTTGGCAAAGAATACTGAATATATCATGGACGGCCAGAATGAATAAATGTCTTGGAACAAGTACAGGCAGAATGCTCCTTAGAAGTCTGGATGGAGAGAATTCGTCTAACGTATTTTGGACATGTTATCAGGAGGGACCAGTCCCTAGAGGACATCATGCTTGGAAAGGTAGAGGGTCAGCAAAAGAGAGGAAGATCCCCAATGAGATGGATTAATGCAATGGCTGCAACAATGGACTCACACATAGCAACGATTGTGAGGATGGCACAGGACCAGACAGTGTTTTATTCTGTTGAACATGGGGTCACTATGAATTGGAACAGACTCGATGGCGGTCTACTTCTGAAAAGAATTAGCCAGTGAAAACCTTATGAATAGTAGCAGAACATTGTCTAATATAGTGCTGCAAGATGAGCGCCCCAGGTTGGAAGGCACTCACAAGACTACTGGGGGAGAGCTGCCTCCTCAGAGTAGAGTCAACCTTAATGATGTGGATGGAGTCAAGCCTTTGGGACCTTCATTTGCTGATGTGACATGACTCAAAATGAGAAGAAACAGCTGGAAGTATCCTTTAATAATCAGAACATGGAATGTACAAAGTACGAATCTAGGAAAATTGGAAATCATCAAAAATGAAATGGAATGCATAAACATCAATATCCTAGGCATTAGTGAGCTGAAATGGACTGGTATTGGTCATTTTGAGTCGGACAATCATATGGTCTACTATGCCAGGAATAACAAATTGAAGAGAAATGGTGTTGCATTCATCATCCAAAAGAACATTTTGAGATCTATCCTGAAGTACTACACTGTCAGAGATAGGAAAATATCCATACGCCTATAAAGAAGACCAGTTAATATGACTATTATCCAAATTTACCCATCAACCACTATGGCAAGAATTAAGAAATTGAAGATTTTTACCAACTTCTGCAGCCTGAAATTGATAGAACATGCAATCAGGATGCACTGATAATTACTGGTGATTGGAATGCAAAAGTTGGAAACAAAGAAGAAGGATTGGTGGTTGGAAAATATGGCCTTGGTGATAGAAACAATGCCAGAGATGGCATGATCGAATTTTGCAAGACCAACAACTTGTTCATTGCAAATATCTTTTTTAACCAACATAAACGGCAACTATACAGGTGGACCTTGCCAGATGGAATACACAGGGATAAAACTGACTACATCTGTAGAAAAAGATGATGGAAAAGCTCAATATCATCAGTCAGAACAAGGCCAGGGGCTGGCTGCAGATCAGACTATCAATTGCTCATATGCAAGTTCAAGTTGAAATGGAAGAAAATTAGAACAAGTCCATGAGAGCCAAAGTACGACCTTGAGGACATCCACCTGAGTATAGAGACCATCTTAAGAGTAGATTTGACACGTTGAACACTAATGACTGAAGACCAGATGAGTTGTAGAATCACATCAAGGACATCATACATGAAGAAAGCAAGACGTCATTAAAAAGGAGAGAAAGAAAAGACCAAAATGGATGTCAAAAGAGGCTCTGAAACTTGATTTTGAACATCAGGTAGCTAAAGCAAAAGGAAAAAATGATGGAGTAAAAGACCTGAAGAGACAATTTCAAAGAGCAGCTCGAGAAGACAAAGTAAAGTATTTGGTGACATGCCAAAGACCTGGAGATAGAAAACCGAAAGGGAAGAACACGCTTGGCATTTCTCAAGCTGAAAAAAACTGAAGAAAAATTTCAAGCCTCAAATTACAATGTTGAATGATTCTATGGGCAAAAACTGAATGACACAGGAAGCATCAAAAGAAGATGGAAGAAACACACAGAGTCACTATACCAAAAAGAAATGGTCGGTGTTCAACCATTTCAGGAGGTACCATATGATCAGGAACAAATGGTACTGAAGGAAGAAGTCCAAGCTGCACTGAAGGCATTGGCAAAAATCAAGGCTCCAGGAATTGACAGAATACCAACTAAGATGTTTCAACAAACAGATGCAGCCCTGGAAGTGCTCACTCTTCTGTGCCAAGAAATTTGAAAGACAGCTACCTGGCCAACTGACAGGAAGAAATTCATATTTATGCCTATTCCCAAGAAAGGCGATCTAAATAAATGTGGAAATTATTGGACAGTATCATTAATATCACACGCAAGTAGAATTTTGCTGAAGATCATTCAAAAGCAGCTGCAGCAGTATATCAACAGGGAACTGCCAGAAATTCAAGCTGGATTTAGAAGAAGACATGGAACCAGGGATATCATTGCTGATGTCAGATGGATCCTGGCTGAAAGCAGAGAATACCAGAAAGATATTTACCTCTGTTTTATTGACTATGCAAAGGCACTTGACTATGTGGATCATAACAAATTACGAATAACATTGTGGAGAATGGAAATTCTGGAACATTTTAATTGTGCCCCTGAAGAACCTGTACTTCGATCAAGAGGCAGTCACTTGAACAGAACAAGGGGATACCTGCCCTAGAGCTCAGTTAATCAAAATACAGTTGTAAGCAAACAATAGAATAGTGGGCTCTCCTAAGGACTGAATTGTGTCCCCCCAAAATTTATGATGAAATCCTTACCTCTGTGTCTGTAAATACGACCCTTTTTGGAAAGATGGGCTTTCTTTGGTCATATTGGCAAAGGGTGAATCCTAAACCTAATAATTCCTTCTGAGTGGGGCCTTATAAAAAGAGCAGAATAGACAGATACCCCCACAAGGGGAATACAGATACCATGTGAGAATCTGGCTATAAGCCAAGAAATACCCAGGACTAGAGAAGCTGAATAAGGCAAGGAAGAACCTTCCCCTAGAGCTGACACAGAGAAAGCCTAGGCCTGCCAACACCCTGAATTTCGACTTGTAGTTCCAAAACTGTGAGAGAAAAACATAATTCTGTTCTTTCAAGCCACCCACTTGTTTTTTTTGTTGTTGTTGTTACGGCAGCCCTAGGAAACTAAGACAAGCTTACTTGTGATTTTCCCTGTTTACAAACTCCATCCTAGTTTTTCAATTACGAATATAACTCATTGTCTTAGTTTCCTAGTGCTGCCGTAATCCAATACCACAAAGTAGGAGGCTTTAAAGAACAGACATATATTTTCTCACCGTTCTGGAGACTAAAAGTCTAAATCAGGGTCTTGGCTGTGTTGATTCCTTTTGTAGGCTTCTCTCCTAGTTTCTTTGGCTTTCCTTTGCTGCTTAGAGATGTATCTGCCTTGGTTGTTGCATGATGTCTCCCTCTGTGTATGTATCTCTCAGGATCTGTACTCCCCTTTATAAGACACCATTAAGAAGGAATTGGGAAACGGAACAACCAAAATGGAAATATTGAGAATGTTCACATGTTGTCAAGAATATAACGAATGTCACTGAACAACGTGCGTAGAAATTGTTGAATGGGAACTTAAAGTGCTGTGTAAACCTTCACTGAAAATACAATAAGATATTATTTTTTTGAAAAAGAAGGGGTCAAGTGTAGGAAGGGGAGAATTCTACCCCTGAACTACCACTGCCCCGCATGTGTCCCTACCCTGGTATGACCTCATTTAACTTAGTTAATAACAAAAGAAATATCCTATTTCCAAACAAGGTCACATTCACAGGTTTTAGAGGTTAGAGCTTCAACATACCTTTTGGAGGGGACACAATTCAACCAACAACACCCATTTAATACAGCACCTAAAACCAAACCCATTGCCCTCAAGTCAATCCCAACTCATAGCGACCCTATAGGACAGGGTAGACCTGCCCCACAGGGTTTCCAAAGCTGTAATCTTTATGGAAGCAGACTGCCTCGTCTTTCTACCATGGAACAGCTGGTGAGTTTGAACTGCCAACCTTTTGGATAGCAGCCAAGTGCTTTAACCACTGCACTACCATGGCTCCTTCAGTGGGTTACCAAAAAACCAAACCCATTGACGTAGAGATGATTCCAACTCACAGTGACCCTACAGGACAGAATAGAGCTTCCTGCATAGGATTTCCAGGGAGTAGCTGGTGGATTCGAGCTGCCAGCCTTTTGATTAGCAGCCAAATGCTTAGCCACTGCTTGGCCAATGGCTTGAAAAGGAGAACAAATGGTAATATGTTCCATATTCTGATCTCTCAGATTTTGAGATCCAGGCTCAAGGCCTTAGAAGAGTGAATATCATCAAAGATATGTCCTCTGCGGTGTGAAGTTTCTGACACTGGCTTACACCATATAATTAGCAGTGTGCTGAGGTTTTCAGTGAAGCTGCTTCAAAGCGTAGGCTTTCCAAAGCTCATCCTCTGGCCTGGAGGACGGGAATCAGAGTCAAGATGACTGATGGAAGAGGGTGCTGCTTGTAAGTTAAGGGCTGGTGGGCTGATTAATGGTCTCAGTGTGAAGCTTTGGGCCTCTAACCCAGACGGATCATTAGCTCCCAGCAAATGTCCAGCCTCTGGAGGTCATGGTTATTATTACAAACCAATAAATACACGAACAGCATGTGTGCTGGGGATATGTAAAAATTAAGCTGCATATTTCCATGAATAGAGTCTTGTTTATAGCATAAATCTTTCCTTAGCTTTCACAAAGTAACAGCAGAGACCATCGGAAAAGCTATACTTCACCGTTAGTGTTGCATTAAATTTTAACCACTGCAGGCATAGCTAAGGAGATAGTTTGGTTTCAATTCAGAATTTTCGGGACCTTGTAAGTTAACTTAGTTCTATACTCTCTTTTAGTGAATTGATTATTTTCATAATGGTTTCTTACTCAAAGGATATGAATGTTTTAAGGTTGATAAGACTTAATCAGTCCTTCTGGTTATTTAAATGTTAGAAAAGATAAAATCCTCACACACAGAGTAATATTATTATGAGGGGAAAATATCAAACCCCTTTAGGAAGGAAGACTTGCTCAGCCACTGTTTCTTTGTTATTAAGTGTAATATGTTCCAATGAAAGATACATATAAAAAATACAGTACATGAAAAAGAAACCAAAAGCTGGTAACTACTGGAATCATCATCTATTTCTTTAATTTCTACTTTACCTCTTCTGGAAAAAAAAAAATGAATTGACTAACAAAAAGAAGCACATAAAATAATGTGCAAGAACAGACAAGAAAAAAAGGGAGACTGCAACTCTTCTAATAACAAGAGCCACTTTAGTTGCTGAGATGGGACTGGGGATCTGAGTTTCCTGGTAGCTAAAGTACAGAAGGAAAATCGATAACCTGACATAACACATCAGAAAGGAGAAAATACCCAGGTCCTCTAAGAAAACAAACTATTCAATATTAGAAACCTATTAAACTTTAATCGTATTTCATTCTCTTTGGCCATTGGACTGTGACTCCTTTGTGACACTTTGATGTAACCCACTCCTGTCACCGTTAAGACATGAAATATCTCCTGCCTATGGCTTGTTCATGTAAAAGACCAAAAAAAAAGTCATTGCTGCCAGAGGGTAGGAAAGTGATTCTCCCACATGCCTGGAGAAGAAGAGACCCAGGGAAGGGTAAGCACTAAAAGCCTCTATGACATCTTGGGCAAATTACTTAACCTTGTTGTCCCTCAGTTTCTTTATTTGTAGAATAAAGATAATAAGAATGTCTATCTTACAAGGTTATTGTGAGGATTAAGCTTTCTACATAAAGTACACTGAACTGTATTTGACACCTGATACTCAATGAATGCTATTATTATTATGTACCAGACACTGTGCTAAACAATAGGGACAGAAAGATGAATTAGACAGCTCTCCCCACCCTGGGACAATCAATAAATATATAATGATAACTTACGACACAGCTAAAAATTAACAATAATTAACCTTATTGAAATATTTTCAATAGAATTAGAATAGAGCTTCCCAAGCAGCCAGCCTGGGTATGACACTATACATACAGTTAGTCCCCAACTTATGACATATTCAAGTTACCACGAACTGCACTTAGGACCATCTGTTTGGTTTTATGTTGGGTTTTGTTTTTGGGGTTTTTTCTTTTTTCGGTACCTCTTTTTGTTAGTAATATGTACCATATACAATGTTGTAGCTCGTAATTTGCTGATGTTATTCTCAGATGCTCAAAGATTGGATTCATAAAGATACTAGTAATAAAAGGCAATAATAATTTAAAAGTAAAAAAATAAAGGTATTCAACTTACATCAGAACCAACTTACAACGGAGTTATTGAAGCAGAACCCCGTTGTAACTTGCAGATTACCACAAAGCCAAGAATACAAAAGGAGTTGGTTCTAAATGTTCTCCCTCTCTAGTCCGTTCAGCTTCTTGGTAAACTACAAAGAGCTGAGTAAGGGGTATTCATACACTCCCCTTGCTGCCCTGGGTACTGATAACTATTAGAGGTCCCACATGCAGCTCCTTCCTGGAGCTCATGGACACCCTGTCCACAGCACAATGATGTTCCAGGGAAGAATCCTAGGGCCTTGGTTGAGATCAGCTGTTTAAGGACCTTCCCCACCCATGTGTTTAACCTGGAGAGAGCCTCAGTGTTCTTCCCATGGTCCCTTCCTCCTGTATATGTCTGTCTCTCTGTGTCTATATTCCCCTCTATAAGACACAACTCAGAAGTGGTTAAGTTTAGGAACCCCTCTGCTCTGGTATGTCATCACTAAAATAACAAAAGAAAAATCCTATTCTCAAACAGGGTCACATCCAAAGGTACAGGGGTTAGGATTTCAACATACCTTTTGCGGGACAAAATTCAATCCCTAACACTCTCTCAATATAGCAAAGTGGCTTTCAAAGACTCCTACAAAGAAGAATACTTAAGTGGAATTTATTACATATCAGGCAATGTGCTTTGTCTCTGTTAACTCATTTAACCCTCTCAAAAACGCTGTATGAAAGGTACTATTCTTAAAAAATGAGGAAACTAGGGCATAGAGAGTTTAAATAAGTTTCTAGTAAATGCAGAGATGTAATTAAACCCAGGCAGTCTGTCTCTAGAGTCAGTGCTCTTAATCACAATATGACACTGCTGTAAGCACAAGGACACAAGACAATGGCATAGCACACATTTCTCCTCCTGGGACATTACTTCAATCAGATATCTGAGGAAGCAAAAAGTCATGACAATTTTTCAAGTTTGATAAGTATGAAATAAAACAAATTTATCTGAAACTATCAAGAAGATATTTCAAATACGGATTTGCATTCACTATCCTTAAAGATGAACTGTGCCCTAAGTTGTTTATTGGGTATTGGCATACTAGCCAAAAAAAAGGAGGACATGTATTGCATTTAAGAATAAATTAATCAAAAATAAATAAATTAATTAATCAGTACATATTAGTGGTGCAAATTTGTTTTTACCAAATGAGTAGCAAATCAAAAACATTTGGAGACCACTGCCCTAAAGATGAACTGATAATTAAACGATTGTCTATAAGGATCCAAAAACTTACACTCCAAAATGTTTATTGTGGTTACGTTCTGGGAATGAGAGTGTGGGTGAGAGTTCTGAGATAAAATTTCCTTTTTTTACTTCATTTACCAAATTTTCCAAAATGACTATAGAGTGTTTTACAAGGAAAACCTAAAGAGCAAATTTTATTTCTATCTCACTACTAACAATAACCACCACTCATCTATCAGTGTGTCCTTCTGTGGTGGCTTGCATGTTGCTGTGATGCTGGAAGCTATGCCACCAGTATTTCAAATGCCAGCAGGGTCACCCCTGTGGACAGACTGGGAAGAAGGACCTGGCAATCTACTTCTGAAAAAATTGGCCAGTGAATAACATAATCCATTTAATGTTCTACATCCTGCTTTGGTGAGTAACATCTGAGGTCTTAAAAACTTGTGAGTGACTGTCTAAGATACTTCACTGGTCCCACCCTGTCTGGAGCAAGGGAGAATGAAGAAAACCAAAGACGCAAGGGAAAGATTTGTCCAAAAGACTAAAGGACCATGGCTGTCAAAGCTTCCACCAGAACTGAGTCCAGTACATCTAGATGGTGCCCAGCTACCACCACCTACTGCTTTGACAGGAATCATAATAGAGGGTCCCAGAAAGAGCTGGAGAAAAATGTAGAACAGAATTCTAACTCAGCAAAAAAGGCCAGACATACTGGCCTGACAGAGACAGGAGAAACCATGAGAGTATGGCCCCTGGACACCCTTTTAGCTCAGTACTGAAGTCACTCCTGAGGTTCACCCTTCAGCCAAAGATTAGACAGGCCCATAAAACTATACGAGACTAAATGGGTACACCAGCTCAGCGGCAAGGATGAGAAGGCAGGAGGGGACAGGAAGGGTGGTAAAAGGGACCCAAGATTGAGAAAGGGAGAGCGTTGACATGTCATGGGTTTGGCAACCAATGTCACAAAACAATATGTGTATTAATTGTTTAATGAGAAAATAATTTGCTCTGTAAACCTTCATTTAAAGTACGATAAAAATAAAAAATTAGCAGTGAAAACCTTATGGATAACAGCAAAATATTGTCTGATATAGTGTCAGAAAATGAGCCCCTCAGTTGGAAGGCACTCAAAATATGACTGGGGAAGACCTGCCTCCTCAAAGTAGAAAAAAACAAACCAAATCCTCTGCCATCCAGTCAATTCTGATTCCTTAATGACGTGGATGGAGTAAAGCTTTTGGGACCTTCATTTGCTGATGTGGCACGACTCAAAATGAGAAGAAACACCTGCAAATATCCATTAGTAATCCAAACATGAAATGCACTGAGTATGAATCTAGGAAAGCTGAAAGTCGTCAAAAATGAAATGGAACACAGAAAGATTGATATCCTAGGTATTAGTGAGCTGAAATGGCCTAGTACTGGCCATTTTAATCAGACAATCATATCGTCTACTATGCCAAGAATGACAAATTGAAGATGAATGATGTCACATTCATGGACAAAAAGAACATTTCAAGATCTATCCTGAAGTACGATGGTCTCAGTGATAGGTAATATCCATACACCTACAAGGAAGACCAGTTATTACGACTATTATTCAAATTTACACACCAACCACTAAGGCCAAAGAAGAAGAAATTGAAGATTTTTATCAACTTCTGCAGTCTGAAATTGATCAAACATTCAATCAAGATGCATTGATAATTACTGGTGATTGGACTGAGAAAGTTGAAAACAAAGAAGGATCAGTAGTTGGAAAATATGGCCTTGGTGACAGAATTTTGCAAGATCAATGACTTATTCATTGCAAATGCCTTTTTTCAATAATGTAAACAACAGCTACACATATGGACATCGCTGGATGGATTACACACGAATCAAATCCACTACATCTGTGGAAAGAGGAAAAGGAGACATTCAATATCATCCATCAGTCAACACAAGGCCAGGGCCTGACTGCAGAACAGACCATCATTGTTCAAATGCAAGTTCAAGTTGAAGATGAAGAAAATTAAAACAAGTCCAGTAGAGCCAAAAGATGATCTTGAGTATATCCCACCTGGATTTAGAGACCATCCATCTCAAGAATAGACTGGACACTCTGAACACTAATGACTAAAGACCAAACAAGTTGTGGGATGACATGAAGGACATCATATCAGAAGAAAGCAAAAGGTTGTTACAAAGAAAGGAAAGAATGAAAAGACCAAAATGGATGTCATAAAGAGATTCTGAAACTTGCTCTTGACCTTCGAGTAGCTAAAGTGAATGGAAGAAATGATGAAGTAAAAGAGATGAACAGAAGATTGCAAAGAGCTGCTATAGAAGACAAAGAAAAGTATTATAATAAAATGCACAATGACCTGGAGTTTTAAAACAAAAAGGGAAGAACATGCTCAATATTTCTCAAGCTGAAAGAACTGAAGGAAAAAATCAAGCCTCGAATTGCAAATTTGAAGGATTCTGTGGGCAAAAAATTGAATGACACAGGAAGCACCAAACTAAGATGGAAGGGTTACACAGAGTCACTGTACCAAAAAGAATTGGTCAATGTTCAACCATTTCAGAAGAAAGCACACGATCAAGAACTGATGGTACTGAAGCAAGAAGTTCAAGCTGTACTGAAGGCACTGGAGAAAAACAAGCCTCCAGGAATTGATGGAATATCAATTAGAATGTTTCAACAAACAGATGCAGTACTGGAAGCTCTCACTTATCTGTGTCAAAAATTTGGAAGAAGGCCACCTGGCCAACTGATGAAGAGATTCATATCCGTGCCCAGTCCAAAGAAAGGTGATCCAATGTATAGAATGTGAAAATTTTCGAAAAATATCATTAATACCACATGCAAGTAAAATTACGCTGAAGATAATTCACAAACGGTTACAGCAGTACATCTACTGCCAGAAATTCAAGTCAGATTCAGAAGAGGATGTGGAATGAGGGATATCACTGCTGATGTCAAATGGATCTTAGCTGAAAGCAAAGAATACCAGAAAGACCTTGTCTGTATTTCTTGACTATGCAAAGTCATTTGACTGTATGGATCATAACAAATTATGGATGACATTTCAAAGACTGGGAATTGCAGAACACTTAATTGTGCTCATAAGGAACCTGTACATAGACCAAGAGGCAGTCATTTCAATAGAACAAGGGGATATTGAATGGTTTAAAATAAGGAAAGGTGTGAGTCAGAGTTGTATCCTTTTGCTGTACTTATTCAATCTATTTGCTGAGCAAATAATTGAGAACCTGGACTATATGAAGAAGAATATTTTAGGATTGGAGAAAGATTTATCAGCAACCTGCAGATATGCAGATGAAACAACCTTACTTGCCGAAAGTAAAGAGGACTTGAAGCACTTACTGATGAAGATCAAAGCCTTCAGTATGGATTACACTTCAACACAAAGAAAACAAAAATCCTCGCAACTGTTGACCAAGAAGCAACATCATGATAAATGGAGAAACTATTGAGGTTGTTAGGGATTTCATTTTACTTGTATCTACACTCAACGCCCACAGAAGCAGCAGGCAAGAAATCAAATGACGTATTACATCAGGCAAATCTGCTGCAAAAGACCTCTTTAAAGTGTTAAAAAGTGAAGACGTCACTTTGAGGGCTAAGATATGCCTGACCCAAGCCATGGTATTTTCAATCATCTCATATGCATGCGGTCACTATGAGTCAGAATCGACTCAACAGCAGTGCGTTCGGTTTTGGTTTAGTTTCATATCCATGTGAAAGCTGGACAATGAATAAGGAAGACCAAGGAAAAATTGTTGCCTTTGAATTACGGTATTGGAGGAGAATAGTGAATACACCATGGACAGCTAGACAAATAAATCTGTCTTGGAAGAAATTCAGCCAAAATGCTCTTTCAAAGCAAGGATGGTGAGACTTCATCTCATGTATTTTGGACATGTTATCCAGTCTTTGAAGAACGACATCATGCTTGGTAAAGTAGAGGGTCATGAAAAGAGAGGAAGATTCTCAATGAAATGCATTGACACAGTGGCTGCAATGATGGGCTCAAGCATAGTAATGATTGTGACCACGGGGCAGGACCTGGCAAAAGCCAGAAACTGTTATACACAGGGTTACTGCAAATCAGAACCAACTAGATGGCACCTAACAACAACCACAATTAACAATAAAGTGTCTAACTTCTTATGGCATTTATAGTCTCGCATAAACTATCTGTGACCCATTTCTCCAGCTCTTACAATGTTCTCTGTTGCTTTTGTCTGCCAGGAACCGCCTCTCACATGTCTGTTGGGGTTGTCAGAGTATGCAGTTCAGTCTTGAACCACTGAGTTGGGCATATGAACCCAGACTGGACCAGTCAAGGTGTATAGGTCCCTTTATTTCTTCCTTTGAAACATCTTACCTGTTATCTGAGGCTCAGTGCCAAGCCTTGACACAACCTACACAACTAGGATTTTATATATACTGCTAGTAGATCTTTTTATCGTTATTTGTTTGTTTTGGTTATGATAGGGCTGCCAGGTTGATTATGCAAGGTGTGTGATACACTCAGATCCCAGTAAAGGGTGAGGGGAGACTGAAGTCTAGCTTAAGATCTGCTCACGAAGCTATGATCCCTGCATCTTTCTCAATTAATGCATTGAACAGTGCTATTCTAACTAGACTGTAAGCTCCCTGAGCACAGAGAACATTCTTATTCATGTGACAGTTTTTGGCAACATACCTTGTCATAGAAGACTTCTCATGAGTATTTGTTGAACTGAATTTCAGAGTATATTTTCAGACATAAAACTCTTCCATACTCCACCAGTTTTCATCTTCTTTATTCAGTTTTGCAAGAAATCAGTCACCACACTGACTTTACACTCTCTTAACACATCTATCACAATGTCAAACACCTTAGGGACGTTTAATATAAATTAACTTATTATGATAAATGACCCTTGTTCATTTTCGCTTCTTTTCATCACATTTTCTCCTATATTTTTATGATCCACTTTCTAAGTTTTACTTATTTTATCTCGCAAAGAGCCTTGTATGATTGCAGTACTCACATGCGTAATAAATTTTGAAGTTTTTGAAGTTAAATCAAATCAGACATTGCATCTGGCTAAGAATTTATGATTCCTTGTAAACAATTTTGGCATACATATAGCAGGAATCCAATACATACTGATTTTTGACAAAAATGATAATGATAATGGGGTGAGAAACCTGTATTCTACCGACAGATGAGTAAATGAGATAATAGCTGAAGCTTCTGAAATATTTTTAAAATGAATAAATGACCTAATTATCTCTGCATGTAGAAAATTATCAACAATTAACATCTAAGTGTCAATTTTACTTTTTTCTATCTGAAGACTCATGTAAACCGAAGAAAAGCTGTTTCTTTACTAACATGCTGGTGTGTGAAAGATCTTGATGGACAAGTTTATATGATACTATGCTAAAAATTACCTGCTCTAGAAAATAAAGAGTAAGAAAGATAAAGAAAACTTTTAAGGTACATCTAGAGAGATTGACGATCTCCCATAAAAGAGCAACTACAAGGATTAAAAGACTAAACTTTCAAAAAATGATGAGGAAGAGGGATCATTTAGTCTAAAAAAAAAAATGAAAACCAAGTGATTGAAAGACCAGCTTGAACATTTAAAATGTAAAGAATCAAGCAGCAAAGCCCATACCCGAAATTTTTTAAGAAAAACCCAGGGTGGCACAGTGGTTAAAGCAATTGACTGCTAACCTTAAGTTTGACAGTTCAAAACCACCATCGGCTCTATTGGAGAAAGATGTGGCAGCCTGCTTCCGTAGAGAGTTATAGCCTTGGAAACCCTATGGGGTCGCTATGAGTCAGAATCAACTCGATGGCAGTGGAGATTTTGGTTTCTTCCAGGGTATACAGAAAAGCTACAAAAGCTGGAAACTGTGTAGGCAGAAATCTGTCAGAGAAGGAAAGCTCAAACATTTCCACTAATAGACAGCAATAGAAAAATGGTAGGCCTGTACCGTATCAAAGGTGGAAAACTTGCTAGACCAGGAAAAACAAGGCAGTCCCGTTGAGTTTCGGTTTTCTCAGGTTTCACTGTACTTACTGTAAGCTGAGTCAATTCCAACTCACAGGAGCCCTATAGGACAGAGCAGAATTGCTCCACAGGGTTTCCTAGGCAATATCATTAATATCACATACAAGTAAAATTTTGCTGAAGATCATTTAAAAGCAATTGCAGCAGTACATCTATAGGGAACTGCCAGAAATTCAAGCTGGATTCAGAAGAGGTCGTGGAACAAGGAATATCATCGCTGATGTCAGACGGATCTTGGCTGAAAGCAGAGAATACTAGAAAGATGTCTACCTGTGTTTTATTGACTGTGCAAAGGCATTCAACCGTGTGGATCACAACAAATTATGGATAACATTGCGAAGAATGAAAAAGGTGCCCTGGTGGCACGGTGATTAAGTGCTCAGCTGCTAACAGAAAGGTTGGTTTGAACTCACCAGTGGCTTCACGGAAGAAAGATGTGGCAGTCTACTTCCGTAAAGATCACAGCCTAAAAAATCCTTAGGAGCAGTTTTACTCTGTCCTACAGGATGGACAGCAATTGGTTTGGTTTGTTTTTAGGGGGTGGTGCAATGATTTGTGCTTGTCTACTAATCTAAAAAGGAGCCCTGGTGGTGCAAAGACTAAGCACTCAGCTGGCTAACCAAAAGGTCATCGGTTCTAAATCATGAGCAGTTCCACAGGAGAAAAGACCTGGCGACGTGCTCCTGTAAAGATTAAAAATGAAACCAAACCATTGCTGTCAAGTCAGTTCAGACTCATAGGGACCCTATAGGACATAGTAGAACTGTCCCATTGGGTTTCCAAGGCTGTAATCTTTACAGAAGCAGACTGCCACACCTTTCTGCTGTGGAGTTCTGGTCGGTGAGAACTGACCACCGTTAGATAAGCAGCTGAACACTTAACCACTGCACCACCAGGGCGCCTTCTTATAAATATTACAGCCTAGGACACCCTATGAAGCAGTTCTACTCTGTCACATGGGCTTGCTATGAGTTAGAATCGGGTCTACAGTACACAGCAACAACAACTAACCTAAGGTTGGTGGTTCGAACCCGCCCAGCCACACTGCAGAAAAAAGCCTGGCAATCTGCTTCTGTAAAGATTACAACCAAGAATACCCCATGGAGCAGTTCTATTCTGTAACACATGAAGTCACCATGAGTTGGAATCAACTCTATGGCACCGGTTTTTGTGTTGCTGTTTTACTGACATGCATATACGCCAATTATTTCTGGTGTTTGGTTATCACAATGCTATAATCAAAATCATTGTGCATATATCTTTGTGCACATGCACTGTAGGATAATTTTAGGAATAGAATTACCATGTCAAAAGGTGTATACATTTGAAATTTTTATGTATATTGCAAAATTGCCTTCAAAAAATTTACACTAATTTATATTCCAACAAATTTAAATAAGAGTTCTTATTTCTCCATGAGACTTGCTAATTTGAAAGTGAAAAATGTGTTTTCTTGTTTTCATTTACAGTTTTTTAATGATGGTTAAGGCTGAGTATCTTTTCAGATGTTTATTGGTAATTTTTTTTATGAAGTGCCAATTTATCTCTAAGCATTCTACTGAGTTGTTCGTTTCTCCTTATTGATTTATAAGCACTCTTCTTTATCAAGGAAATTGGGCTTTTATCTTATTTATTATAAATATTTTCCAACTGATTTTTTTTTTACTTTATATTACAAATTTGCTACCCAAAGTTAACATTTTTAAATTAACATTTTTTTCTTTACACTTCTGTTTCTTTTCTTTCTTTCTTTTTTTGGCTTCTTTGTTTTTGCTTGTTTCATGCCAATATTATTTTAAAATATTCACCTTTGTATACAGTATTTCCATGGAGACTCGCTGGCGAAGTGGTTAAGTGCTTGACTGCTAACCGAAAGATCGGCGGTTCAAACCCACCAGCCGCCCCACAGGAGAAAGATGCAGCAGTCTGCTTTCACAAAGATTACAGCCTCGGAAACCCTGTGAGGCAGTTCTACTCTGCCGTATGCGGTAGCTAAAAGTTGGAATTGACTCGATGGCAAGGAGCTTTTAGATACATTATTTCTAATTTTCACAATTCTATAAAGTAACGGTTATAAATGACCCTTGACATTCTCAAGGAATAGTTCCTGAGACCTCTTCAAATCCCAAATATTGCAAAGATTTTAGGAAACCATTTCGAAAGGAGTAAAACCATGATTCTAAATTTATTTTGCTACATTTCTCCTTATTCTCGGATCTTAAAATTCTGGGGTTTGCAGAACCCTGGAGGAAGCTAGGATGACTCATGATCAATTTGTTGCTAGTAGCCTCAAGCTCTGATGTATGTGTCTCATCTTTCAATGTATTTGCCAAGACCTTTTCTGTTGATGTGAGTTTTTTTTTTTTTTTTAATCTATTGAATACATCAACCTATAAACCTTTTCTGTTACGAACTTCTTCAATTCAGCAAGAGGTAACTGGCAATGATTTTTGTCTTTATTTTATGTCAATAGAAAAATGCTATTGAAGTCCTTGAACAAATCCTTCTTTGATGTCAAAGTGAGCTCAAAGCCCCATTTACATCCTCACTGTGTTGCTTCATGAAAATATCTGTACATGTTCCTAGATATCAACTGGATTACATTTCATAAGCATATTTCCTATTCTTATCCTTAAACCAAAAGTTAGGTATCTTTTCAAAGTTCAGTAGGCTTTCTGCTCAACTTATGGCCTTTTTTTTACAATGGTGAAAGCAATCATTGATCGTTTCCCAAATTTTGCTTTCTAGTTTCCTAATTGATGGTTTTATTTCCATCATAAATACAAACCATTGCTTAACTTGACATGTCAATCTTTAACTTAGTCAAAGGGCATATTTCTCAGGTAGGGACCATCACTTTCTTTATTTACTTCAATTTCATTACTCATAGCTCAATTTCTTTTCAGAGCCATTTTTCAAACAGAAACGTAATTTTAATCATTTTATGGAGGTACAGTGTAAGTAGAGAAGAGAAGGCAGCAATTAAGTTATATCAAAGTATGGTTGCTGGATGATTAGCAAGACTTATTTATTAGCTAAGTGAATAATTTATTCATTTATTTAACATTTATTTAAAAGCGCCTACTATATGTAAGGGGCCTGATGGCGCAGTGGTCAAGAACTTGGCTCCTAACCAACAGCTGCTCCTTGGAAGCCCTATGGGGCAGTTCTACTCTGTCTGGTAGGATCGCTATGAGTTGGAATTGACTCGATGGCAATGAGTCTGGTTTTGGACTATATGTTAGGGGAGCAGCAATGGTTCAGTGGTAGAATTCTTGCCTTTCATGCAAGAGACCTGGATTAAATTCTGTCCAATGCTCACCACCTATCTGTCAGTGGAGGCTTGCATATTGCTATGATGCTGAAAAGGTTTCAGTGAAGCTTCCAGACTGAGACAGACTAGGAAAAAGGACCTGGTCAGAAAATCAGCCAATGAAAACACTGCAGCTCATAAAGGTCCAATCTACCTCTGATCATGTGGATGGTATAGGCCTGGACAGTGCTTTTTTTCTGCTGTGCATGGAGCTGCTTTGCCATGGGTCAACACCAGGGATGGATTATCCAATAAGCAAGGTAAGCACAGTGCTTACCTTGCTTACCAGATCATCTGTAGTGAACAATCTCACATTTTGTCACTACATCAAATATTCTGCTTCTGGGTATATATGGCTGGCATCTCTCTCTCCCCCAAGCCAACAGCACCTTCCTGCAGAAACAAAGCCTCTTTTCAAATTTATTGTCCCTGACAGGGATAGATTACCCACCAAGCAATGTAAGCACAGGCTTACTTCCTAATCTAGGAATGTAGTGAAAAACTTGTGAAATTGTTCACTACAGATTAGGAAGCAAGCACAAGTAAGCCTGTGCTCACCTTGCTTATTGGACTATCCATGCCTGGTAGACGCTGACTGGATGGCAGATAATAACAGCGGCAATGGCATGTTAGGCACTACTAGGCCTGCGTAGGTCCTCACGGAGCTCAGGCTAAACCAAAAAACAAAAACAAAAACGCCCCATTGCTGTCAAGTCAAATAGCAACCCTATAGCTAGTGACGGCATGGTTACAGCCATCATGCAGTGAGTGCTTATATACGCCATGCAGTGTGCTGAGTACTTCAAAGGCTCATCACTTGTGAAATGGGGATACTAGTAGCACTTATTCATAAAGTTGTTGGGAGAACTGAATGAAATAATACGTGTAAAGTACCTAGAACACTGCCTGGTATATAAAAAAAATTCAACTTTTCTTTTTGGTAAGTACATATAAAATAAAATTTACCATTTTAACCATTTTTAAGTATACCAATGAGTGACATTAATTATATTTGCAAAACTATCACCATTATCTATTTTCACAATTTTTGCATCACCCCAAGCAGAAACTCTGTACTCAGTAAGCAATAACTTCCCGTTCTCCCCTCCCTCCAGCCCATGGTAACCTCTAATCTACTTTCTTTCTATATACCTATTCAAGGTATTTCATATACCTGGAATCATACAATATTTTGTCCTTTAATGTCTGATTTATTACACTTATCATAATCTTTTCAAGATTCAACCATGCTGTGGGATATATCAGGACTTCATTCCTGTTATGGCTAAATACTATTCTACTGCATGTTTATACCACATTGTGTTTATCCATTTATCTGTTGATGGATCCTTGGGTTGTTTCCACCTTTTGGCAATTGTGAATAATACTGCCATGAATATTGGTGTACAAGCATCGGAGTCTCTGCTTTCAATTGTTTTGGCTATATACCCAGGAGTGGAATTGCTGGGTCATATGGCAATTCTGGTTCACTTTTTGAGGAACTGCCTGTTTCAGGAGCATCTGCACCATTTATATTCCCACCAGCAGTACAAGGTTATAATTTCTGCACATTCTCATCAACACTTATTTTCCTTTTTAAAAAAAATAGTTTTGATTATAGTCATCTTGGTAGATAATGTGGAGTCCCTGGGTGGTGCAAACTGTTAAGCGCTTGGCCACTAACTGAAAGATTGGAGGTTTGACTCCATCCAGAGGCTCCTTGTAAGAAAGGCCTGGTAATCTACTTCTGAAAGTAGATGAAAAATAAAAAGTCAGCCATTGAAAGCCCTATGGAACACAGTTTTACCCTGAACAAACGGCATCGCTATGAGTCAGAATTGACTCAATGGCAACTTCTTTTTTTAAACAGTATGAAGTCTTCCAATCCATGAACAGAGAATATCTTTTCATTTATTTAAGTCTTCTTTAATTTCATTCTGCAATATTTTATAGTTTTCAGTGGATATGTCTAAGCCTTTTATCTCCTTGGTTGAATTTATTCCTAAGGATTTTATTCTTTTTGATAGTACCGTAAATAAAATTGCTTTGTGAATTTCTTTTTTTCAGGTTGCTTATTACTGATACATAGCAATACCACTGATTTTTGTGTGTTGCTCTTTTACCCTGCAACTCTGCTGAACTCATTTATTAGCTCCAGTAGCCTTCTGGAGCATTCCTTGAAATACAGAATCATGTCATCTAGGTAGAAACAGAGATAGTTTTACTTTTTTTCTTTCCGTACAGATACCTTTTACTTCTTTTTCTTGCCTAATTGTGCCGGCTAGAACTTCCAGCACAATATTGAATAACAATGGTGAAAGCCACCACTTTTGTCTTGCTCTTGATCTTAGTGGGGGAAATTTTCAGTCTTTGACTGTTGAATATGATGTTGTTGTTGTCGTTGGTGGTGGTGGTGGTGCCATTGAGTTGGGTCCTGCTCAAAGTTACACCACAATCGTTGCTATGCTTGAGCCCAGGGCTGTAGTCAGTCAACCCATCTCACTGAGGGTCTTCTTCTTTTTCAATGACCCTCTACTTTACCAAGAATGAAGTCCTTCTCCAGGGACTGGTCCCTCCTGATAGTATGTCCAAAATATGTGATGCTCAGTCTCACCATCTGCACTACTAAGGAGCGTTCTGGCTTTACTCCTTTGAAGACAGGTTTGTTTGTTCTTCAGGTAGTCCATGATGTAGTCCATACTCTTTGTCAACACCATAATTCAAAGGCATCAATTCTTCTGTCTTTCTTACTCATTGTCCAGGCTTCACATGCATATGAGGCCATTGAAAACACCATGGCTTAGATCAGGCGCACCTTATTCCGCAAAGTGACATCTTTGCTTTTTAGCACTTTAAAGACGTCTTTTACAACATATTTGCCCAATGCAATATGTTGTTTGATTTCTTGACTGTTGCTTCCATGGATGTTGATTATGCATTCAAATAAAATGAAATATTTGACAACTTTCATATTTTCTATGTTTATCGTGATGTTGCTTATTAGTCCAGTTGTGAGGACTTTTGTTTTCTTTATGTTGAAGTGTAATCCACAGTGAAGGCTGTAGCCTTTGGTCTTCATTAGTAAGTGCTTCAATTCCTCTTCATTTTCAGCAAACAAGGTTATATTACCTGCATATTGCAGGTTGTTAATAAGTCTTCCTCCGATCCTGATGATGTTCTTCTACATATAGTCCGGCTTCTCAGATTATTTGCTCAGCATATAGATTGAATAGGTATGGTGAAAAGATACAACCCTGACACACACCTTTCCTGATTTTAAACCACACAGCATCTCCTTATTCTGTTCAAACAACTGCCTCTTGATCTATGTACAGGTTCCCCCTGAGCATAATTAAGTGTTCTGGAATTCCTATTCTTCGCAATGTTATTCATAATTTGTTATGATCCACACAGTCAAATGCTTTTGCATAATGAATAAAACACAGGTAAACATCTTTCGGGTATTCCCTACTTTTAGCCCAGATCCATCTGACATCAGCAATGATATCCCTTGTTCCATGTCCTCTTCTGAATCTGGTTTGCATTTGCAGCAGTTCCCTGAAGATGTACTGTTACAACTGTTTTTGAATTATCTTCAGCAAAATTTTACTTGGGCATTCTGTTGGATCACTTTGCTTTGGAATGGGCACAAAATAGATCTTTTCCAGGCAGTTGGCCAAATAGCTCTCTCCCAAATTTCTTGGCATAGACAAGTGCGTGTACTTCCAGTGTTGCATCTGTTTGTTGAAATATCTTAACTGGTATTCTGTCAATTCCTGGAGCCTTGTTTTTCACCAATGCCTTAGTGCCGCTTGAACTTCTTCCTTCAGTACTATCGGTTCTTGACCATATGCTACCTCTTGAAATGGTAGAATATTGACCAATTCTTTCGGTACACTGAGTCTGTGTATTTCTTCTATCTCCTTTTGATGCTTCCTGTGTCATTCAGTTTTTTGCCCATAAAAAAAAAAAAAAAAAAAAAAACAGTGCCGTCGAGTCGATTCCGACTAATAGCGACCCTAGAATCCTTCAATATTGTAATTTAAGGCTCGATTTTTTCCTTCAGTTCTTTCAGCTTGAGAAACGGCAAGCATGTTCTTCCCTTTTGGTTTTCTAACTCCAGGTCTTTGGACATTTCATTCTAATAGTTTATTTTGTCTTCTCAAGCTGTCCTTTGAAACCTTCTGTTCAGCTCTTATTTACTGCATAATTTCTTCATTTGCTTTAGCTGCTCTACGTTCAAGAGCAAATTTCAGAGTCTCTTCGGACATCCATTTTCGTCTTTTCTTTCTTTTTAGTAACTTTTGCTTTCTTGTGCATGATGTCCTTGATGTCATCCTGCAACTCACCTGGTCTTTGGTCATTAGTGTTCAATGCTTCAAATCTATTCTCGAGACAGTCTCTAAATTCAGGGGGGCCGTACTTAAGATGGAAACCCTGGTGGCGTACTGGCTAAGTGCTACAGCTGCTAACGAAGAGGTTGGCAGTTCAAATCCACCAGGCGCTCCTTGGAAACTCTATAGGGCAGTTCTGCTCTGTCCTACAGGGTCGCTATGAGTCAAAATCGACTCAACAGCAGTGGATGGTACTCAAGATGGTCTTTTGGCTCTCATGGACTTCTTTTAATTTTCTTCACCTCCAACTTTAAACTTGCGTATGTTGCAATTGATGGTCTGTTTGACAGTCTGCCTCTGGCCTTGTTCTTACTGATGATATTGAGCTTTTCCATTGTTTCTTTCCACAGATATAGTTGATTTGACTTGTGTGTATTCCATCCAATAAGGTCCACATGTGTAGTTGTTCGTTTTGTTGAAAAAAAGAATGATCATGAATGTGACACCATTCCACTTCAATTTGTCATTCCCAGCATAGCAGACCATATATGATTGTCTGATTCAAAATGGCCTAGGATATTGATCTTTATGAGCTCCATTTCATTTTTGACAACTTCCAATTTTCCTAGACTCATACTTTGTACATTCATCCCATTTCTTATTATTAATGGATGTTTTCAGCTGTTTCTTCTCATTTTGAGTCACGCCACCTTAGCAAATGAAGGTCCTGAATACTCCATCTGTGTCATTATGGGGGGCTTTACTTTGAGGAGGCAGCTCTTCCCCAGTCATATTTTGAGCACCTTCCAACCTGAGGGGCTCATCTTCCAGCACTATGTCAGTCAATGTTCCCCTGCTATTCATAAGATTTTCACTTGACGATTTTTTCAGAAGTAGACCACCTGGTCCTTCTTCCTAGTCTGTCTTTGTCTGGAGACTGCACTGAAACCTGGCCACCATGGGTGACCCTGCCGGTGTTTGAAATATCAGTGGCATAGATTCTAGCATTATAGCAACACGTAATCCACCACAGTAAGACAAACTGACAGATGTGTGGGCGATCTTCCTTGTAGGCGTATGGGTATTATTCTATCACTGACAGCGTTGTACTGCAGGATAGATCTTGAAATGTTCTTTTTGATGATGAAAGTGATGCTGTTCCTCTTCAATTTGTCATGAAGACCACCTGATTGTCCCATTCAAAATGACCGATACCAGTCCATTTCAGCTTGCTAATGCCTAGAATATTGATCTTTATTTCATTTTTTTACCACTTCCAATGATATTAGCTGTGAGTTTTTCATAAATGCCCATGAACATACTGAGCGTTTTTCTTTCCGTTTATATTTGCTGAGTATTTTCTCATGAAAGTGTGTTGGATTTTGTTAAATACCTTCTCTGCATCAATTAAGTTGATTCTTTGGTTTTTCTCCCCTTCGTTCTCTTAATGTGATACATTACATTAATTAATTTTTGTACATTGATTCAGTCTTGCATTTCTGGAATAAATTCCAATTTGTCATGGTGTATATCCCTTTTAAAATGCTTTGAATTTATTTTGCTAGTATTTCGTTGAAGATTTTTACATCTATATTCATAGGGAATAGTGACCTGCAGCTTTCTTTTCTTGTCATGGGTTTATCTGGCTTTGATATCAAGATAATGCTGGCCTCATAGAATGAGTTAAGATGTATTCTCTCTTCTTCAATTTTTTGGAAGATTTTGAGTAGGATTTGTGTTAATTCTTTAAATGTTTGGTAGAATTCACCAGTGAATCCATCTGATCCTGGATTTTTTTCCCTTGTTAGGAGATTTTTGGTTATTGATTCAAAATCCTTGCTTGTTATAGATTTATTCAGGCTTCTATTTCTTCTTAAGTCAGCTTTAGCCATTCGTTTCTAGGAATTCATCCATTTCATCTATGTTATCCAGTTTGTTGGCATATAGTTGTCATAATGATCTCTTACAACTCTTTTTATTTCTGTAACATTAGCAGAAATGTCCCCTTTTTCCTTTGTCAATCTATCTAAAAGTTTGTCAATTTTACTGACATTTTCAAAGAACCAACTTCTGGTTTTGTTGATTTTTTAATTGTTTTTCTATGCTCTATTTCAATTGTCTTCATTCTAATCTTTATTATTTCCTTCATTCTGCTAGCTTTGGGTTTAGTTTGCTTTACTTTTTCTAGTGTTTTAAGTGAACAGATTATTGCTTTGTGATCTTTCTTCTTTTTCACTATAGGCACTTACCGCTATAAATTTTCCCTGAGCACTGGTTTTACTGTATCCCATAGTTTTGTTGTGTTGTGTTTTTATTTTGTCATCTTAAGGTGTTTTCTAATTTCCCTTGTGATTTCTTCTTTGACTCATTAGTTGTCCAACCAATCTTAACCGTCGTATTTTTGTGATTACTATAATAATTTTCTTTATTATTTAATGCTTATAACAACTTATGAAGTGAGGCTATTATGACCGTATTTTACAGGTAAGAAATCTAAAATTTAGTGAATTTAAGCAATTTAGCCAATAAGATTATACAGTTAATCATGATAGAGATAGGATTCAAATTTGAGTAGTCTATTTTTTTTTTTTTTTCAGCTTATTCTTTTATCCACTTAGCTAAACGGTCTCCTATTCTCTGGTATACCAGCTAATATGCAAAATTCAAATTACTTCTTCAACACAATTATAGAGTACCGTCATGGACTTTTCTGGACAAAATGCAAAGGTTAAACTTGTAAATTCCGAGAGTCTATTGTCTTTCCCTCGTTTTCTAGTTGTGAAAACTGAGGTTCAGAGAGGTCTTACATAGAGAAAGTATCAGCGAATATCTCCAAACAGGTCAGTTTAGCTCCAAAGCCTCATGATAGTGACTCTAAAGATTTTCTTTTTAACCTTATTAAGGCACCTTGGTAGGTGCCATTGAGTCGGTTTCGACTCATAGTGATTCTACATACAACAGAATGATGGCCTGGTCCTGCGCCATCCTCACAACTGTTGTTATGCTTGAGCCCATTGTTGCAGCCACTGTGTCAATCCATCTCCAGGAGGGTCTTCCTCTTTTTCACTAACCCTCTACTTTACCAAGCACATTGTCCTTCTCCAGGGTCTGATCCCTCCTGATAACATGTCCAAAGTGTGTGAGACGTACTCTCACCATCCTTCCTTCTAAGGAGCATTCTGGTTGTACTTCTTCCAAGACAGGTTTGTTCATTCTTTTAGCAGTCCATGGTATATTCAATATTTTTCACCTACACCACAATTCAAAGGCACCAATTCTTCTTCAGTCTTCCTTATTCATCGTTCAGCTTTCGCAGGCATATGAGGCAATTGAAAACACCATGGCTTGAGTCAGGCACACCTTATTCCTCAAAGTGACATCTTGCTCTTTGATACTTTAAAGAGGTCTTTTGCAGCAGAGTTGCCCAATGCAATACGTCATTTGATTTCTTGTCTGCTCCTTCCCAGGGTGTTGATTGTGGATCCAAGTAAAACAAAATCCTTGACAACTTCATTCTTTTCTCCGTTTATCATTATGTTGCTTACCAGTCCAGCTGTGAGGATTTTTGTTTTCTTTACGGTGAGGTGCGATCCATACTGAAGATTGTGGTCTTTTCATCTTCATCAGTACGTGCTTGGTGTCATGGTGAAAATTTCACATTTACAAAATACAAAATACATTTAGCATGATTAATAACATTTACAGTTTTTGTAGTAGTGAACGCTATCAGTAACACTTAAATTTTTTGTTTGTTGTTAGCTGCCTGACTAACACGTGATGGATAGATCAACACTGGTATCTTGCTATTCATGAGTGGAAAGTGGGAGTTCTTTAATGTGGAGAATAATTCAGTGGTACTCTCACTTTCTTTCCTTTTATTATGCTGTGATTTATTACAGTTTATGTGTGCTTAGTTTTACAAATCACATTATTATTTCATTAAACCAACCCATACTAAAATTAAAGCGGCTAAAAACAGCTTTTGAAAACAAACATGGAGATAATAATGCAAGCAGTAAGAAAAAAAGGTGATGGTAGAGATGACACTTCTACTTCTAGCATGACCTCTACAGAAGCCACCTTGTTAAGTAATGGGGATGACATTTTGAAAATGGAGATACGGGACTATTTCCATTATTATGTGATTTTAATGCAAAAATGATGTATAAATGCTACCCAGGGCTGGGAATAGGATCAGGCAAGTGAGTGCATTCACTTTGGGTGTAAAATTGAAGGGAGTACTCAAAACTCCATAGTCGAGATAATAAAATATGAGAATTATAAATACAAATTCGGTATCTTATAGAATTTATACATTTATACTTAAACTTGAAGACAGAATTTTCCAACATGTTAAAAAATTTCTTCCAAGTAAGCATTCTAAAGAGTATTGAACCCATTTGTTAAAAATGTTAAAATGTAGCATCTTCTGGTTGGTACCAGGAAAGATGGAAAAATACTAGTTGAATTTCAACAGAAACCTTTGCAGAGTTGGTGAATGGAACTAGTAAAAATGGGTACTTGCATTAGTAAGAGCAGTCAAAGATGTACTTCTTCCATTAGGATCTACATATTTTCATAAGTTACATTCTTCAGCTTTTGACAGCTATTAAAACCAAGTACAGAAATAACCTGAGTGTTGAATCAGACATTAATTTTCACAAAGTAATGAAGATTTTTATAACTAATGAAATGTAGTAAATCATACTGCTTTTATTAAATATTTTTAATGGAAGTAGTAAGGATTTTTTAAATGTCATTAAAATAAAAACAACTTGAAGTTATTTTAAATATTTATTTAATTTTACCTTATCCTTTTAAAATTTTGAGATGTTTTATAATGCCATACACAGCAGGACTTTTTTTTGATAAAACTGTGTCAGTGTGATAAAAAAAAGTTTGAGGGTACAGGTGGTGCAGGTAGAGATTATTAATGCTGTGAGTGTTAGGAATATGGCAGGATTATATTACCTCAGCATGCTGTAAAATCATTGTATCCATGGAAGTCTTCATGAAGGACACCCCGCCGAGTCTTCATAAAGGAACATTTGAGTAATGAGTAGGATTTGGAAAAATAACTATTGGAAGATTTGTTTAGTATAAAAAATAGCATAATGCTTACTGCCGGAGATTAAAATACTCTAAAAAACATCTTTAAAGATCATAGGTTCAAGCATACTCGAGCCCTGCTCTTACAGACTATCTCAACAGCAGACTTGAACGTTTTGGGGAAGGAAGTTCCTTTGAAGAGGGCTGGGGAACACCCCTCTAATGGGGTTGGGAGATGACATCACTTCTCAGGGGCAAGGGCTGTGGCTTCTTCACCTAACAGGGGATGGGCCCTGAGGTCCCTCCAGACCAGGCCATCAGCAGGAGGATGGGAGAGGGGAAAAGAAAGACGAGAGAGGAATAAATACAACATAGGGAGCCTTGTCTTAGCAGAGGCCAGAAGGGAACCCGAGGTGCTTTGTCTGACAGGAAGAAACCAGCGGTATTTGAAGAGGGCATGTGGTTGGGGCTCTTTTCTAATGTGAAGGGTGAAAGAGTATTAGTAGTAGTGTAAGAGAAGGGGCTGAAGGCTCCAGTCTTTTCCCTGATGGGCAGAGTCCAAGCAGGTATGGAGGACGCTAAGGCCTGGTACTTTCCTCGCCGGCAGAGGGAGTCCCGAGATGCAAGGTCCAGCTTTCCTCTAACGAAAAGTGTTTGCACGGCTGCTCAACCAATTTCGTACATCCTGGGGCTGAGTAAGAACTGAGGTAATTAAAATCGAGCACAACTGCCTCGACATCTCGAGCCTCAGATACCGGGCTCAGAGCCCCGCGGGCGGAATTCTCGCGAGAGCGGGCGCCGCCATTTTTCCATTGATTGCAGCGGGCTGGGGGAGGGGCCGACGACGAAGGCGACGGCGGCGGCGGCTGCGGAGCCGTGGGTTGGTGTCTGCGCTTTAGTGTCTGAGGCCCAGGTTGAGGCCTCCGCGGTTGCGGGAGCTCAGGCGTAGGAGAGGATGACTGCCGCTACTATTCTCTCCTGAGGTGGAGAGTCGCCGCCACCTTTCACCCTCCCCCCGGCAGGGCGGAGAGGAGCGGCCGGAGTCTGAGCTATGGGGCCTGGCGAGGAGAACCAACTGGTCCCGAAAGAGGTGAGGGGCCGGCGGAGGAGGCTAGGCCCGAGGCCTGCGGCCGCTCCCGACAGCACAGGCCCGGCTAGTGTGCGGACTCGGGGGAGGGAGGGAGTATATGGTGAAGGGTGTACAGTGGGTGCGGCGAGCAGTTGAGACCGGATTGGATCGGGGGGGGGCGGGGGAGCGGAGACCTCCCCCCTTGGGTTTGTGGGGTTGGACAAATAAAGAAGCCGACTGGAAGAAATTAGGTCTTGCCTTGGGGGAGAAGGTGGTCTTTTGCATATTTACTTAACATGTGGAGCCAAGATAGATCATTTCAAGGAAAAAAATTCTGGAACAGTTGCTGATGGTCACGACGGGGTGACGGTGCTGCTTCTGGTTTTGACAGTGGCACTGCATAGCTTTCAGAGCTTGTGCAATCTACACCCTAACTTGAGATCTGTGGGAGGGCAGAGTTAACTGTTAGGACTTTTTGGAACTCCTCTGTTACTTGGTAGTACTATTGGCCTGCTCCAGTGGGGCCTACCAGAGATCTTTGAAAAGTAGTAAATGTGAGTTTTATGTAAAGGGAAGAGATGGATGAACATTACCATATGGCGAACTGAACTACTTTTTGTAGTTGTGTTGTATGTGCCAATATAGCTGACTTCTTAAATTCTTATAAGCAAGTGATATGAGAAGCCTTGACTTCTTGGTTTCTCTTGAATAGTAGGAGGTTAATGGTAGAATGCAGTACTGGCCAGTGAATTTCAACGTATTAATAGTATCTCTGTTGGCTTTATAAATATCTTCAGTGTATTCAAACGTGTATTTTTAACTGGCTGACCAGCAGACTAATGCTTTGGATTTTTGTTTCTCGTATACCTTAAATAGAGGCAAGTGTCAGGTTGAAATTAGCTGTGTAGGTTTTTGATACATATGAGTGATGATCATTAAAAATTCTTAAACGTTTGCATTTTTAGTTGCTTCGTAGTAATTCTGTCCTACTTAAGCAAGCTCTGACATTATGCAAAAGTGATGCTATTGGAGTTATGTATCTATGATATACAATTTTTTCAACTTTGTCAGATGGACAGTGATAGTTGTTTGCAAGGACAGTTTTAAAAGACAGTTATCACGTGTCAGTTTTATTCAGGAAACATCATTAACTTTTTGTAGAGCAGGTAAACAGATGAATTTGACTTCTTAGGAGATTTAAAGGCTACTAGGAAAGGGAAAGCTGTAATTTGTTGATCTCCAGTGAGGGGCTAGGTACCTTACTACATAAATAACTGTTATACAAGGAAGATAGTTATAAATGCTGTAAGAAAAGTATAAACAATATTTTCTTTTAGGGGTACATATTGCTAGTTTTCCTATAAAAAGCAAAGTTAGTCCTTTCTTATATTTTTATCATTAGAAAATATAATATACGTGAAACTCTCCTTTAAGAAAACCTGACAGATTTATTTCTCTAATCGTTTGATTTATAGAAAACATATATATGTGTGTATGTATGTATGTATACACACACTTTCACAGGAATATATCTGTTCCTGACACTACAGTGCTACCTTTACCTTTTGGAAGTGTAAAGACTAAATACCTCTTTTTAAAGACTCTTTTATCTGAGGCTTCAAGCACATCCCAACTTTTTAATTTTTTCTGGACCATATTCCTTAATTTTTTATCCCCTAGACTCAACTTCAGTCTTTTTTCCTGGTTCCTTTCATGATCTGTGGAAACATGCATAGTACTCTTATATCTTAAATCTGTCACTTGAGGTCCTTGCCTCCCTTAGCTAACAGACTTGTTCTTTCTTTGATGACTGCACATCTCAAACAAGTCATCTAGGTGGTTGCTTACACCTTGTTCCTCTTTTTTGCTTCTGGATTACTGGAAACTATTCCTGAAGGTTACCAGTGATCTCTTAAATGACCAAATTCATTAGCTTTTTTCCCTTCTCTTTGAATTTTTTGGAGCACTTGATAACTTTTTTTTTTTTAAACAGCCCTTAATTTTAGTAATACTGCACTGTTGTGGTCTTTCTCCTACTTGTTTATCCTATCTGCCCACTTCTTTAATGTTTAATAAGGGCCTTTCTCTTCTTTTTAAATGATCACCTTAGTCTGGTCTTTGTTATCACCTGACTGGTCCTTTTAAGTAGTAGTGGAATTACTAGTAAATTAAACCCCTTCACTTTACAGATGAGGAAATTAGGATCAGAAGAATGAAAGTGACTTGTTCAGGCTCACATAATGAATAAATGGCAGATTTAGGACTGGAACTCAGATTCCTTGCTACTCTTCCTTGATTATGCTCTGTTTTACAAATCCATGTACTCTAGAGGCTCTGTAAGAATAGTTTGTAAATCTCTAAGTACGTTTCAATGTGGAAATAAATTTCAAAATTAAAAATACTTGTGTCAGTTCTAGTGGCGTATTATCAACAATCTAGCATTTTTTGAGGACTTTTGTACAGGGAACCTCTGATCTGTACTATATTTAGATCATGGTTAGGCTTTGTGTGTGTAGTTGTTGAATGAATAATATATTATTCTGGTCCTTGAAACTTGAGGACAAACGTACCTTAGAGGACTGCTGAAGAAAGCAGCTTAATGCAGTGCAGGGTTTGGTAAACTGTGGCCCATGGGCCAGTACAGATTGCAGCCTGCCTTTGTACAACCTATAAGCTAAAAATGACTCTTACATTTTCACATGACTGGAAAAAAATCAAAAGAAGAATAATATCTCATGACCCATGAAATTGACATGATATTCAAATTTCAGTCTTCATAAATGAAGTTTCATTGGAACACAGCCGTCCCCATTTGTTTACTATTGTCTGTGGCTACTTCTGCTTACAAAGGCTGAGTAGCTGCTACAGAGCCTGAATGGTCTGCAAAGTCCAAAATATTTACTATCAAACTCTTTACAGAAAAAGTTTGCTGGCCCCTGGTTAGTGGTAAGAGCATCAGACTGACATCAGTTCGCATTTTGGCTCTTTTTTGCCTGACCTTGACTAGATACCTAATGTCTCCCATAGTAATACTCGTCTTGTAGAGATGTGAGGAATAAATGAGAGAAGGCAGAAACAGTGTGGTACGGTGCCTGCACAAGATATACTATCTCCTTTTTTCCTTCAGTATAAATTAGGAATTAAAACAGTAAGAAGGTAAGCAAAAGCTCAGAGAATAAACAAGTCTACCTGAGCTACAACCTCATCTATCCTTAGACCACAAGAATTCGACGATGCCCGGCTACTACCACTGACTTCTGATGGGGGTAACAATAGTTGGTCCTGGATAGAATGGGAGAAAAATAGGGAGCAGAACCCAAATTCTTATTTAAAAACAAAACAAAAAAGCCAGACAAACTGGAGCAGTACAGAACAGAGAACTCCCTGAGAGTACCGCCCTGAGACACTCTAAAAAACCTAGAACTGAGCCTATTCCCTGAGATCACCGATAAGTGATATTACCTGGAAAATAGGTGCCCTACTTAAAAACCATCAGTATGAGACCAAAAGGTCAACAATTACTCAAAAGCAAAGATGAGAAGATAAGGGGGCAGAGTAGCTAGAGTACTGGAAAGGGAACAGATAGAACACACATAAAGAGAATGTTGACACATTGTGATAAATGTGACTAATGTCACTGAACAATTCATGTGGAAATTGCCCAGTGGGAACCTAACTTGCTGTGAAAACTTTCACCAAAAATTCAATTGAAATTATTAAAAAAAAAAAAAAAAAGATTACAGCCTTGGAAACCCTATGGGGCAGTGTTACTCTGTCCTACAGTACCACTGTGAGTTGCAATTGACTAGACAGCAACGGGTTTGGTTTTTTAAACATGGAATACTACTTCTTTTATTCTAGCAGTCAGGAGGATTAATAAAATAACTTATACTCCTTTTGCTCTCCTCAGAATCCCTGGATCTTTCTTTTTATTCTTTTTCCCTTACACATTATGATCAAGTAAAGGCTAAAGGAAGGAATGAGAGACGATTATGGGCAAGAAATGGTGGCAAAAAAATTTGCAAACAGAAAGCAAAAAAGAAATGTAAATGGACAGAATGGGTACATCCACATGAGAGATACAAGAAGGAAATATAAAGAATGGCCCAGGGGATTCCGAGGAGAGCAAAACAAATTCAGTACTCGCAAAACGAATTTAGTACTCATGAAACATAATCAACAATAATCTGAAATAATTGGCTAATCACTATTAACATTCTTTTAAGAAGGATGAAAACTATAGCCTCTTCTTTTCTAGTTCATCATTCAGAAATTCTGCTTTGACTATGTCATTCCTTACTCAGAAATTGCCTACTTATTGTGTTAGATAAATTTGAAACTACTTAGTGTGGTATTCAAGGCCCAATAGGGTTGATTCTGGCCACAACCTGCCCTTCCAGCTTATCTCCCGCTTCTCCTATGAAACAAGTTTTTAATGCAGCCGAACAAGTTTCTTACTTGCTCTTCACTTGTTTGTGCCCTCCCCTCTTTCCTACTTCTCTGAACTTGTTCAGAATCTTCATATACATTTTCCTGTAAGTACCTCATATCTCATTTACTCCAAAAAGCCTTTTCCGATCATTTTAACCTTAGGGATTTCTCCCTCTCTGGAACACTTCTGGAGCCCTGGTAGTGCAGTGCTTAAGAGCTCGGCTGCTAGCCAAAAGGTGGGCAGTTCAAATCCACCAGCTGCTCCTTGGAAACCTATGGGCAGTTCTGTTCTGTCCTATAGAATAGTGATGAGTCAGAATCGACTCTGTGATAACAGATTTTGTTTGTTTAGAACATCTTTAAATATGCATAGAATTCATTTGGCAGTTAAGAAGGAGTGATTTCCAACATTTATTGTCTCAAATTGTAATATACATTTATATAATATTTGTTATGAATTCCTTGTCAGCAGAGATCTTTGTGTGTTTCTCACTCTGTTTTTTTTTTTTTTTTTTGTATATACCGTAAGTCTAGGACAGTACCCTTCCCGGAGCAGATATTCAGTAAATATTTGTTGATGTGGTTACAAAGTTGTAAGGAACCTTAAAATTCTAACCATTTATCCTCAGTTTGTGTGCTTTCCACAGCACCACTGGCAGGCTGTTTTCCAACCTTGCTTGAATACCTTCGTGACTAACCTCTGAGAACATCTTCATCTTAGAAGAGATTTGTTATTTTAAGTTTTCAAGTTGAGAGAAATCTGGATCTCCATTTAAAAAAACAAAAAAATCAAACTCATTGCTGCCGAGTTGTTTTTGACTCGTGGTGATCTTACGTATTTCGCAGTAGACCCATGCTCCACAGGGTTTTCAGGGGCTGTAATCTGACAGAAGGAGATCGCCAGGGCTTTGTGTTGTGGCACCACTGGGTAGAGTCAAACTGCCGACCTTTGGGTTAGTAATCAAGTGCAAACCATTTGTGCCACGTAGGGACCTTAGATCTTCATAGTTGCCTCCGGACAACACAGAAATCTTAAACCATTTTCCATAGGATTGCTTTTCTCAAAGTTGAAGGTGGGCAGGGGAGAAGGAGGGCTAACTTGAGCAGCCTCAGGTCTTTAACTTTTTCTCAGTTGCTCTATTTTGGGCATAATCCAATATTTTAGCATTTTTCCTAAATTGTTGTATCCAGAAAAGAGCACAGAATGTGGACTGTTCACTGTGGTGTGTAACAGGCCTTTTTACCTCACTTTTTCACTCTACTATGTGTCTTTGAATTGTATACTGATATTGGCTTTGAGATCTCTTGCTTTTAGTATCTGAGTTTTTAATTATTGCTGTGTTGTTGTTTTTATTATTCTGTTTCCTTCTAAGGATTCGTGACATTTGTATTTATTGAGTATGCACTGTGCATATTACTGTGCCCTGCCTTATAGGGAAAATTCAGGAGAAATAGAAAAAATTCATTCTTTCCCCAAGTAGCTTATAGTATAATTAAAGATAAGGTACGTATTTACTGATGCTTTTAAAATAATTTCATTGCAATACTTAAAGCAGTGCTCAGGGAGTATATAAATGTAGAATAGATGGAAAAATGAAAGAAAAAGTACGAATGTAAATTCTGTGTCTCAGTAAATTCTGTATCTTTTTTCCTGCCTCTTTTTTCCCTGCAATAAACAATACTTCCATCTGAAACTGGTTATTGGCATCTGATGGTGATGATAGTAATAGCCAGTATTTATTGAGCATTTACTGTAGGCCAGATAATGTTGTATGTGCTTTGTGTGTATTAACTCATTTGAGCTTCATGGTAACCTCCAACTATATAAGGAGCATTGAATTAATTGAGAGCTCCCAAAACAATAAACAACTTGTTTTTTATCACTACTATTTTCTTATAAAATTATTATCAGTTATGGAAAACATCAGATGAATAGTCTTTTAATTTCATTTCTCATAATTAAATTACTTGAGGAAATGACCTGCAAGGAGAACGGTCAGTCATTCTCACTTAGGTAGTGGTTTTAAAATGAACTTTTTTCTTGAATTTGGTATGTTGATCCTGGAGTTAATATTTGTTTTATTTTATTTTTTAATTTGCTTAGTGTTTGGAGTCTCTAGGTGGTTAAGAGCTTGGTTGCTAACCAAAAGGTTGGCAGTTCAAATCTACTCCTTGGAAACCCTGTAGGGGAGTTCTACTCTGTCGTATAGGGCCATGATGAGTTGGAATCAACTCAACGGCAACAGGTTTGTTTGTTTGGTTTAGGTGGTGCAGGTGGTTAATGTGCATGCTGCTGACCTAAAGGTTTAAAGGTTTGTGGTTTGAGTTCACACAGAGGCGCCTCAGAAAAAAGGGCTAGAGATCTACCTCTGAAAAATCAGCCGTTGAAAACCTTATGGAAGACAGTTCTACTCTGACACACATGGGGTAGCCATGGTTGGAATCAACTCAGTGGCAACTGGGATATCATTAATTTAGCCAAGTGGTTCTCAACTGGGGGCAGTTAGGTCCCCAGATGACATCTGACAATGTCCAGAGACATTTTTGATTGTCACAACTGAGGGCCAAGGGAGGGGAGGGTGCTACTGGCATCTAGTGGGTAGAAGCCAGAGATACTGCTAAGTATCCTACAGTGACCCCACGATGAAGAATTATGAGGCCCAAAACGTCAATAGCGCTGCTGTTGAGAAACCCTCGTTTAGCCCAGACTCTCCCGTAAGTGTACAAATCTTCTCTCGTTATGTTCAAGCCTACCTAATTTTAATTAGGAACTCTTTCCCAGAGCCTCTGACCTATTCCAATCTGGACTTCTTAAATTGACACCTTCTGTGCAGCTCTTGGAGCCCTGGTAGCACAGTGGTTAAGAGCTGAACTGCTAAGCAGCTGCTCCTTGGAAAACCTATGGGGCAGTTTTGCTTTGTCGTGTAGGGTCGCTATGAGTCACATTTGACTCCACGCAATGGGTTTGGTTTTTTTTTTGTTTGTGCAGCAGTTGTCTTGGCTTTCCCGTTACCATCTTGGGGGTTCCTTCAGTTTTCTCTTGTATTTGGAGCCTTTGTTTTTGTATTTGATGTCTTCATCTTTTCTTGGTTTGCTCTCTCATTTTGGAGGAGTGTTTTTAGTAGCTTTCTGGATGGAATATAATTTATTTGAAACCTTGTATGTCTGTAAATGTTATTTCTTTCCTCTTGCTAGATAGCTTGGCTGGCTGGAGAATTCTGCGTCAGAAGTAGTTTTCTCTCAATTTTCAAGGCATTGCTCCATTGTCTTCTATTTTTCAGTGTTACTATCGAGATGTCAAATGCCTAGAAGATTCTTTTCCACTTCTGAAACTTTTTTCTTCCTCTCTGGAGGCTTTGAGGATCTTTGTCCCTAAAGTTGTGAAATTCTTGTATTATGCATTGGTATATAAGTCTATTTTTATCCATTCTGCTGGATTCAGGGTAGTCCTTATTCAATGTGGAATTTATCTCATTAGTTCTGGGAGATTTCTTTAATTTAGTTGATTTCCTCTCCTTTGTTTTCTCTGTTCTGTCTTTTTTGAGTTCCTGTTGCTCAGATGTTGGGCCTACTGACTGGTTTCTCTAATTTTCTTATTTATTTGCCTGTTTTGCATTTCTTCATTTTTTTTTTTTTTTTGCTTGCTTTATGGGAGATATTTCTCAACTTTATCTTCCAACTTTCTATTAAAGTTTTATTTCTGCTATCATTTACAATTTCCAACCATTCTTTTTTTCCTGAATATTTTTTATAATGATATCCTGTTTTTGTTTCAGGGAGAAAATATCTTTTCTTATACCTCAGGAAATGATTGATAGTTTTTTTCTCTTTATATTGTCTCTTTCCTCCAAGATTTCTATGTCTGTTTCTTTGCTTTGAGCTTGTCTCTTATACTAGGTGCTTTCCTTAGATGTCTGGTGATCGTTGGAAGTTTGTGCTTATTTAAGAGAGGTACCTTAAGAAGCTAAATAGAAGCTCTCTATAGGTGATTATGATTTTCCCCATAGGGTGGTATGTATGGGTAATTTCCTTGCAGGCTTCTAGTGATAGGCCTTTACTCTTGTGCTAAATTGGTTTTCCAGAGAATACTCTTCTGGTCTTTTGCCTGGGGGGAACAAGTTTGGAAGCTGAGAAGAAAAAGGGAATGTGGATATCATCATTAAGTATGCAGATATACTTTCACTTAATTCCTCTGTTTTCAGTATGGCATCCCCAACAAACTCAATTATGCTTGATGTCCTCTAGTCCAAGATAAACTCTGTTTTATGCTTTCCAGAGATTGTTTCAACTTTTGTCAGGAAGGGAAAGACCAGAGGGGTAGAAGAAGGGACTTAGGGGTTCTAATTGCTTCTTAAACAGTTCTAGTTTAGACTCTACGCTCACTCCCACGGTATCTGAAACTGCAATTTGTGAGCCTTTTGGGGCTTGTTTGTTTTTCACTTTCTTATCTATTTACAGAAGAGTTGCAAAAAGAGTGTGAAGAGTTTCTGTATACCCTTCACCTAGCTTCTACTCAAGCTAACATCTTAAGTAACTATAGACCAGTTATCAAAACTAAGAAATAAATCTTACCCAAAACTATAGACCAGTTATCAAAACTAAGAAATAAACCTTAGTACAGTACTATTAACTGAATTATAGAATTTGTTCAGATTTCACCGGTTTTTCCACTAATGTCATCCCTACTTCCCCTGGATCCAATCCAAGATCCCACATCGCATTTAGTTGTTGTGTCCCCTCAGTCTCTTATCTGTGATAATTTCTCTTTCATTTTAGAATACTGCTCAGTTATTTTGTAGAATATCCCTCAATTTTGGTTTATCTGCTGTTTTCTCATGATTAGATTGAGGTTATGAATTAAAGGGAAGGGTACAGCAGTAGGGATATACCCTTCTTATCACATCATATCGGGGAGTACGTGATATCGATATGTATTACTGGTGATGTTAACCTTGATCAGTTGATTAAAATGGTGTTGCAAGATTTCTCCACTGTAAAATTACACTTTTCTCCTTTAATAATTACTGAATACTTTGGGACCATGCAGATATCCTGTTTTTGCTTAAACTTTGGCCCATTGATTTTAGCATCTTGCCTACAGCAATGAATAGTGTGGCATTCTGATGGTGATTTTCTCTTTCCCTCATTCTTTCTACATTTATTGATTGGAATTCTTCTGTAGGGAAGAGTTGCCTTTTTTTTCTGCCAATTATTTACTTATTTATTTATATCAGTATGAACTCATGGGTATTTATTTTATACTTTGGATTATATCCCAATGCTGTAGTTACTTATGTTATGACTCAAACTGTTCAAGACTCTGACTATTGAGAGCTCTTTTCTGGTGGCTGCTGTGCTCATCCTTGCTTTTTTGAGCATTTCCTTATTTTCTGGTGCCACATAACACTCCAGCTCATCTTTTATTTTCCCTGTCCTAACCCAGGAATCAACTAGTTCTCCAAGAAATTTAGGGGTCTTTTGGTGTATATGTAAATATGATATAAACCAGACGTCTTTTGGTTTTCCTCTTGGCCAGCTCAACCTTCTCAGGTGTATTAAATCATTAATACTTGTTGTGTTTTCCAGCCTCTAAAATTGTGTTTCTGTTTTTTTTTTTTTTTTTGTCCTTATGGGTTTATGCTTTTTAAGAAAAAAATCCTTTATTCTTGTTTTAGATATTTTGGGAGGCATCAGAGCTAAGTACTTGTGTTCAGTCCAGCATCTTTAACCAGAAATTCCTAGCTTAATGTTTTTGTCGCCTTCCCCAGGCCAACCTTGTTGTAGCCACGTTTAACTACACTAGTTGCTGTTTTACGGATGTGCTATATGCTTTCATGTGTCACTTAAATATCTTTGTTTTGGGTGAATAATAGTAATATTTCTGTCATCCACATTTTAAGGAGTTTTAAATGAGTGAGCTTTGATATTACATGAAAACTAATGAAAGTGTTTTCTTAGGATTCCTACCTCTTTTTTAATTTCCTCCATTTTGAATTGTTCACATAAATTCTCTATGTCTTAGTGCCCAAACCCATTGCCATTGAGTCAGTTCCGACTCATATTGACCCTATATGACAGAGTAGAACTGTCCCATAGGGTTGTCAAGGCTGTAATCTCTACAGAATCAGACTGCCACATCTTTCTCCTGTGGAGTGGTTAGTGGGTTAGACCTGCCGACCTTTTGGTTAGCAGCAAGTGCTTAACCACCATGCCACCAGGACTCCTATCCAGATGCTGTAATTTTTTTTTTTTTTGCCAAACCGGAGGAGAGGGGTTGATTAGTACATTCATGATAAATGGTGAAGATATGGGGAGTTGTCAAGGATTTCGTTCTACTTGGATCAATAATCAGTGCTCACAGAAGCAGCAGACAAGAAATCAAATGATGTATTAGATTGCAAAAATCTGCTGCAAAAGACCTCTGTAATATTTTAAAAAGTAGCGTTGTCACTTTGATGACTAAGGTGTACTTTACCCAAGTCATGGTCTTTTCAGTTGCCTCATATGCATGTGAAAGCTGGGCAGTGAAAAAGTAAGATGGAAGAAGAATTGACAAACATTTGAATCGTGGCGTTGGTGAAGAATATTGAATATAGATACCACGGGCTGCCAGAAGAGCAAACAAATCAATCTTGGAGGAAGCTCAGCCAGAATGATCTCAGAAGTTAGGATGGCAAGATTTTGTCCTACTTACTTTGGGGCACTTCATCAGGAAAGATCAGTCGTTAGAAAAGGACATCATACTTAGTAGAGTGTCAGCAAAAATAAGGGAAACCCTCAATAAGATGGTTGATAGTATAGTTGCAACAGGTAGCTCAAACATACCAGTTGTGATGGTGCAGTACCAGTTACGCATAAGGTTTCCATAAGTTGAAGCCGACTCCATGGCAGCTAACAACAACACCAGGGTACCATGGCAGCCCCAGTTAGAAAGAAAAGATTGTGTGAAAAATAGGGGCTGCAAAGAACATGGCATTAGATATATATTTAAATGCCTGTAGTAAATAAGGCACCCTGGTGGCGCAGTAGTTAAGAGCTAAACGAAAGGTTGGCAGTTCAAACCCACCAGCCCCTCCAAGGGAGAAAGGTGTAGCAGTCAGCTTCCATAAAGATTACAGCCTTGGAAACCCTATGGGGCAGTTCTACTCTGTCCTATGGGATTGCTGTGAGTTGGAATCGACTCAATAGGAACAGGTTTTTTTTGTTTCATTCCTATTACTTACCTTCATGCGTTACTGTTATTACCTTCATACTTAACACCTTCCCCAGGGTCCAGCACTGTGCTGCTGTACATTGTTGTCATCCAGTAAATTTGTTGATTAAATGACAATAAGACATACTTTAATTATTAAATATCTTAGTTGTTTCAAGTTATAGCCTGTCATCTAAATGTTGTAATGTCTACAGCATACATCCTAAGTTATTGTTAGATTTGACAGTTTCTCTTATATGATTTTATTCAATCTGTGTGCTGAGCAAATAATCCGAGAAGCTGGATTATATGAAGACTGCAGTATCAGGATTGGAGGAGGACTCGTTAACAACCTTCCATGTGCAGATGACACAACCTTGTTTGATGAAAGTGAAGGGGTCTTGCAGCACTGACTGATTAGGATGAAAGACCACAGCCTTCAGTATGGATTACACTTTAACATAAAGAAAATAAAAATCCTCACAACTGGACCAATAAGCAACATCATGATAAATGGAGAAAATGTTAACGTTATCAAGGATTTCATTTTACTTTGATCTACAATCAATGCCTGTGGAAGCAGCAGTCAAGAAATCAGACAACATTTTGCATTAAGTAAATCTGATGCAAAAGACCTCTTTAAAGTGTTAAAAAGCAAGGATGTCACTTTGAAAACTAAGGTGCACCTGACCCAAGCCATGGTATTTTCAGTTGCTTTATATGCCTGTGAAAACTGGACAAATAAAGAAAACCAAGAAGAATTGATGGCCTTAGAATTAGGGCGTTGGTGAAGAATATTGAATATGCTATGGACTGCCGGAAGAATGAACAAATCTGTCTTAGAACAGTACAGTCAGAATGCTGCTTAAAAGCGAGGATGGTGAGAATTTGTTTCACATACTTTGGACATGTTATCAGGAGGGACCAGTCCTGGGAGAAAGACATCATGCTTGATAAAGTAGACGGTCAAGGAAAGAGAGGAAACCTCCCCGCCCCCGCCCCAGGAGATGAATTGATACAGTGGATGCAACAATGGGCTCAAACATAGCAACAGTTGTGAGGATGGTACAGGACCAGGCAGTGTTTTGTTCTGTGTACATAGCGTCAGTATGTGTTAAAATTGACTGGACGATGCCTAACAACAACTAAATATGATCAAGTAAGTCTTATTCATTCTGCTTTATTTGAGAACTGGAACATGTAACAAAATGCAAATATTAAAAATAAAAACAATTTTGAATTGTTTAAACTAGTAATGTCCTGAGAAATTCTTTTAAAAACTTAGATAATTTTAAAAATAACCAAATTAATAAGTTACTTGTTGTAAGGATTCAGTGTGAAATGTTATTTTGAAACAGAATTCTTAAGAATAAGAATAGTTTGTATCTAAGAGAACTTTGTGTGTTTGATAATTCCGATGCTCAAAAACAATGCAGTAGAACCAGTTTGTTCACGTGGACAGAAGAGACTGTTCCCATTAGTTGTATTACTGATTGTACTTTAGATTTGATGCTGTGTAGATGACTGCTGTAAGACTTGCAGAGTTGTTCAAATATTAGTATAACATGGTTATATTAAATACAACGGCTTTCTAGTAGAGAAAAATTAAGGGCTAAGTGACATAATTAAAAAAAAAGCCTAGAATTTAAATCTAAATACAGTGACTCTAAAGCAGTTGGTAAGATTATAGGTTTAGTTTTAGGAAAGCCATGAAACTTACTTAGTGGCTTAAGTGAAGTTTTCTAGTATAACCAAAGCATTGTATTTTGACTGTACATATATTTCTTGCTTCAGATGATACTTCTCAATTTTTATTAAATCGTAAATATACTTAATTTTTCTTGTAGGACTCACTTAAACATTGAGTGAGTAGCTGCCAAGAACCAGAGATTGAAAGATGAGGAACGAAAACTGCTTAGTTTAGATGGTAATTTAGTCTAATGGAGAAAACAGACATGTAACAAGACAAATTTGTAATACAGAAATAAATTGGGACTTAAAAGAAGGAGCAATTAGCTTTATCTAGGGGATTCTGTGAGAATGTAATATTTGAACTAGGTCACAAAGGATAACTTGACTGCCAGGTAGAGATGGTAAGAGCTTTTAGTTAGAGGAAATGGCATTAGAACACGAAAAGTTATATGCGAAAAGTTTAGTGAAGATGAAGCATGAGATGTCTGGATAGAAGGAGAGAAGATAGTCCTGGCAGGTTGTGTCTAAAAATTCTAAAGGTTTTGGATGCCTATAAGGAATTTTGATTTTTATTGTGTAGATATTAGGGTGTAAGAACTCATTTTTTTTCCCAGAAAAACTTAACGGGTTTGTTTATAGTTGTTATAAAAGTTAATTGCTGAAACTTGTTGACTGAAACATTTTTACTTGCAATAATGCTTTGTGTCCCACGTTAATATTAAAAACACACTAAACTATAAAGTTCCTGGAAGATAACATAGGGACAAAGACCTTATTTATGGCATGAATATACTGTCAAACATAACTAAAAGTACACAGACAACAAAAGATAGACTGGATAACAGGGACCTCCTAAAAATTAAATACTTAGGCTCATTGAAAGACTTTACCAAAAGAGTAAAAAGAGAACCTACAGACTGGGAAAAAAAATTTCGCAACATTGTATCTGACAAGGGACTGATCTCTAAAGTGTATAGAGAACTTCAGCACCTCAGCAACAAAAAGACAAACAATCTAATTTTAAAAAATGGGCAAAGGACATGAACATACACCCACAGAAGACATTCAGGCAGCTAACAAACGCATGAAGAGATGTTCTCTATCATTAGCCATTAGAGAGATGCAAATCAAAACTACAATGAGATACCATCTCACCCCCGCAAAAATGGCACTCATCAAAAAACAGAAAACAAATGCTGCGAGGTTGTGGGGAGATTAGAACTCTTATACATTGCTGGTAGAAATGTAAAATGGCACAGCCACTGTGGAAAAAGGTACGGCACTTCCTCAAAAAGCTAGAAATAGAAATGCCATATGATCCAGCAGTCCCACTCCATAGGTATGAGAAATAAGAGTAGTGACACAAATAGACGTATGCACACCCATGTTGCAGCATTATTCAAAATAGCAAAAAAATGGAAACAACCTAAGTGTCCATCAGTGGATAAGTGGATAAACAAAATGTGGTACATACATGCAATGCAGTAGTACACAGTGATAGAGTAACGATGAGTCCGTGAACATCTCATAACATGGATGTATCTGGAGGATATTATGCTAAGTGAAATAAGTCAGTCACAAAAGGACAAATATTGTATGATACCACTTTTATAGAAAGTCAAAAATAGATTTACACAGAGAAAGCAGTGTTGTTTGATGGTTACCAGGGATGGGAGGGGAAAGGAGGGGCAATCAGTTACTAGATAGTAGACACATGTTAATTCTGGGGAAGGGAAAGGCAATATACCATATGGGGGAAGTCAGCAAAGTGATCAGCTTAAATAAAGACACTGAAAAGTATGCAAGAATAAAGGAAAACTAAGGTAAATTCTGTAACCTTCAACTCTGCAACAATAGTAATAACAACCAGAAATCTGTGAGTGGTTACATAGGTAGATATGTATGCTATATAGGTGTGAGAGGGCATATGAGAGTATGTACAGATACATAAATAGGTGTAGTTGCTGGCATTTGTAAATAATTTTTTTATGTGCTGCTTAAATATTCATATATATAATAGAGCACATGGGGATATAGTTATGGAAACTTCTTAGACATATCCAGACTCCTTGTGGGACTGTTACAGGGTTTGAAGGCTAAGAACCGTAGTCTTAGGGGACATCTAGTCAATTGGCATGATGTAGTTCATAAAGATAATGTTCCACATCCTAGTTTGATGAGTATTGTCTGGGGTCTTAAAAGCTTGCAAGTGGCCATCTAAGATATAACTATTAGTCTCTTTCTGTCTGGAGCGAAGGAGAGAGTGAAGACAACCAAAGACTCAAGGAAGCAATTAGTCCATGGGACTAATGGCCCACATGAACCACAGCCTTCCCTAGCCTGAGACCAGAAGAACTAGATGGTGCTCTGCTACCACTACCAACCACTCTGACCAGGTACACAATAGAAGGCCCAGGTTAGAATGGGAGAAAAATGTAGAACAATACTCAGATTCATAAAAAAGAGCAGACTGACTGGACTGATAAAGACTGGAGGATCCCCTTAGACTATTACCCTAAGATACCCTCATAATCTGGAAGTCCACTCCTGGAGGTCACCTTTCAGCCAAATAATAGATTGGCCTATAAAATAAACAACACCTGTGAGGAATGTGCTCCTTAGAACAATCAACTATATGAGACCAAATGGGCAACATATGCCCAAAAGCAAAGATGCAAAGGCAAGGAGGAGCAGGGAAACTGGAGTGATGGAAATGGGGAAGGCAGGATGGGAATAGGGAGAGTGCTGACACATTGCAGGGATAAGCAACGAATGTCAAGGAACAATTCGTATATAAATTGTTGAATGGGAAACTAGTTTGCCGTGTAAACTTTCACCTAAAACACAATAAAATGTCCAAACAAATACTAAAAGCACACACATGAAAATGGGCAAAAATCTTGATAATACCTTATTCTCTCACCTATTTGTTTCATTTGCAATCATATGATTAAGTACTTTTTTTTTTTTTTAATGAAATGTTTCCTATCACGATGAATCTTAAGCATATTCTCCACAGGTGAGTCGTACTGGCTAGATGCTCTTTGGCATTATTACTACACATTTTGTATGGATGATACATGTTAATGTCTTCAAATAGGCTAACCAGATAGGCTTTGCTTGCCTCCAGAAAAAGCAACATCGGTTGCACCCTGAGTGTAGATCTGTTTTGAAGTACTGACCATTTTCTCATACCTGATGCTGGAAGGGAACTTTGCAAGTGAGACGTTCAGTGAACTGCTGATAACTTTTGATTTTCACTGGGAGCCACAGTATAAAAAAGCTTGTAACGATGAGATTTCTTCACCCTTTCAGTGTACAGCACATTTATATGAGTAGCTTTTGTAGTTTGTCGCTTCCTGAGTGCTTCATCACTGGTCTGTTTGCGGGTAGGTGGCTTATTAGTACGGAGAACTCTGTGTTTACCCTACCTTCTTTTTAGTGAAGCTGGGCAAGCTAGAGGTGGCACTGGCACTAGAGAGTGATGACTATCTATGGTGGTGGTGGCAGCAGCCTTAGTGAGAATACCACAATGAATTCTTTTAATAAAAGGATTAATAAGATCTTCCCAAGGGTAGACCCAGTGTTCCAAATAAAATTAAGACTTTAATTTTTAATAAAGAGGAGCTGTTGATCGTAACCCCAGTTCTAGGTTACATTAGAAAGTAGAATATTTATTTCTGTATGACTCATTTCCTAAAAGATGCATATTGCTTTAGTAAATATAAATAAACTAGCTGTAATATAAATTTTCATACCTTTCTTCCATTTCATAAATATAAGATGTCTACCCTCTTATGTTTTTGTTGTTATGTGTTGCCAATCTATTCCAACTCATAAGCGATCCCTTGTGACAGAGTAGAACTGTCCCATAGGGTTTTCTAGGCTGTAGTCTTTATGGAAGCAGATCACTAGGTCCTTCTTACTCGGAGCCACTGGGTGGGTTTGAACCACCAACCTTTCGCTTAGGAGAGGTTAGCAGCTGAGCACTTAACTGTTTCGCCGGCCTGTTTGCATCAAGTTGATTCTAACTCAGCGACCCTATAGGACAGAGCAGAACCGCCTAATACGGTTTCCAAGGAGCAGCTGGTGGATTTGAACTGCCAGTCTTTTGGTTAGCAGCCAAACACTTAACCACTGTGCTACAAGGGCTCCTAACTGTGTTTAGGTGCTTTAATTTTAAGTTTGGACCAGGCTATATAATTTTTTACTTAGTGTCTATTTCTTGTACTCTGTGAATGAAAGGGAATTGGTGAAAAATTATTAAAAGACATCTGAGCAGTAGTATTGCTTTAATTTTGACATTTTAAATTCATATGTCTTGAAACATTTTTTTCTATTATCGTATTTACCATTAACATAACACAAATATAATTTTAAGAATTGTAAGAAAAATAGACATGCAGAAAATGTTTCCATACCTTGAGTAATATGACCCTTGCCCCTTTCCCAGAGTCCCCAAACCTGACTGTGTTAGAATTACCTGGAAACTTTTTTTTTTTAATTGAGGTAAAATATATATAATGGAAAATTTGCCATTTTAACTATTTTAAAGTATAGAATTCAGTGCCATTAATTATATTCACAAAGTTGTGTAAACATCACCACTATTTCCAAAACCTTTAAATCAGTTCAGGTAGAAAGTTTACCCATTAAAGTAATAACTCTCCATTCCCACCTGCCTCCCCCAACTCCTGGTAACCCTAATCTCCTTTGGTCTCTATGCATTTGACTACTCTAGATATTTCCTATTAGTGAGATCATACAGTACTTGCCCTTTTATGTCTGACTTCTTGCACTTAGCATAATGTTTTCAAAGTTCCTCTCTGTCGTACCATGAATCAGAACATAATTTCTCTTTATGGCTGAATATTCTGTTGTATGTATATGCCACATTTTGCTTATCCATTCATCTATTGAAGGACACTTGGGTTGTTTCCACCTTTTGGCTGTTGTGAATAACCTTCAGTGAACATTGGTGTACCTATTTTTAACAGTAGAAGGGACGTAGAAGTTAGGTAGTACAAGTTCCTTTATTTTTAGGTGGAGAAACCATAAACGCTATAAAAGCATAATAACTTAGTGTCTCTGGTAGTGAGTGGAAAAGCTTGAATGAGACTTTGTTTTTTAAGTCAGGTTTATTAACGTATAGTTTTCACCATGAATAGTTTTATGAATTTTGATAAACAGTCATGTGACCACCACTGGAATCAAGCTATGGAATATTTCTGTATCCTGAAATAATTTCTTGCATGTCTTTTGTAGTTAACCCCACCTCCCACCTCCATCCCCTGGCAACCACCCATCTATTTTCTGTCCTTATATTTTGCTTTTTCCGTAATATCATCATCTTAGTCATCTAGTGCTGCTATAACAAATACTAGAAGTGGATGGCTTTAACAAAGAAAAATTTATTTCCTCACAGTGCAGTACGCTGAAAGTCCAAATTCAGGGTGTCGCTCCAGGGGAAGGCATTCTCTCCCTGTCGGCCTTCTCATCTGTCTTCCCCAGGACTACGAGCTTCTCCACACAGGGACCCCAGATCCAAAGGTTGTGCTGTGCCCCCGGCACTGTTTTCTTGGTGGTGTGAGGTTCCCAACTCACTGCTCTCTTCCCTTTCCTTTCATCTCTTGTAAGATAAAAGGTGGCGCAGGCCATACCCCAGGGAAACCCCCTTTACATTGATTAGGGATGTGACCTGGGCATCTCCACCCTAATCCTCTTTAACCACAGGCAGAGATTATGATTTATAACACATAGGAAAATCACAAAATGGAGGACAGCCACACAATACTGGGAATCATGGCCTACCCAAGTTGACACATATTTTGGGGTGACAAAATTCAATCCATAACAGTCATATAAATGTAATAATATAGTATATAACCTTTTGAGTCTGGCTTCTTTCACCTTGCATAAAACTCCTGATATTTATCCATGTTGGTGCGAGAATCAGTTGTCTATTCCTTTTTACCCCCATGCATCTGTCAGTAAAAAGGAATAGACAACTGATCCTTGCACCAATATGAATAAATCTCAAAAGTTTTACGCTAGTCAAAAGAAGTCAGACTCAAAAAGCTACATATATACTATATTATTTCATTTCTATGATTGTTAAGGATTGAATCGTGTCCCCCCCAAAATATGTGTCAACTTGGTCAGGCCACGATTCCCAGTGTGTGGGAAATCATCAGAAATGAAATGGAACGCATAAAGATCAATATCCTAGGCATTAGTAAGCTGAAATGGACTGGTATTGATCATTTTGGATTGGACAACCATATGGTCTGCTATGCCGGGAGTGACAGCTTAACGAGAAATGGCGTTGCATTCATCACCAAGAGGAGCATTTCGAGGTCTATCCTGATCTGTCTGTGCTGTCAGTGATAGGATAATATCCATATGCCTACAAGGAAGACCAGTTAATCCGACTGTTATTCAAGTTTATGTACCAATCACTAAGACCAAAGATGAAGAAATTGAAGATTTTTACGAACTTGTGCAGTCGGAAATTGGTCAAACATGCAGTAAGGATGCACTGATTATTACTGGTGATTGGAATGCAAAAGCTGGAAACAAAGAAGGATCGGTAGTTGGAAAATATGCCTTGGTGATAGAAATGATGCCGGAGATTGCATGATTGAACTTTGTGAGACCAACAGCTTCTTCATTGGAAATACCTTTTTTCACCAACATAAACGGTGACTATACGCATGGCCCTCGCCAGATGGAATACACAGGAATCAAATCGACTACATCTGTGGAAAGAGACAAATGGAAAAGCTCAGTATCATCAGGACAAGGCCATGCAAAGAAAACTACAGTACACTTCTGCAAGAAACCAAGGGAGACCTACATAAGTGGAAAAACATACCTTGCTCGTGGATAGGAAGACAACATTATAAAATGTCTATTCTACCAAAAGCGATCTGTACATTTAATGCAATTCCGATCCAGATCCCAACGGCATTCTTTAATGCGATGGAGAAACAAATCACCAACTTCATATGGAAGGGAAAGAGGCCCTGGATAAATAAGGCATTACTGAAAAAGAACGAAGTAGGAGGCCTTACTTTACCTGATTTTAGAATCTGTTATACCACCACAGTGGTCAAAACAGCCTGGTACTGGTACAACAACAGATACATGGACCAATGGAATAGAATTGAGAATCCAGACATAAATCCATCCACATATGAGCAGTTGATACTTGACAAAGGCCCCAAAACAGTTAAATGGGGAAAAGACAGTCTTTTTAACAAATGGTGCTGGCATAACTGGATATCCATCTGCAAAAAAATGAAACAAGACCCATACTTCACTCCATGCACAAAAACTAACTCAAAATGGATCAAAGACCTAAATATAAAATCTAAAACAATAAAGACCATGGAAGAAAAAATAGGGACAAAGTTAGGAGCACTAATACATGGCATAAACAGTATAGAAAACATAAACAATGTAGAAGAAAAACTAGATAACTGGGAGCGTCTAAAAATCAAACACCTATGCTCATCCAAAGACTTCACCAAAAGAGTAAAAAGATTACCTACAGACTGGGAAGAAGTTTTTAGCTATGACATTTCTGATCAGCATCTGATTTCTAAAATCTACATGATACTGTAAAAACTCAACTACAAAAAGACAAATAACCCAATTAAAAAATGGGCAAAAGGTATGAATAGACACTTCACTAAAGAAGACATTCAGGTAGCTAACAGGTACATGAGGAAATGCTCACGATCATTAGCCATTAGAGAAATGCAGATCAAAACTACAGTGAGATTTCATCTCACTCCAACAAGGCTGCCATTAATCCAAAAAACACAAAATAATAAATGTTGGAGAGGCTGTGGAGAGATTGGAACACGTCTACACTGCTGGTGGGAATGTCAAATGGTACAGCCACTTTGGAAATTGATTTGGGGCTTCCTTAAAAAGCTAGAAATAGAACTACCATACGATCCAGCAATCCCACTCCTTGGAATATATCCTAGAGAAATAAGAGCCTTTACACGAACAGACATATGCACACCCATGTTTATTGCAGCACTGTTTACACTAGCAAAAAGATGGAAGCAACAAAGGTGCCCATCAACAGATGAATGGATAAATAAATTATGGTATATTCACACAATGGAATACTACGCATCGATAAAGAAGAGTGATGAATCTGTGAAACATTTCATAACATGGAGGAACCTGGAAGGCATTATGCTGAGTGAAATTAGTCAGATGCAAAAGGACTAATATTGTATGGGACCACTATTATAAGAACTTGAGAAATAGTTTAAACTAAGAAGAAAACATTCTTTTGTGGTTATGAGGCGGGGAGGGAGGGGATGGGAGAGGGGCATTAAAAATAAAAAATTTTAAAAAACAAAACAAAAAAAAGGATGGAAGGAATACACAGAGTCACCATACCAAAAAGAATTGGTCGCCGTTCAACCATTTCAGGAGGTATCATATGATCAGGAACCATTGGTACTGAAGGAAGAGTCCAAGATGCACTGAAGGCATTGGTGAAAAACAAGGCTCCAGGAATTGATGGAATACCAATTGAGATGTTTCAACAAACAGATGCAGCGTTGGAAGTGCTCGCTTGTCTGTGCCAAGAAATTTGGAAGACAACTACCTGGCCAACTGACTGGAAGATATCCATATTTATGCCTATTCCCAAGAAAGGTAGTCCAACTGAATGTGGAAATTATTGAACAAAATCGTTAATATCACATGCAAGCAAAATTTTGCTGAAGATCATTGAAAATTGATGCAACAGTATATTGACAGGAAACTGCCGGTAACTCAAGCCAGATTTAAAAGAGGGCATGTACCCAGGGATATCATTGCTGATGTCAGATGGATCCTGGCTAAAAGCAGACAGTACCAGCAGGGTGTTTACCTGTGTTTTATTGACTATGCTAAGGCATTAGACTGTGTGGATCATCACAAATTATGAATAACATTGCGGAGAATGGCAATTCTGGAACACTTAATTGTGCTCATGAAGAATCTGTACGTAGATCAAGAGACAGTTGTTCAGACAGAACAAGGGGATAGTGCATGGTTTAAAGTCAGGAAACGTGTGCATCAGGGTTGTATCCTTTCACCATACCTATTCAACCTATGCTGTGCAAATAATCCAAGAAGCAGAACTGTATGAAGAAGAACACGGGTCATCAGGATTGGAGGAAGACTCTAACAACCTGCGTCATGCAGATGACACAACCTTGCTTGCTGAAAGTGAAGAGGACTTGAAGCACTTACTGATGAAAATGAAAGACCACAGCCTTCAGTATGGATTACACCTAAATGGAAAACAAAAGTCCTCACAGCAGGACCAATAAGCAGCATTGTGATAAACGGAGAAAAGATTGAGGCTGTCAAGGATTTCATTTTACTTGGATCCATAATTGACACCCATGGAAGCAGCAGTCAGGAAATGAAAAGACATGTTGCATTGGGCAAATTGGCTGCAAAAGACTTCTTCAAAGTGTTGAAAAGCATAGATGTCACCTTGAAGACTAAGGTGTTGGCCCTTGACCACCTTAGTCTTTGGTGATGATGACTAAAGTTGCTATAAATAATTGTATACTGGTTTTGGGTGGACATATGTTTTCATTTCTCTTGGTGAAATACCCAGGAGTGGAATTACTGAGTCATGGTAGTTGTAAGGAGACCTGGTGGTGCAGTGGTTAAATGCTCAGCTGCTAATGGAAAAGTCGGTGGTTCGAATCCACCAGCCGCTCCCGCAAAGATTACAGCCTGGAAAACCCTATGCGGCAGTTCTGCTCTGTCCTGTCGGAATCGACTTGAGGGCACACAGCAACATGGTAATTGTATGTTTAACGTGGCAAGAAACTGCAGTACTCTTTTCTAAAATGACTGTACCATTTTGCATTCCCGTTCCACTTGCTCTGCATCCTTGCTAGTACTTGGCAGTATCAGGTTTTTTTGTTTTGTTTTGTTTATTTCTTTTTTAGCCATTCTAGTAAGTATGTAGTACTTAATTTACTGGCTACCCTAATGGCACCATAATGAATAATTATGTTGAGTGTCTTTTCATGTGCTTGAGACTCTGGTATTTTAATTAGCCTAATATAACATACTTTGAGCAAGTATTACAAGGTTAAAGTTTTGCTAGGTACTGATAGGAGAGAGGAGTAAAAAGAGTACCTATTCTAAAGGAATTTATAACTTACATAGGGAAAACCGGTAATTGTGTTAAATTAAATGGCACTGGCTGTAATTTTGGTAGGCTCTTTGAAAAAGGTTCACATTGTAGCTGGGTCTGGTGAAAAGGACAGTGGTTTGGGAGTCAAAAAATTCAGTGCTTTGACTTTACCTTTCTCACCTAATGTTTTAGGGCCTCCTCTTCTCCTCCCTACCCCCAGTCTATCAAAGAGGGAGTTGGACCAGATAAGCTTAACCTTTGTCTCTAAATTATAAATCTGGTTCAACTTTTTTTTCCATGTAGGTTTTAAACTTCAGAGGCTATGTATGTATCAGAGAACAAAAGATCTTTGTAGATTTCTCTCTTCTGATGAAATTCTTATTTCCCAAAAGATAATCTTTAAAAAATTTAAGTATTACAGTTATAAATTTTATTATGAAAAAAGAAAAAAAATAATTTATAACTGTAATACTTAAATTTTTATTTCTTAAATCAATTATAAGGGTGGTATAAGTCTTAATTCTATAATAATAATACCTTATCTTTGTATGTGTTTTCTAATTTATAGAGCATTTTCAGGAAATTCCCTTTTGTTCTTCAGAAAAACTCTTAAGTAGGATATATTCACTTTGAGAACCCTGAGAATTAAGATAAGTGACTTGCCTAGGATTACGCAGCTAAAAGAAAAGTGACCACTTGACCTGAGGATTCTAATCTAGGTCTTCTGACTCTACATACAGTACATTACTCTTTGCACTATGGGCCACTCCTCTAGGAAATAAACAGTTTTAAATAACCTTTAAACTTTTTTCCATTGTATAGGCTTGCTATGAGTCCTAATCACCTCGAAAGCAGAGGATGGGTATGATTTCACATTCAAAGTATTACAAAAATGTAATATTCTTACTTAAAATTTATTATTCATGCTTTTAAATAGGGTGTATGATAGCAGAGAACATAACCAGTCTCCTTTGGTTTAGTAATAATGCAGTAGAAAGTTCAAGACATGTAAACAAGTCAGTTGGATCACAAGCTGAGTCACTGCTTGTCAACAACAGCCTACTCACAGAGGAAATTGTAGCTGTAATCAGAAATGAAGATAGCGGGAATAGTAAAGGACATATTTCACCTCTTGAGAGTAGTTTGTTTAGAGTTTCTAAGTTTAGATACCTACAGTATATTATTAGTAGATTATCCATTACCATTAGTAAAGCAGCTATTAAAAGGAGTAGGGCAGAAGTGGGAAGAGTATTAGGATAGAAGTGAGAGGAAAAATCATTTCATTACAGTTTTAATACCACAGATATATCAACATTAAAGTCATCAGAAGGCCTGTATTACTTAGGAGGCCTGTGTTCTCATGTGATCTTGGGCAGGTCACTTCAGGCATCTGATTTTCATTTTCTTCATCTGTAAGATAAGGAGCTTGATTTGATGTCTGAAAGCCCATTGAGGTTTAAATATGATAGTTTTATTATTATTTTTTTTTAACCCACTGTCTAAATGAACAGGAGTCCTGGTGATGCAGTGCTTAAGAGATGAGTTGATAATCAAAAGGTGGATGAGTTCGAATCCACCAGTTGAACCTTGGAAACCCTATGGGGCAGTTGTGCTCTGTCCTGTAGAGTCACTAGAGTTGAAATTGACTTGACAGTGGTTTTTTTTTTTTTTTGGTAAATCCAATGAGTTCTGTTTTTAATTTCCTTTTACAAAGCTTCCACCCTTCCTCCTGCCTTCATCTTTATAAATAGATATTACTCAAAGTAGAGGAATCCTAGAAGTTGAAATTTATTATCATAAGCCTTCTCTATGTCAAATATCCTTAGTTCCTGTAACTGTTCTCTCCAAATTAACCGTATCCCCAAATTGCCCATACTCTGTATATTTGTCAGTGTTGTTGTCATCGTTGTTAGGTGCCGTCGAGTCGGTTCCGACTCATAGTGACGCTATGCACAGCAGAACAAAACACTGCCCAGTTCTGCGCCATCCTTACAATTGTTGCTATGCTTGAGCTCATTGTTGCAGCCACTGTTTCAATCCATCTCATCGAGGGTCTTCCTTTTTTCCGCTGACCCTGTACTTTGCCAAGTGTAATGTCCTTCTCCAGGGGCTGATCCCTCCTGACAACATGTCTGAAGTATGTAAGACGCAGTCTCGCTGTCCTTGCTTCTAAGAAGCATTCTGGTTGTACTTTTTCCAAGACAGTTTTGTTCATTCTTTTGGCAGTCCATGGTATATTCGATATTCTTCGCCAACACCACAATTCATAGGCGTCAATTCTTCTTCAGTCAATGAATAAGGAATGAATCGTCAGTATTATAGGACCTTAATTGTGCTGTTTTGTTTGTTTTCTGTTGTTGTTAGGTGCCGTTGAGTCAGTTCCTGCTCATAGCGACCCTGTGTACAACAGAACAAAATACCATCTGGTCCTGTGCCATCCTCACAGTTGTTATGGTTGAGCCGATTGTTGCAACCACTGTGTCAGTCCATCTTCTTGAGGGTCTTCCTCTTTTTTGCTGACCCTCTACTTTACCAAGCATGATGTCTTTCTTTAGGGACTGGTCCCTCCTGATAACATGTCCAGAGTATGTGAGACAGGATCTCATCATCCTTGCTTCTAAGCAGCATTCTGGCTGTACTTCTTCCAAGACAGATTTATTCGTTCTTCTGGCAGTCCACAGTATATTCAGTATCCTTGGTCAACACCATAATTCAGAGGCATCATTTCTTCTTTGGTCTTCCTTATTCATTGTCTATCTTTCATACGCATATGAGGCAATTGAAAATACCATGGCTTTTGTTGTCTGTAGACATATTAATCTGTTTGTACACACTAAGAGTATGTTGTTGTCCTTAGGTGCTGTTGATTTTGAGAACTGTCCCATAGGGTATTCTAGGCTGTAATCTTTACAGGAGCAGATCACCAGGTCTTTTTCCTATGAATCTGCTGCGTGGGTTCGAACCGTCAATCTTCTGATTAGCAGCTGAGCATTGAACAGTTGCCCCACCAAGGTTCCTTACACTAATAGTATAAAAACTTGAAAATTCCCCACATCTTTTTCATGTGTACTGCTGCCTAGGTAAATTTCTTTCTTTTTTTTTTTAAATTGTGTTTTTGTTTTTGTCTCTTTTGATTGGGTGGATGGGAATAGGACAAACACTTTTAAACATTTACATTATATGTAAGTTAACTCAAGTTGCCAGGTTTCTTTCTTATGATTTAAATTCTAAAAACAAAATCACCTCTAATTCTAACCCTCAAAGACATGAACGCTAACATTTTGGTGTAATTTTTTTTTTTTCTGTTCATTTCCCTCCGCTCTCTAGTACAGTCTTTTTTAAAATGCTATTACGTTACATGTTTTGAGGCAAACATTATTTCTTAGCAATATATATTGAATATTTTTCCTTGTCAGTAAATGGCTTTGTCATGGATTGGGTTGTGTCCCCAAAAAATATCTGTCAGCTTGTCTAGGTCATGATTCCCAGTGTTGTATGATTGTCTGCCATTTTATCGTTGATGTGATTTCCCTGTGATGTTAACGAGATGGATTAACGGCATTTATAGTGATATCTATAAGATTTGATAGTGTCTTAAGCCAATCTCTTTTGAGATATAAAAGAATTGAATAGAGAGACATGGGTGAACCTCGTACCACCAAGAAGGCAGTGCCAGGAACAGAACATCTCCTTTGGACCCAGGGTCCCTGCTCTGAGAAGCCCCTTGACCAGAGCCAATAGAGAGAGAAAGCCTCCCCCTGAAGCCGATGCCCTGAATTTGGACTTGTAGCCTACTTGACTGTGAGAGAATGAATTTCTCTTTGTTAAAGCTGTCCACTTGTGGTATTTCTGTTATAGTAGCACTAGATGACTAAGACAGGCTTAAAGCATTTTTTTTTCTTTTTTTGTTGTACTTTAGATGAAGGTTTACAGAACAAACTAGTTTCTCATCAAACAGTACACACATTGTTCTGTTACATTGGTTAACAACCCCATGACATGTTAACACTCTTCCTTCTTAATCCTGGGTTTCCTATTACCAGCTTTCCTGTTCCCGCCTGCCTTCCAGTCTCTGCCTCAGCACTGGTATGCCCCTTTAATCTTGTTTTGTTCTGTGAGCCTGTTCAATCTTTGGCTGAAGGATGCACCTGAGGAGTGACCTCATTACTAAGCTGAAAGGGTGTCCAGGGGCCATACTCTCAGGGTATCTCTAGTCTCTGTCAGGCCAGCAAGTCTGGTCTTTTCTTTTTGAGTTAGAATTTTGTTCTCCATTTTTCTCCAGCTCTGTCTGGGACCCTCTATTGTGATCCCTGTCAGCGCAGTCAGTGGTGGTAGCTGGGCACCATCTCATTCTGGATTCAGTCTCATGGATGCTGTGGTAGATGTGGCCCATTAGTCCTTTGGGCTAATCTTTCCCTTGTATCTTTAGTTTTCGTCATTCTTCCTTGCTCCCGAATGGGTGAGACCAGTGGAGTATCCTAGATGGCCATTAACAGGCTTTTAGGACCCCAGATGTTACTCACCAAAGTAGAATATAGAACATCTTCTTTATAAACTATGTTATGTCAATTGAGCTAGATGTTCCCCGAGACCATGTCACCACAGCCCTCAGCCCAGCAGTTCAGCCCCTCAGGGAGTTTGAATGTGTCTGTGGAGCTGCCATGACCTTGCATTGTACAGGTTGCGATGGCTTTCCCAGTATTGTGTACTGTCTTACCCTTCACCAAAGTTTCCACTTAGCTGTTGTCTAATAAGCGTTTTTGCATTCCCACCTCATCTCCCTTGTAACCATCAAAGATTGTTTCTTTTTGTATATAAACCTTTTCATGAGTTTTTACAGTAGTGGCCTCATACAATATTTGTCCTTTTGTGATTGGCTTATTTCACTCAGCATAATGCCCTTCAGAGTCATCCATGTTATGAGATGCTTTACAGATTCATTGTTATTCTTTATATTTGAGTAATACTCCATTGTATGGATGTACCACAGTTTGTTTATCCATTCATCTGTTGATGGGCATCTAGGTTGTTACCATCTTTTTGCTATTGTGAACAGTGCCACAGTGAACATGGGTATGCATATGTCTATTCATGTGATGACTCTTTTTTTCTCTAGGATATATTCCTAGGAGGAGGATTGCTGGAGCATATGGTATTTCTATTTCTAGCTTTCTAAGGAAGCACTAGATCGTTTTCCAAAATGGTTGTATCATTTTGCATTCTCACCAGCAGTGCATAAAATTCTGATCTCCCCATAGCCTCTCCAACATTTGTTATCTCCTGTTTTATTGATTCTTGCCAATAATGAGGGGGTGAGGTGGTATCTCATTGTGGTTTTGATTTGCATTTCCCTAATGGCTAGAGATCTAGAGATCGTGAGCATTTCCTTATGTGTTTGTCGGCTGCTTGAATGTCTTCTTTGGTAAAGTGTCTGTTCATTTCCTTTGCCCATTTTTTAGTTGAGTCTTTTTTTTTTTTTATTGTACTTCAGGTGAAGGTTTACAGAACTAACTAGTTTCTCATTAAACAGTTAGTACGCATATTGTTTCATGACATTGGTTAACAACCACACGACATGTGAACATTTTCCTTTCTTGACCTTGGGTTCTCTATTACTAGCTTTCCTGTTCCCTCCTGCCTTCTAGTCCTTGCCCCTGGACCGGTGTGCCCCTTTAGGCTCGTTTTGTTTTATGAGCCTGTCTGTCTAATCTTTGGCTGAAGAGTGAACCTCGGGAGTGACTTCATTACTGAACCGAAAGGGTGTCTGGGGTCCATACGCTTATAGCGTTTTTAAAGGTAGAATTGGTGAATCATTCATTTGCATACAGTTGCTATCAATTTTTGCTCTGCATGTTTTGAAGCTATTGTAATTGATGTATACAGGTTTAAAATTGTTAAATCTTTCTGAAAAATTGACTCAACATTATGTTATGAACCTCTTTCTAGTAATAAACACTTTTTTTTGTTTTTTTGCCCTGTAGTTTTATTTTGTCCAAAGTAGCTATACCAGCTTTCTTTTGGTTAGTTTTCATATTCTTTTTTCATCCTTTAACTTTCAGCATTTTTATATCCTTATGTTTTCGTCTCTAGGAAACAGCATATATCTGTATTACTGGGTGGCACAAATGGTTAAGTGCTTGACTCCCAGCTGAAAGAGTAGTGGTTTGAACCCACCTTTAGGCATTTTGGAAGACAAGCCTGGCAATCTGCTTCTGAACATCTGCTTTTGAAAGGTCACAGCACTGAAAACTCTATAGAGCACAGTTCTACTCGGACACACACGGGGTTGCCATGAATCAAAATTGACTTAATGGCAACTAACAACGTTTTAGCCTCTAGTAAAACCCCATTTCTCTGTATTATTTTAAAATACAGTCTTGGAGTGTTTGCCTTTTAATTGGATCAAATATTTATATTTATTTTAATTATTGTTATTTTGTGCTTTCTCCCATCTCGTTCTGTGCTTTCTATTTTCTCATTATCTGTATTAGTTTCTTGTGCCTCATAACAAATTAGTACAAATTTGGTGGCTTAAAACAACAGAAATTTATTCTTTCATAGTTGTGGGTGCCAGAAATCAGACACCATCATCACTGGGCTGAAACCAAGGTGTCAACAGGCCCATACTCCTCCAGAGGCTCTAGAGGAAAATCTGTTCCTTGCCTCTTTCAGCTTCTAGTGGCTGCAAGCTTTCCTTGGTTTGTGGCTGCATCACTCCAGTCCTAACGGCCAGGATCTTCAAATATCTCTGCTGTGTCTTCCCATCACCTTCTCCTCTGGTGTGTGTAAAATCTCCTTTGCTTCTCTCTTATGAGGACATTTGTGATGGCATGTAGGGCCATAAAATCATGATAGCACAGGGTAATCTCTTCATCTCAAGATCCTTAATTTAATTACATTTGCAAAGACCCTTTGCCATATAAGGTAATATTTACAGCTTCCAGAGATCATTATCATTCCATTTTTTATTTCTCTGTAATTTTGGAAGTTGCTTAATGTTTCTCTTTGTCATGGATTGAATTGTGCCCCCCCCCCCCCCCCCCGCAAAATACATGTCAACTTGGTTAGGCCATGATTCCTAGTATTGTGTGGTTGTCCTCCATTTTGTGATTGTAATATTAGGTTAAAGAAGATTAGGGTGGGGTTGTAACACCCTTACTAAAGTTACATTCCTGATCCAATGTAAAGGGAGTTTCCCTGGAGTGCGGCCTGCACCAACCTTTTGTTTTACAAGAGATAAAAGGAAAGGGAAGCAAGCAGAGAGTGGGGACCTCATACCACCAAGAAAGCAGAGCACCCCCTTTGGATCTGGGGTCCCTGGATAGAGAATCTCCTAGTCTGGGAGAAGACTGGTGAGAAGGCCTACAGAAAGAAAAAACCTTCTCCTGGAGTTGATGCCCTGAATTTGGACTTTTAACCTATTTTACTGTGAAGAAATAAATTTCTGTTTGTTAAAGCCATCCACTTGTGGCATTTCTGTTTATAGCAGCACTGGATGACTAAGACACTTGTTTTAGTGTCTGTGTAATTTAATATGTACATTTACCAAAGTCCAAAATTAATTATCATTTTTAATTTTCTTCTGAATAGTGTAAGGATGTTAGAATGTTTTAATTCCAATAACATTCTCACTTACATGGTATAGTTTAATTTTATCTTTTCTAAACACAGAAGACTTTTTTTGGATTTACCCATGTATTTACCACTTTCTTTGCTATTAGTTTCTTTTTGTATCTCACTCCTTTATTAAAGAGAAAGTAAAGTCTTTGGGACCAAAGATTAAGCACTAAGTAAAAGTTTTACTGCCAAACAGAGCATTAGATCCAGGATCCCTGGTGGCAGAGTGGTTAAAGCACTCAGCTGCTACCTGAACATTGGCGGTTTGAGTGCACCAGCTGCTCCACAGGAGAAAGATATGGCAGTCTGCTTTTGTAAAGATTACCGAACCAAAAAACCCAAACCCATTGCTGTTGAATTGATTTCCAACTCTTAGCGACCCTATAGGACAGAGTAGAACTGCCTCATAGGGTTTCCAAGGCTGTAAATCTTTATGGAAGTCGACCGCCACGTCTTTGTCCTGCAGAGTGGGCTGGTGGGTTTGAACCATCAACCTATTGGTTAGCAGCTGAGTGCTTAATTCTTGGAAATACTATGGGGCAGTTCTACTCTGTCCTGTAGGGTCACTATGAATTGAAATTGACTTGATGACAACAGATTTTTTTTTTTTTTTGGTACATGGAGTCCCTTAAGCACTAGCTGAAGGGTTGGTGGTTTGAACCCACCCTGAAGCACCTTGGAAGACAGGCCTGGCAGTCTGCTTCCAATATGAGTTGAAATCAGCTTGATGGCAACTTAAAACAACAACACAGAGGTTACTGTAGACAGGGTGAAGGATAAGGCTCAAGGGCCAGGAGAGGGAAATGTGGTAGGTTTTATAAAGCTGAAACCCATTAACAGTCTCTGTCCCCTATTTGAAAAGCAAAGCCTCTCAGTGCTTCTGTTTAGCTGGCCATATCTGAGCTAATTATTTAGGCTTGTATGTGTATGTCCTAGGAAACCATCTTCACGGTGGACATGTTAGGATCATGGCACCAGAGTAGCAGTTTAGTAGAAATCAAGTCAGCTTCACTGTCATCAGGGTAGGATTCATTACTTTCCCTCTATAATCACTTATCTTTCTGTGTACATCTTTTAGGAGTTTCTTTGGTGAGGGTCTGCAATTGGCAAAAACCTCTGTTTTTGCATTCTTAAAAAGATATTTTTGCTATATATATATAGAATCCTGGACTAACAGTTTTCTCTCAGAACATTGAAGATACTGTGCTCCAGTCTCCTGGCTTCTATTTTTGCTGTTGTGAAATCAGCTGTCACCTGTTGCTGTAACTGTTGTCTCTTATAAGGTAATCTGCCATTTCTCTCTGGATGCATTTAAGCTATTCTCTGAGATTTGTTAGGCTCCTTGAATCTATAAGTTAGTATCTTTCGTTAGTTCTTGGAAGTTCTTAGCCATTATGTACTTGATATCCTCTCTGCCCACATTCTCTCTCTCTCCCCCCCGGATATATAGTAGATCTTCAGAAGCGATCGATGGCTAACCGAGAGGTTGGCAGTTCAAAACCAGCAGCAGCTCCTTGGGAGAAAGATGTGCCAGTCTGCTTCCATAGAGATTTATAACCTTGGAAACCTTATGGGGTTGCTCTGAGTCAGAATTGACTGACTCAATGACAGTAGATTTTTTTAATCCTATCCTTTATGTCTCTAAATGTTCTAATGTTTTCCATCTCTGTGTCACTAAATTAGGAAATTCCTTTTGTTCTGTGTGGAGTTAACCAGTTGTTCTTTCAAATATTGTAAATATGTTATTAGACTTTATTTTTTTTTTAATTTTAATTTTGCTTTAAGTCAAAGTTTACAAAGTCAGTCTCATACAAAAACTTATATACACCTTGCTATATACTCCCAGTTGCTCTCCCTCTAATGAGACAGCACACACATTCCCTCCACTCTCTATTTTCCTGTCTATTCGGCCAGCTTCAGCCCCCCTCTGCCCTCTCATCTCTTCTCCAAACAGGAGCTGCCACATAGTCTCATGTGTCTACTCGATCCAAGGAGCTCACTCATCACCAGTTTCATTTTCTATCCCATAGTCCAGCCCAATCCCTGTCTGAAGAGTTGTCTTTGGGAATGGTTCCTGTCTTGGGCTAACAAAACGTCTGGGGACCATGACTTCTGGGGTTCTTCTAGTCTCAGTCAGACCATTAAGTCTGGTCTTTTTACAAGAATTTGGGGCCTGCATCCCACTGCTCTCCTGCTCCCGCAGGGGTTCTCTGTCAGGGCAGGTATCTGTTGTAGCCGGGCACCATCTAGTTCTTCTGGTCTCAGGCTGATGGGGCCCCTGGTTTTTGTGGCCCTTTCTGTCTCTTGGGCTCATAATAACCATGTGTCTTTGGTGTTCTTCATTCTCCTTTGCTCCGGGCGGGTTGAGACCAATTGATGCATCTTAGATGGCCACTTGCTAGTGTTTAAGACCCCAGACGCCACTCTCCAAAGTGGGATGCAGAACGTTTTGTTAATAGATTTTCTTACGCCAATTGACTTAGATGTCCGCAGAGACCATGGTCCCCAAACCCCTGTCCCTGCTACGCTGACCTTGGAAGAGTTCAGTTTATTCAAGAAGCTTCTTTGCTTTTGGTTTAGTGCCATTGTGCTGACCTCTCCTGTATTTGGTGAGCTGTCTTTCCCTTCACCTAAAAATAGTTCTTATCTACTATCTAATTAGTGAAAACCTCTCTCCCTCCCTCCCTCCCCACTCTCTTAACCGTCAAAGAATATTTTCTTCTCTGGTTCAACTGTTTTTCGAGTTCTGATAATAGTGGTCTCATACAATATTTGACCTTTTGCAGCTAACTAATTTCACTCAGCATAATGCCTTCCAGATTCGCTCATGTTATGAAATGTTTCACAGATTCATCATTGTTCATTATGGATTCGTAGTATTCCATTATGTGAATATACCATAATTTATTTATCCATTCATCCGTTGATGGGCACCTTGGTTGCTTACATCTTTTTGCTATTGTAAACAGTGCTGCAGTGAACATGAGTGTGCATATATCTGTTCATGTAAAGGCTCTTATTTCTTTAGGATATATTCCAAGGGGTGGGATTGCTGGATCCTATGGTAGTTCTAGTTTTTTAAGGAAGTGCTAAATCGATTTCCAAAGTGGTTGTACCATTTTACATTCCCACCAGCAGTGTATAAGTGTCCCAGTCTCTCCACAACCTCGCCAAAATTTTTTATTTTGTGTTTTTTGGATTAATGGCAGCCTTGTTGGTGTGAGATAGAGTCTCATTGTAGTTTTGATTTGCATTTCTCTAATGGCTAATGATCGTGAGCATTTCCTCATGTATCTGTTAGCTACCTGAATGTCTTCTTTAGTGAAGTGCCTGTTCATAACTTTTGTCCATTTCCTTAATTGGGTTATTTGTCTTTTTGTAGTTGTTTTTGCAGTATCATGTAGACTTTAGAGATCAGATGCTGATCAGAAAAGCCATAGCTAAAAACTTTTTCCCAGTGATTCTTTTTTTTAGTAGGTAATCTTTGTACTCTTTTGGTAAAGTCTTTGAATGAGCATAGGTGTCTGATTTTTAGGAGCTCCCAGTTACCTAGTTTCTCTTCTGCATTGTTAGCTATGTTTTGTATACTGTTTATGCCATGTATCAGGGCTCTAGCATTGTCCCTACTTTTTCTTCCATAATATCTATCGTTTAGATTTTATATTTAGGTCTTTGATCCATTTTAAGTTAGTTTTTGTGCATGGTGTAAGGTATGGGTCTTGTTTCATTTTTTTGCAGATGGATATCTGGTTATGTTGGCACCATTTGTTAAAGAGACTGTCTTTTCCCCCATTAAACTGACTTTGGGCCTTTGTCAAATATCCGCTGCTCATACGCGGGTGGATTTATGTCTGTATTCTCAGTTCTCTTGCATTGGTCCATGTATCTGTTGTTGTACCAGTACCAGGCTGTTCTGACCATTGTGGTGGAATAATAGGTTCTAAAATCAGGTAGAGTGAGGCCTCCCACTTTGTTCTTCTTTTTCAGTAATGCTTTACTTATCCAGGGCCTCTTTCCCTTCCATAGGAAATTGGTGATTTGTTTCTCCGTTTCATTAAAAAATGTCATTGGAATTTGGATCGGAATTGTGTTGTAGCTATAGATGGCTTTCGGCAGAATAGACATTTTTACAATGTTAAATCTTCCTGTCCATGAGCAAGGTATGTTTTTCCACTTATATAGGTCTCTTGGTTTCTTGCAGTAGTGTCTTGTAGTTTTCTTTGTATAGGTCTTTTATGTCTCTGGTGAGATTTATTCCTAAGTATTTTATCTTCTTGGGGGCTACTGTAAATGGTATTGATTTGGTGATTTCCTTTTCAATATTCTTTTTGTTGGTGTAGAGGAATCCAACTAATTTTTGTATGTTTAACTTGTATCTTGATACTCTGCTGAGCTCTTCTATTAGTTTCAGTAGTTTTCTTGAGGATTCTTTAGGGTATTCTGTGTATAAGATCGCATCATCTGCAAATAGAGATACTTTAACTTCTTCCTTGCCAATCTGGTTGCCTTTTATTTCTTTATCTAGCCTAATTTCTCTGGCTAGGACCTCCAGCACAATATTGAATAAGAGAGGTGATAAAGGGCCCCCTTGTCTGGTTCCCAATCTCAAGGGAAATGCTTTTAGACTCTCTCCATTTAAGATGATGTTGGCTGTTGGCTTTGTATAAATGCCCTTTACTATGTTGAGGAATTTTCCTTCTATTCCTATTTTGCTGAGAGTTTTTATCGTGAATAGGTGTTGAACATTGTTAAATGCCTTTTCTGCATCAGTTGATAAGATCATGTGGCTCTTGTCTTATATTTATATGATGGATTACATTAGGTTTTTTTTTTTTTTTTTTCATGTTGAACCACCCCTGCATACCTGGTATGAATCCCACTTGGTCATGGCGAATTATTTTTTTTGATATGTTGTTGAATTCTGTTGGCTAGAATTTTGTTGAAGATTTTTGCATCTAAGTTCATGAGGAATATAGTTGTGTAATTTTCTTTTTCTGTGGTGTCTTCCCCAGGTTTTGATATCAGGGATATGCTGAATTCATAGAATGAGTTTGGGAGTATTCCATCCTTTTCTATGCTCTGAAATACCTACAGTAGGAGTGGTGTTAACGATTCTCTGAAAGTTCGGTAGAACTCTGCAGCGAAGCCTTCTGGGCCAGGGCTTTTTTTATGTTGGGAGTTTTTTGATTACCTTTTCAATCTCTTCTTTTCTTATGGGTTTATTTAGTTGTTCTGCCTCTGTTTGTGTTAGTTTAGGTAGGTGGTGTGTTTCTAGGAATTCATCCATTTCTTTTAGATTTTCAAATTTGTTAGAGTACAGTTTTTTGTAGTAATGTGATATGATTCTTTTAATTTCAGTTGGATCTGTTGTAATATCACCCATCTCATTTCTTATTCAGGTTATTTGCTTCCTCTGCGGTTTTCTTTTGTCAGTTTGGCCAGTGGTTTATCAATTTTGTTAACTTTTTCAGAGAACCAGCTTTTGGTCTTGTTAACTCTTTCAATGGTTTTTCTGTTCTCTGTTTCATTTAATTCTGCTCTAATTTTTATTATTTGCTTTCTTCTGGTGCCTGAGGGTTTCTTTTGTTGCTCTCTTTTTATTTGTTCAAGTTGTAGGGATAATTCTTTGATTTTGGCCCTTCTTTTTGTATGTGTGCACTTATTGATATCAAATGTCCTCTGAGCACTGCTTTCGCTGTGTTCCAAAGGTTCTGATAGGAAGTGTTTTCATTCTTCTTGGATTCAATGAATTTGTTTATTCCATCCTTGATGTCTTCTATAACCCAGTCATTTTTCAGCAGGATATTGTTCAGTTTCTAAGTGTTTGATTTCTTTTCCTTGCTTTTTCTGTTTTTGGTTTCTACTTTTATGGCCTTATGGTCAGAGAAGACGCTTTGTAATATTTCAATGTTTTGGATTCTGCTAAGGCTTGCTTTATGACTTAATATGTGGTCTATTCTAGAGAATGTTCCATGTGCGTTGGAAAAGAAAGTATACTTGGCTGCTGTTGGGTGGTGTGTTCTGGATATGTCTGTGAGGTCAAGTTGGTTGATCATGACATTTTGATCTTCTGTGTCTTTATTGTGCTTCTTTCTGGATGTTCTGTCCTTCACCAAAAGTGGTGTGTTGAAGTCTCCTACTATAATTGTGGAGCTGTCTATCTCACTTTTCAATGGTGTTAGAGTTTGTTTTATGTATCTTGCAGCCATGTCATGGGGTACATAAATATTTAATATGGTTGTATCCTCCTGGTATATTCTCCCTTTAATCATTATATAATGTCCTTCTGTATCCTTGTTGTGGATTTAACTTTAAAGTCTATTTTGTCAGAAATTGTCACTCCTGCTCTTTTTTGTTTGTTGTTTGCTTGATGTATTTTTTTCCATCCTTTGAGTTTTTTGTTTGTGTCCCTAAGTTTAAGGTGTGTCTCTTGTAGACAGCATACAGACGGATCATGTCTTTTTATCCATTCTGCCACTTTCTGTCTCTGTATTGGTACATTTATTCTATTTACATTCAACGTAATTATGGATAGGTATGAGTTTAGTGCTGTCATTTTGATGTCTTTTTTTGTTTATTGTTGGTGTTTCTTTTTCCCACCTAATTTTTTTGTGCCAAGTAGCCTATCTGTATATATTGTCTTTTCCTCTTTTTCGTTGGAGTTGATTTCGTTTCTGCTCAGTCTCTATTTTTTTCTTGTAGTTTATTTTGATGAGCAGGATTGTTAGTCTCCTTTGTGGTTACCTTAATATTTACCCCTATTTTTCTAAGTATAAACCTAACTTTTATTTCTTTGCATCGCCTTGTCTTCCTCCCCATATGAAAGATCTATGACTACATTTCTTAGTCCGTCTTTATTCTTTTAATGTTATCTTCTTTTACATAATCACATCGCTGTTACCCTTTTTTGAGCTTTTTTTTTCCATCTTGATTTATTTTTGTGATTTCCCTATCTGGTTTGACATCTGATTACTCTGTCCAGTGTTCTAGTCTTGGGCTGATATCTGATATTACTGATTTTGTAACCAGAGAGCTCCGTTTAGTATTTGTTTTGGTCTTGTTTTTACGAATTCCATAAACTTCTGTTCATCTGGAAATCTCCTAATTTTGCCTTCATATTTGAGAGACAGTTTTGCTCCATATATGATTCTTGGTTGGCAGTTTTTTTCCTTCAGTGCTTTATATTAGTCGTCCCTCTGCCTTCTTGCCTGCAATGGTTTCTGCCAAGTAGTCTGAGCTTATTCTTATTGACTCTCCCTTGTAGGTGACTTTTCGTTAATCCCTAGCTGCTCTTAAAATTCTCTCTTTATCTTTGGTTTTACAAGTTTCCTTATAATATGTCTTGGTGACTTTGTTTTAAGATCTACCTTATGTGGAGTTTGGTGAGCATCTTGAATAGATCTCATCTTTCACGATATCAGGGATGTTTCTGCCAACAAATCCTCAACAATTCTCTCTGTATTTTCTGTTATCTCTCCCTGCTCTTGTACTCCAGTGACTCGTAGGTTATTTCTCTTGATAAGAGTCCCACATGATTCTTAGGATTTCTTCATTTTTTAGAATTCTTTTGTCTGATTTTTCTTCAGGTATATTGGTGGCAAGTACTTTATCTTCAATCTCACAAATTCTGCCTTCTACTTCCTCAGTTCTGCTCCTCTGACTTTCTGTTGAGCTGTCTAATTCTGTAATTTTATTGTTAATCATCTGAATTTCTGATTGCTATCTCTGTGTAGATTCTTGCAGCTTATTAAATTTTTCATTATGTTCTTGAATAACCTTTTTGATTTCTTCAAGTGCTTTGTACGTTCCTTGGCTTGTTCTGCGAATTGCCTGATTTCCTTCCTGATGTCTCGAAGGGTTCTGTATATTAATCTTCTGTATTCTGCATCTGGTAATTCCAGGAAGCACCTTCATCCAGAAGATCCCTTGAATCTTTGCTTTGAGAGATTGTTGAAGTGATCATGGTCTGCTGCTTTCTGTGATTTGATACTGGCTGTTGCCTCCGAGCCATCTATAAGTTGCTATATTAGTTTGTTTACTGTATCGTACTTTCTTGCTTTGTTTTGTTTTGATATGCCCAAATAGGTTGCTTGAGTGAGCTAGCTTGATTATTTTCACCTTTGAAACTCTAATGTCCTATCACCAGATGGCCAGAGCTGTTACCAGGTGTATGAGCCTAGGAGTCCGTTCACTTTTCTTGTGTGGATTCAGCTCATGTGTCCAGGTAGTTGGTCATCAAGTGTGTGGTACAGGCTCTGTCCTGCTGTCTTAGGGGGCAGGGGTGCTTGGTGTAGGTACTGGTATCTGGTTTCAACAGGGGGTCATGCTCTGAACAAGGCAGCGGGGGGGGGGGTGGCTGACAACCATCCCCCAAGTGTCTGTGAGGAAACTGCGTCCCTGTTCCCTAGAGCACACAGGTGGGTGGGTTCTGCAGATGGACCATGGGCACCCAATGCTTTTGTTTGTAAGGACTGGGAGGTACCAGTTATCCTTGGACTCCAGTTGTGGATGGCTGGGTTACTTGAATGGAGCCACCAGCCCTTAGGCCCCTGATGTGGGTAGTTGAGTACCCTGTTTTATAGGCAAAGTGGTGTCAAGCATCAAACACCCACCTGTCCAGCACACAGCTGAAACAGTTGCAGTCTGCCAACAATGGCCTAAACAGGTCCATGCAGGGGGGAAAGGTATTCAAAGTCCATGGACTGTTTATGCCTGGATGGGACCCGCCTCTGTCCTGAGCTCACCAGGTTAGTGGAGCTAGCAGATTATCCTTTCCCCAATTTTGAATTTTTTCCTCCTCCAATGCCGTAAATATATGCAAGTACCTAGCTTTTGCCAGTAGCGCCGTTCTTCTTTGGTTCTGGAGGTGTGAGTAGGCTGTGTGACTGGATGTTTCTCCCTAAGGGAACTGTGGCCGAACGCTACCACCAGCTGCCCGCAGCCACTCTCAGGAATGGTGCCTGAGCGTTCCCGAGGATTCAGGTCTGGCAGTTCCTGTCCGCTTCTGAACCGTCTCTCTCTTCCCCTGCTGCTCAGTGTGTTTTCTGACTTTGCCTTTGATGTTCAGGGCTTCTAGCTTGTCATAAATGTAGTTTTTTCACTTATTTTTTCAGGTCTTTGTTGTAAGAGGGTTCACCAGAAGCATCTGACTACTCTACCATCTTGGCCCCACCTCCTAGACTTTATATTTTTTATTTCTGTGACTATATTTTTTCCTAGGAATTGTGTTTGGTACTTTTAAAAGCTTGATAACATCTACATATACTTTCAAACCTCTCTCATTTCTCGAAGCATACTGGTATTTATTTTATAATGTAGGAAAGGTAGGCTTATTGTTTTTTAATTAAATTTTTTATTTTGAGATGATTGTAGAGTCACATGTAATTGTGAGAATTGATACTGGAGACATCTCTTGTACCCTTTACCCAGTTTTCTCCAGTGGTAACATCTTGCAAAACAGTAGTTCAGTATCATAACCAGGATATTGACAATGATATAGTCAAGATATAGAACATTTTTATCACCAGAAGGGTCCCTCATCCTGTTGCCCTTTTATAGTCACACCCACTTCCTTTCCACCCCCTCCTTAATCTCTAGCAATCACTAATCCTGCTCTCCATTACTATGCTTTTGCCCTTTCAAGAATATTACATAAATGGAATCATAAGGTATGCCATCTTTTGGATTGGTTTTTCTCATTCAGCGTAAGCTTCTGGAGATTTGTCCAGGTTGTTGTGTGTATCAATAGTTCATTCCTTCTTATTGCTGAGTAGTAGTAGTCCATGGCATGGCAGTACCACAGTTTAACCATTCACCTGTTAAAGTTCATCTGGGTTTTTTGTAGTTTTTGGCTATTGTGAATAAAGCTTCTGTAAACATTGATGTATCAGTTTTTGTATGAACATAATTCTTCATCTCTCTGTGATGAAAGCCAAAGGGTGTGGTTGCTGGGATGTATGGTAGTTGCATGTTTAGTTTTAAAAGATACTTCCAGACTATATTGCAGAGTAGCTGTTACATTTTACATTGCCACCATAAGTATATGAGAGATTCAGTTTCTCTGCTTCCTTGCCAGCATTTGGTGGTGTTACTCTTCATTTTAACCACTGTCATAGGTGTGGTGATATTTCATTGTGGTTTTAATATGTCTTTCACTGTCGGAATCGACTCGATAGCACTGGGTTCCCTAGTGATGTTGAAGACCTTTTCTTGTGCTTATTTGCCATCTGCTTATGCTCTTCATTGAAATCTCTCTTCATGTCTTCTATCTGTGTTTAGATTGGATTGTCTGCTTTTCTACTCTTTAAGTTTTGAGACTTCTTTATGTATTCTAGATACTAGTCTTTTGTTGAATATGTGGTTTGCAAATATTTTCTCCTAAACTTTAGCTTATCTTTTCGTCCTCACAACAGGGTTTTCTCAGAATAAATATTTTCAATTTTGATGAAACACCAGTTAATCAAATTTTCCTTTTATGGCTCATGCTTTTAGTATCAAGTCTAAGAACTCATTGCCTAGCCCTAGATCTGGAAGATTTTCTTGATTTTTTTCCCTAAAGTTTTGTGGTTTACATTTAAGTCCATGATCTATTTTCAGATAAATTTTATGCAAGGCTTAGGTCAAGGTTTATTTTTTTACCTATTAAAAGAAAACCCTGTTGCCATTGAGTCAATTCCGTCTCTTAGCAACCCTGTAGGACAGAGTAGAACTGCCCCATAGAGTTTCCAAGCAGCTATATAATAAGACCTTTTAAAATGGGTAGACTGATTACTTCCACTTTACTATTCTTTTTCAAAATCCTTTTAGCTATTCTAATTTCTTTGCCTTTTCATACTAACTGGTATTATTATTTTTTTGTTGTTGTTTAAATTAATCATGTCTATATTGTCAAAAAATCTTGCTGTGATTTTTGGATAGGACTTGGGTTAAATGTGTATATTCATCTTTACTATTTCGAGTCTTCCAGTGTATGAACACAGTATCTCTCTCCATTTATTTAGATTTTCTTTGATACCATTGTGTTGAGAGAATTAATCTGTATGATTTCAGATCTTTTAAATTTGTTGAAGTTTGTTTTATGGCCTAGGAGGTGGTCTGTTCTGATATATGTTCCATGGGCATTTGAAAAGAGTGCTTTATCTGCTGTCGTTGGTTGGAGCGTTTTATAAATGTTGATTAGATCCTATTGGTTGATGGTATTGAGTTGTATATCATTGCTGATTTTCTGTCTAGTTGTTCTGTCAATTGTCGAGAGACAGGTATTGAAGTCTCCAGCTGTACAGGTAGTATAAACCAAAATCCCATTGCTATCATATACGGGTAGGTAATATATCAATTTATAGTGTATTTGAGTTATGACGAACCACATTTCGACCGTCTTGTTTTTTGTTTTATCTTATCATTAAAAATCCGTTGCTGTCAAGTTGATTCCGACTCATATCAACCCTATAGGACGGAATAGAACTGCCCCATAGAGTTTCCAAGGAGCGCCTGGTGGATTTGAAATGCCAAACTTTTGGTTAGCAGCCATAGCTCTTAACCACCACGCCACTAGGGTTTCCCATCTTATTAGTAATGTATATTACAGTGTTGCAGCATGTAATTTGCTGATGTTATTCTCAGATGTTCACTTGCAGGTGTTCAAAGATCAGATTTGTAAAGATATTGATAATAAAATAATAATGAAAACTGAAAGAAAAAAGGTATTTGACTTATGTCAGAACTGACTCACAATGATGTTGTGGGAATGAAACCCCGTAATGAGTCAGGGACTACATGTAATTGTAGATTTGTCTAATTCTTTTAGTTTTATCAGTTTAGGCTTTGCACATTTTGTAGGTGCGTTATTTCGTATATACATATGATTGCTATGTCTTCTTGGTAGATGAGCCCTTTTATGATTATGTAATGTTCCTGTCTCTGATTGCTTTGAAGTCTATCTTATGTGATATCAGTTTTTTAAAAATTAACTCCTGCTTTCTTTGAAATAATTACTGCATAACGCTATGGATCGAATTGTGCCCCCCCACCCCCCCCCCGCCCGAATGTGCATCAACTTGGCTAGGCCTTGATCCCCAGTATTGTGTGTGGTTGTCCACCATTTTTAAGATTTGGTGTGATTATTCTATGTGTTGTTAAGTCCTAACCTCTATGAAGTTAATGAGGCAGGATTAGAGGCAGTTAAGTTAATGAAGCAGGACTCAGTCAACAGGATTAGGTTGTATCTTGAGTCAACCTCTTTTGAGATATAAAAGAGAGATGCAATTAGAGAGAGAGGGGAACCTCCTACCACCAAGAATGAAGAACCAGGAGGGGAGTACGCCCTTCGGACCCAGGTCCCTATGCTGAGAAGCTCCTAGGCCAAGGGAAGATTGATGACAAGGACCTTCCCCCAGAGCTGACAGAGAGAGAAAGCCTTCCCCTGCAGCTGACACCCTGAATTTGGACATCCAGCCTCCTAGACTGAGAGAATAGGTTTGTCTTTGTTAAAGCCATCCACTTGTGGTATTTGTGTTATAGCAGCACTAGATATCTAAGAAACATGTCTTTTTCCATCCTTTACTTTCAGTCTGTTTGTATATTTGAAGTGAGTTTCTTATAGGCAGCATGTTGTTAGGTGTTGTAGAGTCAGTTTTGACTTCTATAGATAGCATAGAATTGGGTAATGTTTTTAATCCACTCTGCCAATCTCACTTTTAATTGGTATATTTAGATGATTTGCACTTAATGTAGTTAATAATATGTTAGTGCTTAAGTCTGCTATTTTATTTTTTGTTTTCTGTTTTTTCCTTTTTTTTTTTAAGTCTGCTATTTTATTTTTTGTTTTCTGTTTGTTCCTTTCTACTTTCTTTTCCTGCCTTCCTGTAGGTTACATGAACACGTTTTTGAATTCGGCTTTAACTGTAGTGTTCTTGGAAACCCTGGTGGTGTAGTGGTTACTTGCTACAACTGCTAACCAAAAAGGTTGGCAGTTCAAATCCACCAGGCACTCCTTGGAAACTTTATGGGGCAGTTCTACTTTGTCCTGTAGGGTCGCTAAGAGTCATAATCGACTCGATGGCAATGATTTTTTTTTTTTATGGGGAGTGTTCTTGATTGTATCTCTTTGTACAGCTTTTTAGTGGTGCTCTAGATATTACATTATATATATCTATGTTATCGCATTCTACTGTTGTTGGCTTTTTATAAGTTTGGATGAAATATAGGAACCTTACCTCCCTTTGTGTTCCTTTGTCCTCTCTTGTTTATAATTATTTCCTCTCTATATGTTTATAACCACATCAGGTAGTATTATAATTTTTGCTTCAACTATCAAATATTTAAAAAACCTAAAAGGAGAAAAAATGTGAATTGTGTTTAGCCATATTTGTTTACTGTTGTTCTTTATTCCTTCTGGATGTTCCAAGGTTCCTTTTGTTATTTCTCTTGTTTAGAGACCTTCCTTTAGCCATTCCTTTTAGAGTAGGTCTACAGGAGACAAATTCTCTTAGTTTTCCTTCATGTGTGAATTTCTTGAATTCCACCTCATCCCTGAATCCATTCCTTGGCCATTCCTGAAGTATATTTTTGCTGCGTTTGAGATTTGGAGTTATTTGCCGTATTTCTTATATCTTATATCTTTTCTAATAGTTCTGCATGTTGCTAAGACCTTGTGTTTTCTCAGTCTTATTTCTTCTCTGTTGTTCAGATTGAGTAATTTTTCTTGTTTTAGCTTCCAGTTTGCTGATTGTTTCTTCTGTCCCTTCCATGCTTTTGTTGCGCTCATCCAGTTTGCTTTTTATTTCAGTTATTGTATTTTTCAGTTCTGAAGTTTCAATTTGGTTATTCTTTATATCTTCTATTTCTTTTGTTTTCCTGTTTTTTAAATTCATTACATGCATGTTCGTAAACGTTCGTTGAATCTTATCATGGCTGCTTTAAAATATTTGTGAGGTAATCCTAACATATCTGTCATCTTGTTGGCATCTGTTGATCATCTTTTTTAATTCAAGATCTCCTGGTTCTTGGTATGTGTTCCATTTGATTGAAACCTGGACGTTTTAGTATTACATTCTGGCATACTGAATTTTATTTAAACTTCCTGGTTTTGGTACCTATTTTTTTTTTCTTTTCCCCTCATCTCACTCTGGCAGGGAAAGTGAGGGACACAGCTTGTTACTGTTAGATGGAGATAGAAGTCCAGGTTGCCCACTCAGCATTTGTTGGCACCTGAGGGGAGCAACTCTGTTATTACTGGGCAGAGGTGGGAGTTTTGACTCCCTGCATGGTTTCCAGTCACACCACAAATTGGGAAGTATTTTTACCATTAGATGATGGTGAAAGTCCTGACGCTCTACTTGGCCTCCTCTGTGGGGGAAGGGTGTGAGGTGCCTCATTATATCTGGTAGTGGTGAAAGTTCAGGCCCCCAAGTGGTCTGCACTGACACTGCAATGGAGAGACTTGCTACTGGTTGGCAGGGATGAATGTCCTGACTCTGTACTTGGCCTTCTTTTATATACCCCAGTGGGGTTGTTGGGGTGCCTCATTACTGGGTCAAACGAATGGATGTGTAACTTCCCCACTCAGCCTTTCCTCTGGGGCCAGAATTTTTTCTGTGGTGGTTGCTTGGAATAGAGTGACTATTTTCTAAATTTTTTTGTCTTGCTAGGCTAACCCTTTCCTGATCCTTTGGCAACAGAGAGCAGTCCTTTTTTTCTTCTTCTTCTGTGCCCATTGGTGTTTTTAACTTCTTCAACATCAAGCCTGGGATATATGAGGCAAAAAGAAAACCCAGAGAGCTTGTCACCGTGCATTCTTTGGATTCTACAATCCCTAGCTGATCTACTTTCTGCTCTCTACCATTCAGTCTTGTTTGTTTTATATATAATGTCCAGGGTTTTTAGTTGTACTTAGTGGGAGGAATAGGGGAAAGTAAGTCTACTCCATCTTCCCGGAAGTGCCAAGTTTATTTTTAGTTTACCTCTCATACCAAGGATGTAGTCCTTTTGGGTCCTGATTCTGTGGAGACTTTGTATCCTGTTTTCCAAACCCCTTCAGTTATTTGTTGGCTACAGGAATTATCAACATGTTCTCCTGTCTGGGTTGCTTTTTTTTTTTTTCGTTTTATTTTAACTTTTTTTTAAAATTGTGCTTTAGGTGAAAGTTTGCAGCTCAAGTTAATTTCTCTTGCAAAAATTTATACACATATTGTTATGTGACACTAGTTGCAATCCCTATAACGTGACAGCACACTCCCACTTTCCACCCTGGGTTTCTCATGTCCATCCAACCAGCTTCTGTCCCTTTCTGCCTTCTCATCCTGCCTCTGGACAGGGCCTGTCCATTTAGTCCCATGTATCTGCTTGAACTAAGAAGCACACTCTTCAGGAGTATTTTTTTGTTTTATAGTCCAGTCTAATCTTTGTCTGAAGAGTGGGCTTCAGGAATGGTTTTACTTCTGGGTTAAGAGAGCATCCGGGGGCTGTGGCTTCAAGGGTTCCTCCAGTCAGTCAGACCATTAAAGTCTTGTATTTTTACATGCGTTTGAGTTCTGCACCCCATTTTTCTCCTGCTCCGTCAGGGACTCTCTGTTATGTTCCCTGTCAGGATGGTCGTTGGTGGTAGCTGGCACCATCTATTTGGGTTGCATTTTTAATCTATTAATGCGGTCCTTGAATTAATAGAAATTATTGATTTTAATGTTCTGTATCAGATTTTTATAGTTAACATTTTTTAAAGAATGTTGTATGGTTATCATTTTTATGGAATGCTAATTATATAGGAAGCTTTTGAGGGAGTTGGGATTTAGGAACAAAAATGGTGGTCAAATTTAAATTGTCAACAGTCTCTTAGATTGCTAGATATTAAAGAAACCGACGTTTCTGCTGTGTTGATGAGGATATTAGTGAGCATTTTAAGCATGTTGAAATTTAAGCTATTGCTTTGTGCATTTGTACACTATCAAACACTATTGCACTACTGGTAGAAATAAAAATTGTCTAATTTTGCCCTTCCTTCAGGCATCCACACAGCTTGTTTTATCATTTTTCTTCAGGGCTCTTTGCGCATGCCAGCCCCTTAAAGAGGCCTTTCCTAACTGTCCTGTTTAAAAATAACAACCTCACTTCCCCTTCTCTTCCCTCCATCATTCTCTCCCTTTACACTGCTTTATTTGTCTTCATAACACTTTTCATACACACACTATATGTGTGTGTGCACAGTATCACTTATTTAAACATTCTTCAACAAATATATATTTAGCACCCGCTACATGCCATCGGCTTTTCTACACATTGGGGATACAGCTTTTCTTTATAGGGATAAACAAAAGGATAAAAATTCCTGCCTTCCAAAGTTTACGTTTAGGAGGGGTAGAGATAGACAGGAAACCCTGGTGGTGTAGTGGTTAAGTGCTGCGGCTGCTAACCAAAGGGTCAGCAGTTCGAATCTGCCAGGTAGTCCTTGGAAACTCTATGGGGCAGTTCTACTCTGTCCTATAGGGTTGCTATGAGTTGGAATCGACTCGACGGCACTGGGTTTAGTTTTTTTGGTTTTAGAGATAGACAGTATTAGTTTCCGTTAAGTTATCCCACAGTTCTCTGTTGCTCTGTTTATTTTCTTTTTCTTTGTTTTATTTTTTATATTTTCTACCAAAAGTGTATAAAATACGTATTTTAAGTTCACTAATTTTTTCTTTAGTGGTATCTAATCTGTTAATCCCTTCTGTTGTATTTTTCATTTCAGATATTATTTCTCATCTCTAGAAATTCAGATTGGGTCTATTTTGTATCTTTCATTTTTCTCAACATGTTTTCTTCTAACCTCTTGAAAAATGGGATATAGTTATAAACTGATTTAGTGTCCTTATCTTTTAATTCTATCATCTGTACCATTTTTGGATTGACTTCTATTGATTGATTTTTCTCCTCATTATGGATCGTAGTTTCCTGCCTCTTCGTATGTCTGATTATTTTTTATTGGATGTCAGACATTGTGAATTTTACCTTGTTGGGAGCTATGTATTTTTTATTCACATAAATATTCTTTTTGTCAGAGGCACTTAATTTACTTGTAAACAGTTTAATTCTTTTAAGGCTTGCTTTTCATCTTTCTAAGATTGGACCAGAGTAGCCTTTAGACTAGGACTGTTTCAGCTCCACCACTCAACACTCTTATCTGATGCCCCACGTGTTAGGAGATTTTTTTGCTCTGGGTGGTGGGAAACTAAGTGGGCTCCAGGGATTCTTTTCCGTGGTTCTCTTCCCTGCCTTGGGTAGTTCCTCCACATGCACAGCTGACCAGTATGCATTGGGTACTCAAGGAGGAGCCCTTTCTTTGCACATCTCTGGAGCTTGCTGTCTGTGTAGCTCTCTCCTCTCCACTGCTCTACTCGGTGAATTCCAGCCCATGATCCCCTTGAACTCCCAATCTCATCTCTTCAACTCAAGGAGATTGCCAGGCTCTGCCTGGGCTCCACCTTCCTGTACTGTGGCCAGGAAACTCTGTCTGAGCAGCAAGCTGGGTCAATCATGGGGTTTACCTTTTTTGTTTCCGCTTTCACAGGAATCACTGTCCTCTGCCACCTGTTGTCCGATGTTTGAAAACCATTGTTTCATATATTTCATCTAGTTTGTTTTGTTGTTTAAGGTGGAGGATAAATCCAGTTTGCTACTCTAGTTTAACTCATAGTGGAAGGCTTTTTTTTTTTTTTTCTTTTGCAGATAGACAATAAACAAGTAAAATATAAAGAAATATATTAGAAAGCTGTAAGTACTGTGGAGAAAACTGAAGCAAGGAAGAGGGGATGAAGAGTCCTGATAGGATTTTGTGGAAAATTGTAATTTTAAATAGAATGGTGAAAAAAAGACCTCATTGAGGAACCAACTATTGTGATTATCTTTTGCTGTATAACAGTTCACCCCACAACTAGTTACTGAAAACAACCAAATATTAATTTCGCTCAGAGATGTGCATTTTGGGCAAGGCTGAACTGGGACTGCTTGTTTCTGCCCTGCTAGGCGTCAGCTGGGATACCTCAAAATCTGGGAGCTGGAATCATCTGAAGGCTTCCTCAGTCACGTGTACAGTGGTTGATCTTGGTTGTCAGCTGGGATCTCATTTGGGCTGTGGCTCAAGCCATCTACACATGGCCTTCCCATGTGACTGTCTTCCAAGGATGAGCATCTGAGAGAGAGAGCCAGGAAGCCGTATTGCCTTTTTCTAACCCAGTCTTGGAAGTCATGTTCCCTGTCACAGGGAATCACTGAACCAAAAAAAAAATGTCATCGAGTTGCTTCCAACTCATGAGACTGGCCTATATTAAAGGGGACTGGAATTGACTGTTGCTTTTTCTGGGAGGCACGTCACATGATTTGTGGACGTGTTTTAAAACCACGACAATGGTATTTGACTAAAGGAGATAAGGAAGTGAGGATATATAGGGGGAGCACGTTCCAGGTACAGTATACAGAAATGTAAAGACCCTGAGACTAGTGATGCTTTAGATTTTTTTGGTTTAGGTCCCACTGTAGATTGACAGTCCTTGAGTGCAAGGTTCACTGCTGTATTTTCAACACCTAGAACAGCATTTGGCACATAATTACAGTTCAGTACTTATTTGTGGAAGAGAGGGTTAGCCCTTTGGCACCATGTATCAAAGATCCTAAAAATGAGTACATATCCTTTGATCTAATGATTATTGGGAAATTGTCTTAAGGAAAAAAAAATTGTATAAAAGTACATAGCTATAGTGAACATTTGAAAGTGTCTAAATGAATACTGGAGTTTCTGGGTGGTACAAACAGTTGAAGTGCTTAGCTGCTACCTAGAAAGGTTGGAGGTTCAAGTCTACACAGAGGCATCTTGTAAGAAAGGCCTGGTAATCTACTTCCAAAAAATCAGCCATTTTAGACTCTATGGAGTACAATTCTAGTCTGACATGCATGGGGTTGCCATGAGTCAGAATTGACTTGTTGGTAATTTTTTTTTTTAATGCCAATTAATAGTATATTGTTGTTGTTGTTGGGTTCTGTCCAGTTGATGCTGATTCATAGTGACCATATATGACAGAGTATAACTGCCCCATAGAGCTTCCTAAGCTATAATCTTTGTGGCAGCAGATCACCAGGTTTTTTCGCACACGGAGCAGGTGATAGTTCAAACCACCATCCAGTTGCTTAGCAACTGAGTACTTAACCATTGCTCTACCAGGGCTTCTTGATAGTAGATTAAACCCAAAAACCCTGTTGCTGTCAAGTCAATTCTGGCTCATAGCAACCCTATAGGTTGGTGTAGAACTGCCCTATAGAGTTTACAAGGAGTGGCTGGTGGATTCGAATTGCTGAACTTTTGGTTAGCAGCCAAGCTCTTAATCACTGCACCACCAGGGCTGCAAAATAGTAGATTAGGTAAATAAATTATGGGCTGTCTATATAATGGAACACTGTAGTTTTTTAAACTAAATTTTAGTGTGGAAAGTGAATGAATATTGAAGGACAAGGAGAACATTTTAAATAATTGTGTATAAAATGCTCCTATTTGGTTAAAGATGAACAATAGATATATAATAAATATATCCATAAAATGGAAGGGGCTCTGGTGGGATATGTATCAAATTGTTAACAATTGCTATAGGGGTTATTCTGGAGTTGCTTTCCAAAATATCACGTACTGCTAGTATAATAAAATATATTTTTATTGCAAGAACAAGCAGTGTAAATTTTGTTTTGTTTATGTAGAATAATATTCAGTTTCCTGTCAGTGATAAAAAGTAGTTTTTAAAGCAGTATAAGTTGCTCTCTTTTTAATAACTAAAGGAGAGAGAGGGAGAAAAATATGCATAGAAAAAGTGTAGAATGATGTAAAACCAAGATTTTTGAAGAGTTTATCTCTTGGTGATAGATCATTTTCTTTTATATTTTCTTAATTATTATTAAAATACACTTGTCTTATTATAACAAAGAACGGCTTCATGTTAAAAGAAGGGGCAAAGGGTTATGTTAAGCAGCCTAACTTTAAACATATCTATCATGTGAAAAATCCAAATTTATAAACTGGCTAAATTAGAAATCTCTTGGTTTCCCTGCAGTTTCTTCAATTGACTAAAAATACTGTCTTAGAATATTTGATTTACACACAGTTCTGAAGCCACCATTCTTAGTTTAAATGTGACTGTTTTCCATGTTAATATTACACTTTATAACTATAGCGTTGGACTTTGGTAACCTTTACAAGAGTAACTGATGCATAAAGTAAAAATTACAAATATTATTTGTGAATAAAACCCTAGATGGTGTACTAATATTTTAATAAATATTTTATTTTAAAAATGTCCTTAGGTTAATTGTTCTCATTTCACTGTCTTCCCCTTTATTTTAAAGAAATAATTTGTAACTCATTTTATTCTTATATGCCATAGGATGTGTTTTGGAGATGCAGACAAAATATCTTTGATGAAATGAAGAAGAAATTTTTACAGGTAGACTGCTGATGTAATTGCTTTAGCGTGATAATCAGCAGAGCAAGTAACGGCATGTTAGTATTTTTATTTAATAACAAGGCATGTCTTAAGTTTTATGCTTGTTTGGCTATTTTATTTCTGCCCTATTTTAGTAATAAAAAAGTCACCTTAGGTGAATTTATGTTTGTTTATTTTTAACAAGTGAGTGAAGGGGAAAACTGATATAAAAACCACACACCACTTTGTTTTAGCTTTTGGGTATCATAGTTGTCTATTTTTTAGGTATATTTATCTTCTGAAATACTGATAATGCTGGGAATTAAATAATTTAATAATAATCTTTAAAGTGAAAATTCAGGAATCCTGTTTGCAGAATTAAATAAAACTGTTACTCTTCTGACAGTCTGATTGCACTGTAAGCCTAAACTTCTCTGTGCTGTAGCACCCCATTCTAACCTTTACTTAATATCTCATTTTCCTTAGGTCCCTTTAGCTCTCATTTTTTTCCTCCAGGCTTTCTCCCTTAACTTCTTCTCTTCTCCCCAGTTGATCTGTTGAAAGAGACTACTTAGAAAAAGATCCTGTAAACAATAGCGCTGAAGGAAAGGACCTTAAAAATAATCTTTTTTTTTTTTTTTTCCTTTAATGAAAGTTAGGATCCCCATCCCTGCCCCAGGAATTGTCACTTGTACAATCTGAATGAGGCTGATCACTTTTATAAACTTCAGTCAGCAAAATATTCACACCATCAATTCTCTTTAAATCTATAAAGTCGTAAAACCCATTGCCGTCAAGTCGATTCCAACTCATAGTGACCCTGAAGGACACAGTAGAACTGCCCCATAGGGTTTCTAAGGCTGAATTTTTTTTTTTTTTTTCATAGCAGCCCCATGTGACAGAGTAGAACTGTCCTGTAGGATTTTCTAAGTTATAATTTTTTGTTGTTGTTGTTGTTATTATACTTTAGATGAAGGTTTACAGACAAACTAGTTTCTCGTTAAACAGTTACTACACATATGTTTTGTGACATTGGTTAACAACCCCACAACATGTCAACTCTCTCACTTCTCGACCTTGGGTTCCTTATTACCAGCTTTCCTGTCCCCTCCTGCCTTATAGTCCTTGCCCCTGGGCTGTTGTGCCCCTTTAGTCTTGTTTAGTTTTATGGGCCTGTCTGATCTTTGGCTGAGAGGTGAACCTCAGGAGTGACTTCATTACTGAGCTAAAAAGGTATCAGGGGGCCATACTCTCAGGGTTTCTGCAGCCTCTGTCAGGCCAGTAAGTCTGGTCTTTTTTTGTGAGTTAGAATTTTGTTCTACATTTTTCCTGAGCTCTGTCTGGTGCCCTCTATTGTGACCCCTGTCAGAGCAGTTAGTGGTGGTAGCTGGGGACCATCTAGCTGTACTGGGTTCAGTTTGATGGAGGCCATGGTAGATGTGGTTCATTAGTCCTTTGGACTAGTCTTTCCCTTGTGTGTTTAGTTTTCTTCACTCTTCTTGCTCCCAAAGGGGTGAGAACATTGGAGTATCTTAGATGGCTGCTCACAGGCGTTTAAAACTCCAGACACTACTCACCAAAGTAGAATGTAGAACTTTTTTTTTTTCCCCTAGTTTTTATTAAATTGACTTTAGAAGAAGGTTTACAGAACAAACTAGTTTTTCATCGACAGTTAGTAGACACATTGTTCTTTGACAGTGGTTAACAACCCCACGACATGTCAACAGTCTCCCTTCTCAATCCCAGGTTCCCTATTACCAGCTTTCCTGTTCTCTCCCGCCTTCTAGTCCCTGCCCCAGGGGTGGTGCACCCCTTTAGCCTTGTTTTGTTCCATGGGCCTGTTCAGTCTTTGGCTGAACCTCAGGAGTGACTTCATTACTGAGCTAAAAGGGTGTCCAGGGGCCATACTCTCAGGATTTCTCAAGTCTTTATCAGGCCAGCAAGCCGGGTCTTTCTTTTTGATTTAGAATTTTGTTCTTCATTTTTCTCTAGCTCTGTCCAGCCCCACCGTTGTGATCCCTGTCAGAGCAGTCAGTGGTGGTAGCTGGATACCATCTAGTTTTACTGGACTCAGCCTGGTGGAAGCCATGGTTGATAGTGGTCCATTAGTCCTTTGGGCTAATCTTTCCCTCATATCTTTAGTTTTCTTCATTCTTCCTTGCTCCCGAAGAGGTGAGACTAGTGTAGTATCCTAGATGGCCGCTCACAGGTTTTTAAGACCCCACATGCTACTCACCAAAGTAGACTGTAGAACATTTTCTTTATAAATGATGTTATGCCAGTTGAACTAGATGTTCCCTGAGACCATGGTCCCCACAGCCCTTAGCCCAGCAATTCTGTCCCTCAGGGAGTTTGGATTTATCTGTGGAGCTTCCATGACCTTGCTCAAGGCTGTAAATCTTTATGGAAGCAGACTGCCACATCTTTCTGCAGAGTGACTAGTGGATTCAAGCTGCCAAGGCTTTTGGTTAGCATCCAAGTGCTTAATCATGAACTGTGGACACCCTGAAGGGTAATGCTGTATGGCTTTTTTTCTTAGCTTATAGTAGCTCCTGTGCGAAGGCATAGATAAAATGGACTTACTCGTGAATTTTTTTTTTTAAGTTTATAACCATAATCTTATTATTATTTGTAATAACACTGGATGACAGTCTTGAGAGAAAATGCATTGACTATGAAATTTAGAAGTGAAGAGATCCCTTCATAAGGGTTATAGTCTTTATCTTAAAATTTTTCTCTCAGAAGCATCTAAAACATAATTTGGAATTTTGACATTAAATTGTTTGCTACATGCTGGTGATACTGTGAAGGAGCCCTGGTGACACAGTGAGGTTAGCGCTTGGCTGTTAACCAAAAGGTCGCAGGTTAGAACTCACCAACCACTCCGCAGAAGAAAGATGTGGTAGCCTGCTTCAGTAATGGCTAAATCACAGAAGAAGCCAAACATGTTGCTGCTGAGTCGATTCCAACTCATAGCACCCTATAGGACAGAGTAGAACGGCCCCATAGAGTTTCCAAGGAGCGTCTGGTTTATTCGAACTGCCACCTCTTTGGCTAGCAGCCATAGCTCTTAACCACTGTGCCACCAGGGTTTCCTCAGTAATGGTTACAGCCTTGGAAACCCTACTCCTTCCTATAGGGTCACTGTGAGTCTGAATCAGCTCGATGGCAATGGGAAGTGATACTATGAACATATACCACCAGTTGCACACCTCATTTTGCATTTGTAATGAGAAAACCAATGAACTATTTTTTGTGAAATGAAAGTTATGATGTTAACTTCCAGGATGTCAGTTTTAAACTTAAAACTGCTAAGAATGCCAAGGAAAGAAAAGGAGAAAAGATGACAAGTGGCAAACACGCCTTCAGCAGGCTCCAAGATTTATTAGACAGAAGAACTATCTATGTCAACCACTTCTAGAGATCCCTAGCAATGAGTCTGTCTTTGGAAGAAAAATATGTTTGTACTGTTTTTATCACAATATGTTAATACCCTTTTGCAAACAAAAGTATGATTTTATTCTTTTCTGTCTTCAAGGGTACTTCAGACTTTGCTAGGAAATGTTTTGTTTCTGCAGTGAACATAAAAAACACAGAACATTCTTTTAGTAAAATGTATAGATGAATGTAATTGTTGACATTCCTCTTATTCTCACAAGTGTAATATTGGTATGAGTTGTATGTAAAATGAAGTTTTAATTTTGTGCTTAAGATTTTTTGTCCTTGATCAAATTTTATGTGTGGAAAACTATGACCCTTTCATAGCTCACGTAAGATATATTAAATGCTTTCCTAAATGAAACATGCTTTAAGCTTTTCTAAAACTTTGCGCTTGTTTTCTCTTACCTTGAGTTCACAGTTGAATGCATTTGACTCTGAAATTTTGCTCCTTTCCCTGAATCATGAGGTATCCTCAGTTGCTTTTCTTTCAAGTTCAATGTGTACTTAAATGGACTTTTTCCCACCTCCCTGCTCCTACACACTTTCCAACTAGAGCTTGCATGTGCTTAAATGTATATTTCTGTTATCTACTGGTATGTAACAGACTACTCCAAAATTTAGTGGTTTAAAATGACTAGTTTATTTGTTTACGATTCTGTCCAGTGAGAATTTGGGCGGGGCTCAGCTGGGCAGTTCTTCTGCTTCACGTGGCATCATCTGGGCTCAATACTTGGTTCCTCTCAAATAGTGGCCGGGTTTAGCTGGAATGTCCAAGAAAGCTTTTCTCTATTATTCAGTTGTCTCAGTGCTCCACTAAGCAGCCACTTTCTCTCTGCATGGATTGTTAGAATTTCCTCACAGCATTCTGGCCCCAGGGTAATTGGACTTCTTTCTTATTTGGTGGATGGCTTCCAAGAGGGAGCATTCTAAAAGGGGCAAAAACAGAAGCCTTAAATTATACAATATCACTTCTGTCACATTCTGTTGGTACAAGTCAGTCATATGGCCAGCCCCAGATTCTAGGGAGGAGGAAAAAGAAAAAGGAAAAAAGTGTCAAAGAATTTTTAGCCATTTTTAATCTACCTCGTGTTTCCACCTTTTAGTGCCTCCTATCCTATTTTCATTCTGTTGTACATGGGGTCACTATGATTCAGAATTGACTCAACAGTACCTAACAACAATAATGTCCCATTTTCATAATCCTGAGAAACACCTTGTATTTAAATGTTTTGGAAGTCTGCATGTTTAACTTAATATGGTAGAGTTTTTTTCCTCCTGAAACGCAGTTATAAAATAATTAGTATAGCTTATGCATTGATGATATCTAAGAATTGCTTTTTTTCCCCCAGTATGTTACTGATAAGTTCCCAAATTAGGAAGAAAGAAGGAGGGAAATTTCACCTCAGTGTGAATTGTGTTGACAATAGTGATCTCAAAATTGAGATGCAATCCCTGGACGGTAGCCACATGTTAGATTAAATTATAGGTGAAATAAAGAATGGTCCATAAAATAAATAGAATTTGTAAGTGACTAGCTTAGAGCTTTCAAAAAGAGCAGAACATTTTTGTTAGTCTATTACTTATCCTAAAATTGAATTTAAGAGACTAAGCAATTTTACTTTGTAGGAATTTCAAAGAAACGGAAAAGTACCCAAAGAAAAGGTGTTTATCACTTAATTATTTCTAAAGTACAGTAAAATCTAGTCGAAGAGTCAGTAAAATAGAGTTGATTAAATGAATTATTTGTGTAATAAAATACTATTCAGCTGTTAAATTGATGAGTTAGGAAAAGTTTGACAGGGAAAGATTAAATTTATAAGTGAAGAAAGAAATTATAAAACGTCATGTATTTTCAAAATCCAATGTTTATTTTAAAAAATTGAGCATGTATGTTGTATATGGAAAAATATTAGGAAGGATATGCACCAAAATGTTAGTAGTTATCTCAGGGTTCAGAGATTATAGAGGAGTTCCACTTTTTCCTTTGCACTCTATTTCTTAATACTTATATCTACATAAAAGGAAACTCTTGACATTAAAAAGAATAAAAAACACACTTGGAATTAAATTTTGTTTCCTGTGATACAGTTAGTCTTCACATGAGAATTCATTTGGAAATAGTTTTCCCACAGTCTTTGAGTGGAAGGAGAGGAGTCTGGAGTGCCTAAACCTTGTGGTCACATTTTTCAAACGGTACAGAACTGGGGTGGGGGGGGCGGGGAACAAAACCTGTTTCCTTCAAGTCGATTCCAACCCATAGCGACCCTATAGGACAAAATAGAACTGCCCCATAGGTTTTCCAAGGAGCAGCTCATGGATTTGAACTGCCAACCTTTTTGGTCAGCGGCCAGACACTTAACCACCGGGCAGCCAGGGCTAAAAAAAAAAAAAAAGAAGGTACTAATGTGGGACTATATATTGCTGCCATATCACCATACTCAATGTATAGTACTATATCAGCACTCTGATTTCTGAATTCTTAGATAACTTCATCTTCCTTGGATCATCAACCCCAACCTATTTGAAACTTTAAAAACTACTATAATATTTTATGTCTGGAAAAGGTGAATCATTCAGTCTTACCCTACCTCTAAGTATAATATCCAAACTATAAAAGTAGGTCTTTTGTAGTTTAAAGTTATTTTGAGTTGTTTAACCAGGGTTTTAAACAGCTGTCAACTTTATCTTTCTCAATTTGGGATTAAAATATATATAAAAGAATCCATTATGTGTATTAGTTGTAACACCATAAATTTATAGGTGAAGGTTTTTTTCCTTATCTGATTGAGAATTAAACTAGTAATGATCTTTTGTGTTATCCTGTTTATTTTGCAGAAATACATTTCCCTTTATGTTTGTAAATGAGTTATTGCTGGTAATTACATATTTTGACTTGTCTAAAATATTGTGCTAGTCAGTATGTTTTAAGTATTATACTTCTTTTTTAGCAACATATTTCTGTTCTAAATTGGATTAACCTTATTTTTAATTACATTTAAATGCATATGGCAGCAACAAGTTGTAATTGGGTTCCCCTCACCAAACAAACAAACAGAAAAACCTTGGGGCTATCCAAATTCTTGTCAGTGATAATAATTATTCTCATTTAAAGATGGATCATGCAGAAACAACAAAAGATTGGGGTTGATATTGTTGTAAAAAAAGAAGAAGAAATTCTTGTATGTAGCACTAGTTTGTAGAGGTCATATTTCTGAATAGTCTGTTATGGGATTGGTGAGAGATCCCTCAGTTAAATGACTGCTGCGTTTGATTTTGAGGGAAAGCAAGAGGTTTACATAACCAGATTTGCACTTTAGAAATACCATCCTGGATCTAAGCAAGATAAAATTGAAGGAAGGAAAACTGCTCAGAAGCTAATGGAGAAAGATCATGACTGCAGCAGGATGAAGAGAAGTAGGTAATTCAGGAGGTAGCCAGAAGGTAGAATTGATAGAGTTTGATGTTGTGTGAGGTGTAGAAGGAGGAGACAAGAAAGATACTCGGCTCTGGGTAGATGATGGTGCTGTTCATTGAGTTGGAAATTATAGGCATACAGAGCAAGCCTGCCACTAAACTATCTGATGCAAAAAGAAAAATGGCCTTTGTGTTGTCAGCAGCTTGAAGATGGAGGGCATAGCTTCTTTGAGAAAGCCTACTTTTAAAATCTTTTGTTTTGATAATTACTGAATTATGCACTTGGTGAAAAAGAAGGAAGGAGAATTTGTGACATATACTGTCTTCAGTATTGGTAATAGAGAAAAAGGATTTTTTTCTTGCTTTTCCCTCCCATTACCGCTGGCTGATCTGCTTGGATAAGCTTGTCAGCTCCAATACATTATATATGAGACTTTCTGGCCATCTGGGCTATGGGTACAGCAGAGTAAAGGTGAGGAGGTCTGATTGTCTGTGTCCCTTCGTTACAGATTTTGCAGTTTTTAGACAGTTCCCATTGAATTTCTATACAAATCTCTTTCTGTTTTCCAGGAGACCCAGAAATGCTTGCTTTGCTAGCATAGTAATGACACATTTTTAAGGAAACAGTTATTTTTAACTTAAAATTGCTCAAGTGTACTTCTTCATGGCTTGTTGACCACTGACTTAACAACCTTAAAAGGTGAAAGCAAATGCCCACAAGAATCACTGTTGATTCTGAAATATGCCCAAGTTTTTCCAGAACTATCCTATATGGTGTTTTATAGACATACCCATTAGAGTGTGTTTCAGACATAAAACAGTAGTACTGGCATATAGAAAATATTTAGTATTTTGTTGATTCTTTTGGATTTAGCCGTAAAATTTTATGGCTAATTAGTTATTTTGTTTTCCATTAAAGATAAATAATATTCATTCTTTTTTTAATTTCAGATAGAAAATGCTGCTGAAGAACCTAGAGTCTTATGTATAATACAAGATACTACTAATTCGAAGACAGTGAATGAACGGATCACTTTAAATTTACCAGCTTCTACCCCACTCAGAAAGCTGTTTGAAGATGTGGCCAACAAAGTAGGCTACATAAATGGAACCTTTGATCTGGTGTGGGGAAATGGAATCAATACTGCTGATATGGTAAAACTCGAGACTTAAAGCATCTTTTCTTAGGCAGCTAATAAAATTATTATACCCATTTGTTGTTGTTAATAATTACATAAAATGATATATAATTATATCAATTTCTGATTGATATAAGCAAACGTATAGCAACTATAGTAAGAGCCTTGTGCAGCTCAGTACTTGGATCCCTACTCTTCCCTTTTCCTCCATTCTGGATTAAGCATCTGCTTATCCTGAAATGTCATTTTGTTGGTTTTTTCATTCAGGTAAGGTGACTATTGTAATATTAGGTCAACTTATATTTTTAAATGGATATAAAATCATAAATGGACATAAAATCATAAGTAGTCCTATGATCTGAATTTTAGAAAAGAAGAAAAAATGTATATAAAAAGAAAAAAGTGGAAGGATATATACCCCAATGTTAACAGAGATTATCTCTAAGTGACTTCTGTTTCTTTTCGAGTGTGTTTTCTGGGTAACTTTTAAAAATTTTATGTGTAGTTTTTTCCCTATGAATATGAATTCCTTTTGACTTTAACTCTCAAGTTCAAAAAAACATTTTTAATGGCTATAGTCTTCCCTACACCCTCACTTTTCTCAACATTGGTCAGGAATATGAATGAGTAGTGCGTGAGGCATATAAAGTTCTGTCTCCCATCTATCAACTCGAGTGTATCAGAATGACAGTTAAGGTTGAAATTGCTCTACCAGATAAAAAATCTTAGATGTTTAATTTTCAAAGGAGTGATCACTTCTTCCTAGGATCTTCTGGATCCTGACTGTGGACTTGAAATAGGTACCATTTATCATTACAGGCTTTCCCTTAAGCGGTCTTTCTGAAGGTGCCCATTTTGTTATGTTATAGAATTATTTTGGTTGTGTTGCTTAGTGTATTGCTTATCTGGGAATTCATTATATTCATAGATAAGTTAGATCTGGAGCCCTGGCAGCGTAGTGGTTAAGTTCTCAGCTGCTGTCCAAAAGGTTGGCAGTTTGAATTTACCAGCCTGTTCTTGGAAACCCTGTGAGGCTCTTCTGTCCTGTTGGGTCGCTATGAGTTGGAATCAACTGCACGGCAGTGGGTCGGGTTGAGTTAGATCTAAGCCTACCTTAACAGAAATTTATCAACATCATTATTTTTAAAAATACCATTTGAGCCCAATAAATGTAGAAATACATCTTTTTGCATATCACTTGTTTTTTCCATTGCTGCAATTAATACTTTTTCATAATCTAAGATATCTCCTTTTCTACCTGTAGGCTCCACTGGATCATACCAGTGACAAGTCTCTTCTTGATGCTAATTTTGAGCCAGGAAAGAAGAACTTTCTGCATTTGACAGATAAAGATGGTGAACAGCCTCAGATACTGTTGGTAAGCTATTTAGAAAGTCCTATATATATAATTTTTGTGTACTTTCACCTACCACTTGAGAATGCAGTTTTCCAAAAGAAGGAGGAGAGATGTGTTTTGTAATATAGAATATTATAAAATGTAATAGGATATTTTTCCTTGTTTAGTTTTGCTTTATTCTATGTGTACGTCTTAACACGGTGATGCAGGGCATCCATAGCATCATTATTTGTGTATATATTCTGTTGCCACTTTTTGCTCAGCCTGTTTTTGGAAATTATATCATAAAGCAGGTTATGTTTTCCCAAGGAAACCGTTATAATTGTAAGCTGCATTCAGAATCAGAGATATAGCATCAGATTTCCTTGATTCCGTTCTCCTACTTTCCTGGGTTTTTCAAAGCTGTAACTGCAGTTCTTCTGAAACAGGTTAATACATGATGAGTTGAAGCACCAAGTTCTGATAAATCTTGGTTTTGTTAATTAAATTAACACTTATCGATAAGATGTAAAATAGCTAGGCTACTTGGCAAGACCTTATTTATTGTAATCCTTCATCACTACACATTCAGATAAAAATTTTATGGAATTCCTGTTATATACAATTCACATTAGTAGTTCCTTGGGCTTCCAAATGATAGATAATACAGCTTCAGGCATCAGAAAATTTTTATTATGGTTGGGGTATGTTACATACCTATGAAAATAAACAATTTAAAGTAGTACTGACATAAAAAAAAAACCCAAATCAGTTGCCATTGACTCGGCTCCCACTCATGGCAGTGCCATATGTCTCATAGTAGAACTGTGCCTCATAAGGTTTCTTTTTTTTGGTTAACTTTTTATTGTACGTTACGTGAAAGTTTATGGACCAAATTAGTTTCCTGTTCGATAGTTTGTACATAAAGTGTTCTGTGACATTGGTTTCATTCCCCACAATGTGTCAGCACCCACCGCATTTCCATCCTAGTTTCCCCATTTCCTTTCGTCCTCAATTGCCACTCCTTCCTGCCTTTTCATTCTTGGCTTTGGGCACACGTTGCCCTTTTGATCTCATTAATTGATTTTTCTAAGGAGCTCGTTCCTTTCGGGTGTTATTGTTTATTTTATCGGCCTGTCTTTGATGTAGCTGAAAGTTGGTCTCTGGGAGGAATGCCTTCAGTTCCAGGTCAGAAGGGTATCTTAGGGCCATAGTCTTAGGGGTCCCTACAGTCTCTGTCAGACCAGTAAGTCTGATCTTTTTGGTAAATTCGATTTTTTTTTTGTTGTACAGTTCTTCTCCCACTTTGTCTGGGACCCTCTGTTGGCATCCCAGTCAGAGCAGTCGTGGTGGTAGCCAGGAACCATCTAGTTCTTCTGGTCTTGGAGTCGTGTAGGCTGTGGTTCATGGGGTCCATTAATCCTTTGGACTAATCGCTCCCTTGAGTCTTTGGTTTTATTCGCTGTATTTGCTCCGGATGTTAAGAGACCAATAGTTGTATCTTAGATGGCTACTCACAAGCTATTAAGACCCCAGAAGTTATTCACCAAAATAGGATGCAGAGCTTTGTCTTTATAAACTATGTTGTACCAGTTGACATAGATGTCCCCTGAGTTTATGGGCCTTCGCCTTCCAACCTAGGAACTTCATCCTGTAAGGTATTTAATTATGTGTAAGAAGTTGCCTGAACTGTGGCCCTTGTGTGCTCTATTGTTTATATTAATATGTAAGCAGCACATCCAGTTATGTGTGTAGAAATATCCACCACCAAACCTATATCTGCAGGTGGGTGTGTTCTCTCATACCTTCCCACACCTGTTGGCATATGTGTCTGCCTATGTTTCCATTTGAAAATTAGTATTTGGTAATACTATTGTTGCAGGATTGTCTGTGCTATAGTAATTGTAACCGTTGTTGCCTTTTGTTCTTACGTTCCTCTCGGTATCCTCCCATGCTTGGTCATGTTTTGCTGACTTCCCTCATATTGTGTATTGCCTTTCCATTCACCAGTATTAACACATGTCTTCTATCCATTTGGTCATTTTTCCTCCCTCTCCTGCCCATCCCTGGTAACCATCGGTTCTTTTTTTTTTCTGTGCGTAAACCTTTTCTTGTTTCTTCTAATACTGGTCCCATACAATATTTATCCTTTAGTGATTAACTTAATTGTTATGATGTCTCCAGATTCATCCATTTTGCAGGATATTTCACGGATTCGTCATTATTCTTTAACATTGCATAGTATTCCTTTGTGTGTATGTATCACAGCTTGTTAATCCATTCATCTGTTGAGAGGCACTTAGATTGTTTCCATGTTTTTGCTGTTGTGAATAATGCGGCAATGAACATGGGTGTGCATATATCTATTCATGTCACAGCTCTTATCTCTTTAAGGTATATACCTAGGAGTAGGATTGTTTGATCATATGATATTTCTATTTCTAGCTTTTTGAGGAAGGGCCATACCATTTTCCATAGTGGTTGTACCATTTTACATTTCCACCAGCAGTGTATGAGAGTTCAGCCTTTGTACAACCTCCCCAACATTTGTAATTTTCTGTTTTTTTGATTAGTGCTAGAAATGTCAGGGTGAGATGGTATCCCATTGTAGTTTTGATTTGCAGCTCTCTGATGGCTAGTGATCATGAACATTTCTTCATGTGTTTGTTAGCCGTCTGAATGTATTCTTTGGTAAAGTCTCTGTTCATATCCTTGGCCCATTTTTTAACTGGGTTGCTTGTCTTTTTGTTGTTGAAGTGTTCTATAAATTTTAGATATGTCATAGCCAAAATTTTTTTCCCAGTCTGTGGGTTCTCTTTTCTTTTTTGGAGAAGTCTTTTGATAAGCTTAAGTGTTTAAGTTTTAGGAGGTTCCATTTATCTAGTTCATCTTCTGCTGTTTGTGCATTTTTAGTTATGTTTGGTATCCTATTTATGCCGTATATTAGGGCCCCTAGCGCTGTCCTTGTTTTTTCTTCCATGATCTTTATAGTTTGAGGTTTTCTGTTTAAGTCTTTGATCTATTTTGAGTTAGATTTTGTATATGGTGTGAGGTATGAGTCCTGTTTCCTATTTTCACAAATAGGCATCCAGCTTTGCATCACCATTTGTTAAGGAGACTGTCTTTTCCCCATTTAATGGACTTTGGCCCTTTGTCAAGGATCAGCTGTCCATAGATGGATGGATTTATGTCTGGGTTCTTGGTTATGCTCCACTGGTCTGTGTGTCTGTTGTACCACTACCAGGCATGACTACCATGATTGTATAGTAGGTCTGAGATCAGGTAGCATGAGGCCTCCTACTTTGTTCTTCTTCAGTAATGCTTAGCTTATCTGAGGCCTCTTCCCTTCCTTATAAAGTTGGTGATTAGTTTTTCTACCTCGTTAGAGAATGCTGTTGGAAGCCTGGTACTGGTACAACAACAGGCACATAGACCAATGGAACAGAATTGAGAACCCAGATATAAATCCATCCACATATGAGCAGCTGATAGTTGACAAAGGCCCAGTGTCAGTTAATTGGGGAAAAGATAGTCTTTTTAACAAATGGTGCTGGCATAACTGGATATCCATTTGCAAAAAAATGAAACAGGACTCATACCTCACACCACGCACAAAAACTCTCCAAGTGGATCAAAGACCTAAACATAAAGACTAAAACGATAAAGATCATGGAAGAAAAAATAGGGACAACCTTAGGAGCCCTAATACGAGGCATAAACAGAATACAAAACATTACTTAAAAATGATGAAGAGAAACCAGATAACTGGGAGCTCCTAAAAATCAAACACCTGTGCTCATCTAAAGACTTCACCAAAAGAGTAAAAAGACCACCTACAGACTGGGAAAAAATTTTCAGCTATGACATCTCTGACCAGCGCCTGATCTCTAAAATCTATATGATTCTGTTAAAACTCAACCACAAAAAGACAAAGAACCCAATCAAAAAGTGGGCAAAGTATATGAACACGCGCTTCACTAAAGAAGATATTCAGGCAGCTAACAGATACATGAGAAAATGCTCTCGATCATTAGCCATTAGAGAAATGCAAGTTTAAACTACGATGAGACTCCATCTCACTCCAGCAAGGCTGGTATTAATCCAAAAAACACAAAATAATAAATGTTGGAGAGGCTGCAGAGAGATTGGAACTCTTATACACTGCTGGTGGGAATGTAAAATGGTACAACCACTTTGGAAATCTATCTGGCGTTTTCTTAAACAGTTAGAAATAGAACTACCGTACAACCCAGAAATCCCACTCCTTGGAATATACCCTAGAGAAATAAGAGCCTTCACACGAACAGATATATGCACACCCATGTTTATTGCAGCTCTGTTTACAATAGCAAAAAGCTGGAAGCAACCAAGGTGTCCATCAGTGGATGAATGGTTAAATAAATTCTGGTATATTCACACAGTGGAATGCTATGCATCGATGAAGAACAGTGATGAATCTGTGAAACATTTCATAACATGGAGGAACCTGGAAGGCATTATGCTGAGTGAAATTAGTCAGATGCAAAAGGACAAATACTGTATAAGACCACTATTATAAGATCTTGAGAAATAGTATAAACTGAGAAGAACACATTCTTTTGTGGTTACAAGAGGGGGGAGGAAGGGAGGGTGGGAGAGGGTTATTTACTGATAAGGTAGTAGATAAGAACTACTTTAGGTGAAGGGAAGGGCAATACTCAATACAGGGACGGTCAGCTCAACTGGACTGGACCAAAAGCAAGGAAGTTTCCGGGATAAACTGAATGCTTCGAAGGTAAGAACTACTTTAGGTGAAGGGAAGGACAATACTCAATACAGGAAAGGTCAGCTCAACTGGACTGGACCAAAAGCAAAGAAGTTTCCGGGATAAACTGAATGCTTCGAAGGTCAGTGGAGCGAGGGTGGGGGTTTGGGGACTGTGGCTTAAGGGGACTTCTAAGTCAGTTGGCAAAATAAATTCTATTATGAAAATACTCTGCATCCCATTTTGAAGTGTGGCATCTGGGGTCTTAAATGCTAACAAGCGGCCATCTACGATGCATCAGTTGGTCTCAACTCACCTGGATCAAAGGAGAATGAAGAACACCAAGGTCACACGATAACTATGAGCCTGAAACAGAAAGGGCCACATGAACTAGAGACTTACATCATCCTGAGACCAGAAGAACTAGATGGTGCCTGGCCACAACCGATGACTGTCCTGACAGGGAGCACAACAGAGAACCCCTGAGGGAGCAGGAGAACAGTGGGATGCAGACCCCAAGTTCTCATAAAAAGACCAGGCTTAATGGTCTGACTGAGACTAGAAGAATCCCAGTGGTCATGGTTCCCAAACCTTCTGTTGTCCCAAGACAGGAACCATTCCCGAAGACAACTCATCAGACATGGAGGGGAGTGGACAATGGGTTGGAGAGAGATGCTGATGAAGAGTGAGCTACTTGTATCAGGTGGACACTTGAGACTGTATTGGCATCTCCTGTCTGGAGGGGAGATGGTAGGGTAGAGAGGGTTAGAAACTGGCAAAACGGTCACAGAAGGAGAGACTGGAAGGAGGGAGCGGGCTGACTCATTAGGGGGAGAGTAAATGGAAGTATGCAGTAAGGTGTATATAAGCTTATATATGACAGACTGACTTGATTTGTAAACTTTTACTTAAAGCACAATAAAAATTATGAAAAAAAAGAATGCTGTTGGAATTTGAACCAGTATTGCATTATGTCTGTAGATCACATGGGGTAGTATTGACAGTTTCACAATGTTCAGTCTTCCTATCCATCAGCATGGTATGTTTTTCCATTTATGTAGGTTTCTTTTAGTGCTGTTTTGTTGTTTTCTTTGTATAGGTCTTTATGTCCCAGGTTAGATTTATTCTTAATCTTTTTATCTTTTGGGGGTCTATTGTAAATGGTATTGTTTTCCTGATTCTCTTCTCAAAGTTCTCTTTGTTGATGTAGAGGAATCCAATTGATTTTTGTACATTGATCTTGTGTCCTGCTACTTTGCTGAATTCTTCTGTTAGTTCTAATAGCTTTTTTTTGTGGAATCTTTGGGATTTTTGATGTATAGGATCATATTATCTGCAAACAGGGATAGTTTTACTTCTTCCTTACCAAATTGGATGCACTTTATTTACTTTTCTTTTCTTATTGCTCTAGCTAGGACTTCAAGCACAGTGTTGAATAAGAGTGATCATAAAGGGTATCATTGTCTGGTTCCTGTTAAGTGAAATACTTTCAGTCTGTATTGAGAATAATGTTGGCTGTTGGTTTTGTATAAATGCTCTTTATTATGTAGAAGAATTTCCCTTCTTTTCCTGTCTTGCTGATAGTTTTTACCAGGCATGGGTGTAAGACTTCATCAGGTTCCTTTTCAGCATGGATTGAAATGATTATGTGATTCTTTTATTTATGTGGTAGATTATGTTGATTGGTTTTCTAATGTTGAACCTTCCTAGCATACCTGGTATGAGTCCCACTTGGTCTTAGTATATTAATTTTTTGATATGATGCTGAATTCTGTCGGCAAGAATTTTGTTGAGAATTTTTGCATCTGTATTCATTAGGGACATTGGTCTGTAATTTTTTTTTTTTTTTTTTTTTGAGGTATCTTTGCCTGGCTTTGGTATCAGGGTTATGTTGGATTCATAGAATGAATTTGGGAGTATTCCTTCCTTTTCTATACTCTGAAATAGTTTGAGTGGTGATGGTGTGAGCTGTTCTCTGAATGGTGGAGTTATCCAGTGAAGCTGTCCAGGCCAGGGTTGTTTTTGTTGTTGTTGTCGTTGGGAGTTTTTTTGTTTTTTTTTTTTACCTCTTCAGTTTCTTCTTTTGTCATGGGTCTGTTGAGTTATTCTACCTCAGTTTGTGTAAGCATAGGTAGGTAGTGTGTTCCTAGATATTTTTCCATTTCCCCTAAGTTTTCAAATTTATTAGAGTATAGTTTTTAATAGTACTCCGTTAAGATGAAAACCCTGGTGGTGTAGTGGTTAAGAGCTGTGGCTACTAACAAAAAGGTCGGCAGTTCGAATCCAATAGGCACTCCTTGGAAACCCTATGGGACATTTCTTTTCTGTCCTGTAAGGTTGCTATGAGTCAAAATCAACTCAACAGTAATGGGTTTGGTTTTTGAGGGTTTTTTTTTTTTTTTTTTTTGTTATGAATCTTTTTATTTTGTTGGGACTGTTGTAATGTTCCCCGTTTCATTTCTTATTTGGGTTATTTGCTTCTTCTCCTGTTTTTCTTTTGTTAGTTTGTCGGAGGGTTTGTCGATTTTGTTGATCCCTGCAAAGAACCAACTTCTGGTCTTGTTGATTCTTTCTATTGTCTTTCTCTTGTCCATTTCATTTATTTCTGGTTTAATCTTTATTATTTCCTTTCTTCTGGTGACTGTGGGCTTCTTTTGCTGCTCTGTTTGTTCAAGTTGTAGGGTTAATATTTTGTTTTTGGCCCTTCTTTTTTGATGTGTGTGTTTACTGCTATAAATTGACTTCTGAGCACTGCTTTTGCTGTGTCCCAAAGGTTTTGGTAAGATGTGTTTTCATTCTCATTTGATTCTAGGAATTTTCTTATTCCATCTTTGATTTCTTCTATTACCCAGTAATCTTTAAGCAAGATGTTACTCAGTTTCTGTATATTTTTTCCCTTGCTAGTCCTGATTTCTTCTTTTATGCCACTGTGATCAGAGAAATGCTTTGTATTTTTTTCAATTAAATTTTTATTGTGCTTTAAGTGAAGCTTTACAAATCAAGTCAGTCTCTCATACAAAAACTTATATACGCCTTGCTATGTACTCCTAGGTGCTCTCCCCCTAATGAGACACCACACTCCTTTTCTCCACCCTGTATTTCCATGTCCATTCAGCCGGCTTCTGTCCCCCTCGGCCTTCACATCTCCCCTCTAGACAGGAGCTTTCCACGTAGTCTCATGGGTCTGCTTGATCCAAGAGACTCACTCCTCACCAGTATCATTTTCTGTCTTATAGTCCAGGCCAATTTCTGTCTGAAGAGTTGGTGTTGGGAATGGTTCCTGTCTTGGGCTAATGAAAACCTTATGCATTACAACAGAGTATTGTCCAGTATAGTGCTAGAAGATGAGCCCCTAGGTTGGAAGGCACTCAAAACATGCAGTGGCTGCAACGATGGCCTTGACCGTACCAACAATCATGATGATGGCTCAGGACTGTGCAATGTTTGTTCTGTTGTATATGGAATCACCATTAGCCGGAGCTGACTCGGCAGCAACTAACAACAGTCCTTTCTACTTCTTCCTCATTAATAGGAAGGTTTTTGGTTGAAAACAATAGGAAACTCTCCTTCTTAACCAATAATTATTGAGTACCCTCTGCCTGTTGGGCCTGCTTGGCACAAATGATACAAACATAAATGACTGACTTGTCATTAAGGAGTTCACAGTGGAACTTCTGATTTATTAGTACCAAAAAGCCTCTTACGTTAGGACAAAATTTGAAAGAGAACTGAGAAAGTAAGAAATTTTGGAAGGAGACATCATCAGCTTTCAAACTTTCTGATGGAAATGGTGAGGGCATACAGTCCTTTGAATTCCTTGCTGGTAAAAGTAATAGTAAAACCATGTCTTTTTCTTTGCCTCAGCAATATGTCTTTTTTCATTGTTTCGGCAACATTTGCTCTTCAGTAAATATTGGTTATGCTATATTTTAGGAGGATTCCAGTGCCGTGGACGACAATGTTCATGACAGGTTTATAGGCCCTCTTCCAAGAGAATGTTCTGTGGGCTCTACCAGTGATTATGTCAGCCAGAGCTACTCCTATTCATCTATTTTGAATAAATCAGAAACTGGTAAGACTTATTATTGCTTTTGTTTTGTATTTTCATAAAATCATAGGGCATTAGACCCAGAATGATCTTAGATATCTCAATCCTCGTCTCATCCCCTTATTTTTTAGATAAAAAAACAGAGAACCCGAGCAAGATTACCAAATCTAGCTAGGTAGCAGCAATACATTTAGAATAAGAACATGGTTTCCCCTTCCCTCAATCTCTGGGTTTTTTTTTTCTTTGTTTTTTACTGTATTGTTATTGTCACTTGGTACTAATAAAGGAAGACATTAAATACTGTGTTTGAAGGAAGAATTTTCTTTTTGATAATTTTCTATTTTGAATATAATCTTAAATTTTTGAAGTTACCTTCCTCTGGAAAGGAACAACTCTGTTATGTCTTTTCGGATTAGAAAGACTACAGGAGATACTTTCATTTTGAAGTAGATGGGCAGGACTTATTTTATTGGGCATATTGTCTTTTAGTTCAGTCCAATTGCATTTGAAGTGAGTCATGCCGTTTTAAAATTTATATTAATTTTTTCGTAAACATGATTCAGCCTAGTTTTTTTTTTTTTTTTTTTTTAATTTTTAAAATGTAGCAATTTAGTGAAATTGCTTTCTTCATTCAGGAGCTTGATCATTTATATATCAGGTTGCTTAATTTCCTAATGGAATCCCTGGTAGCTTAGTGGTTAAGTGCTACGGCTGCTAACCAAGAGGTCGGCAGTTCAAATCCACCAGGCACTCCTTGGGAACACTGTGGGGCAGTCTACTCTGTCCTATAGGGTCGCTATGAGTCAGAATCGACTTGACACCAGTGGGTTTGGTTTTTTGGTTTGGAACGATCTAGACACTTATGTGTTATACGATTTAGTCTTACAAGAGACCTTTGTAGTAGTTTAGAATCTTAGCTCTTAGAACTTTTTTGAAGAGGTGATATTAAATATTATATACAAATATCCAGGAGAAGAAGGAAACTATGGAGTGATAGTGCAGGTTTTGTTTTAATATGATTTGTTATCTTCTATTTGCTATATTTAATAATTAAAACTTCAAATAATTTTCTCTTAGTCATATGTGCAGGCTTAATGTTTTATTTGGTAGGTAAATAACACTAAAGCCTGGTTATATTTGATATTTAGGATCATTTATATCAATAAAACTTTTGCAGTAAATCACCAAGAAAAAAGAGAATGCAAAGTTACCTTCTGTTTCAGATAATAAGGAATAATAAAGCTGTTCCTTATTGCACTGTCTTAGAGTAGTGATTCTCAAATATTTATTTCTTTAAAAATCATTTGAGGGTACTTGATAAAAATGCAGATTTCAGGGCCTTAGTCCCCAAATGCTGATTTAGCTTCTCTGGAGTAAAACTGGAAACCCTGGTGGTGTAGTGGTTGAGTGCTATGGCTGCTAACCAAAGGGTCGGCAGTTCAAATCCACCAGGCACTCCTTGGAAACTATGGGGCAGTTCTACTCTGTCCTATAGGGTCGCTATGAGTCAGAATCGACTCGATGGCACTGGGTTTTTTTGGAGTAAAACTTGCTGCTATGGGATTGATTCCAGCTACTAGCAACACTATAGGACAGAGTAGAGCTGCCTCATGGGGTTTCCAAGAATGTAATCTTCACAGAAGCAGACTGCCGCATCTTTCTCCTGTGTAGTGGCTGGTGGGTTCGAACTGCCAACTTCTCAGCAGCCGAGTGCTTAACCACTGCTCCACCAGGGCTCCTTGAAGCAACTTTAACTTACCCTTATTTTGCCCTGGGTTTGCCACATCTGCTGCAGATTTCTATCTCTGACTGTTGAGGAATTGGGGGAAGTAGATGGAGAGAAGAATGGGGAATCCCCGGAAGCTTATCTGAGAAGAATATACAGAACAGCCTGGTCACCTGGCCAGTGGAGGAAGGCTATAAATAAACTCCAAAGTTAGACATTTATTTTTATGAGCATCTTATTATAATAATATAACACACGCTTGCTTCTGTGGAAGTGTCTGTTCATATGAACTAAGAATGAAATAATGTTTTTTATTATTTATAACTAGGTCACATATCATACAAATTTGTTTTGTTCATTGTGAACGTGCTGTTGTGCTAAGTAGAGAGATCAATCAGCTTGTACCGCTGCCCTCACACTGGTGGGGAAGTCATATAAGTAGTCATTACAGAACAGCCAGATAAATGCTGTAATATGAATTAAGCACAGGGTGCTCTGGGAATAACTCAAGTGAGAAGTGAACAGGAATTGAAGCAGTTTCTAATTAAATATGTTATAATGTAGAATAAAATACATAAACACATACACAGCGTTCTTAAAGTAAAAATGAAAGGCTAGAAATCAAAGCTTAAACCTCAGTCCACAGTGAAGGGCAAGCAGCATGTAGTTGGCCTCTTTGAAGTCATGCAAGTGTAGATGGTGTGCAATCTGTTCCTGTTTTCCACAGCTGACCAAGGTTCACCATGCATTATTTGTTAGTCCTTTCATCACCTTCTTTGGCCATAAAGTTATCCACCAAGCCTACCATTTCTGAAGACATTTTTGATAATTGTTGAGAAATTGGAAAATGTATCTGGGAGCTTTGGTAAACAGCCTTTCCATCTGTTGATTTAATTTTTTTTTGAGACAACTAAGTAATTTGGTGTTAAGTGGGAGTAAATACATTTAAGCAAGGTGTTTACCACATTTTGCTCAAATCATGTGGCGTTAGTAAAATGATGAGAATGATTTTTTTGTGTGTATGTGTATCTTACAATTGGGGCTGAAATCTACTCCAAAAGAAAAATTCCTAAAATGTTCCCAGCAGTGGCAGCCAAATCCAATTATGTATATAAAGTTAATTCCTTTTAAATGTTCACTTGAATTTTAATTTCATGTGCATTTCTGCTTGCTTCCCTTTTCTTTTTCTTCCTCCTTGCATTCCTTTTTCCCTCTGAATTCTCTTCTTATTTTATATTCACATTTTGCATAGCATGCTAATCTATAGAATTTGAGACTTGTGGGCCTGTTAAAATGGTCTGAGGTTTTGGGAATTTGCATATAATGAATTTATCTCATACTATTTATCCTTAATAGAAATCGGTGTATAGGGCCTGGCAACAGGGATAACTGATTCCGTACAGTCTTCCTACTTTGGGCATGTAGTATATATATAAGGTGAATTTGTTCATACATTTCCATTTTAATGTACAACTTTTAGATTTGGGGAAGAAAGCTTTTTATACAAATGAAACATACTAGTTTAAATGTTACATTACTCTTAAAATTTTATTAAGTGCCATATAGTATCCATGTGTATTTCTGTATATTTCTATTACAAGATACCCTTCTAGACTTCAAGAGATAAAATTTCTGAGAAATAAGGTTTACATAGTGTACATAATTAGAAAAAGGGATCTGTCTTATGTACTGCTGAAAAAAATGAAATAATTTCCAACTGAGTAGCCTTAACCTCTCGATCTTTATTGCGTATGAAGTATTTTATTTGTTATTTTTTAATCTCAATGCTGATTTATGGATATTTGTGTTTTCTTTTTAAAGGATATGTTGGCTTAGTAAATCAAGCAATGACTTGCTATTTGAATAGCCTTTTGCAAACACTTTTTATGACTCCTGAGTTTAGGAATGCATTATATAAGTGAGTATTAAAATCAACTCTATAAATAAAATTGATTTAATAATGAAATACAGATTTTTAACCGATAAAATTGAATTTTGTATATATTTGTAATGTATGGGACATTTCTTACTTCATCAGACATACCTTTAATTATATTGAGAAATGAATCTTGTGTGAAACTGGCATGTGAAAAATTTGTGGGCAGAGAGAATCAAAAGTGCATAGACAAGAAAAGAAAAAATGTAAGATTTGCATTTAGGATAAATTATCGTATTAAGCTTCCCTCAAGGCTTTAACAGCTTTATTAAAAAATAAATGTTACATGCTTTTGAATCTGAATATTTAAGCCATACTCTTCTTTCCCTCTCCCTCTCAATTTAAGAAACCAGTTATCTTTTTAAATTCGCAGACTTTGTTTCTAACTAAAATACAATATAGCTTTTATGTCTGTATGTGTCTATGTATTCATTTAAAAAAAAAATGTATATCAGATACTATAAAATACGCTAAGGAGGAAGTCTATAAATAAACCCTAAAGCCAAACATTTATTTTTATGAGTATCTTACAAAAAAATTTTTTTTATTATAATACATATACATCCTTGCTTTGTATACTTTCTTTAAAATATAAAAAAATATATATAACTTCATTATTTTTTAAAGCTATTCTAAAATATGAATAAACTTATTTTTTCCCTTTTTGTGTTGCTTTTGACTAACATCTTTAAAATTATAGTGAATATGCATTTAAAGTATATTTGGAACTTTTAAGATTATTAGTTTATTATTCAAACAGTATTATATTACCATTACATTCATCTACAAGCTCATAATCTGAATTTACTTGTAAGAGTTGACATGTTTTTCGTTCAGCAAGTACTTGTTACCTAGTAGTATTTATAGTGGAGCCCTGGTGGCACGATGAGTCAGAATCAACTCAACAGCAATGGGTTTTGATTTTTTGGGTGGTGCAGTGGTTAAGAACTCCACTGCTAACCCAAAAGGTTAGCGATGTGAACCTACCAGTGGATCTACAGGAGAAAAGACCTGCTAATCTGCTCTTGTCAAGATTACAGTCAAGGGCTATCTCATTAGGGGGAGAGCAATTGGGAATATGTGTATATAAGTTTTTGTGTGAGAGACTGACTTGATTTGTAAACTTTCACTTAAAGCACAATAAAAATTAAAAAAAGAAAAAGATAACAGTCATGGAATCCCTATGGGGCAGTTCTCCTGTGTCATACAGGATCACTGTGAGTTGGAGTCAACTCGAGGTACACAACAGGAACAGTATATGCTAGGCACTTGGTAGATAGAACTGGCATTTGAAATAAAGTCTTTGTTCTTGAGTAGTTTATTGATCTCTTCACAGTAGCAATATGTGTATGTATGAAGGAGTTTAAATGACATTTAAGGATAGCTAAATGCCATGAAAGTTTAGAAAAAGGGGATTAATGACATTTAGAGAGGTGGCTTAGTGAAGGAAGTAGAACTTGTGCTAGGTCATAAAGCTAGATATGATTTGGCCAGGTTGTGAAGAAGGAGCATTGCAAACAGGAGGTCTTTTTTAAAAACAGAAGTTGAGTAATAAAAGTGCTACCTAAATGTTGGTTATTATTAGTATGTATCAGGCACTCTTCGAGGGATTTTACTGATGAAGATCAAAGACTACATCCTTCAGTATGGAGTACACCTCAACATAAAGAAAACAAAAATTTTCGCAAATGGACCAATAAGCAACATCATGATAAATGAAGAAGGATTGAAGTTGTCAAGGATTTCATTTACTTGGATCCATAATCAATGCCCATGGAAGCAGCAGTCAAGAAATTAAATGTATTGCATTGGGCAAATCTGCTGCAAAAGATCTCTTTCAAGTGTTAAAAAGCAGGGACATCACTTTGAGGGCTACGGTGTGCCTGACCCCAAGCCATGGTATTTTCATTCACCTCATATGCATGCAAAAGCTAGATGATGAAAAAGAAAGACCAGAGAAGAATTGATGCCTTTGAATTATGGTGTTGGTGAAGAATATTCATTATACCATGGACTGCCAGAAGAACAAACAAATCTGTCTTGGAAGAAGTGTAGTCAGAATGCTCCTTAGAAGCAAAGATGTACTTTGAACATGGCATCAGGAGGGCCCAGTCTATGGAGAAGGACATCACTCTTGGTAAAGTAGGTCAACGGAAGAGAGGAATACCCTCAACAAGATGGCTTGATACAGTGGCAGACACAGTGGGCTCAAATGTAGCGATGATTGTGAGGATGGTACAGGAATGGACAGCGTTTCATCCTGTTGTACATAGGGTCGCTATGAGTCAGAACTGATTCAATGCCATCCAACAGCAGCAGCTTCAGCATCAGACACTGTTCCAAGCGTTTTACGTATGGAATCATTTAATTTTCACAGTAACCATATAAATTGCGTGCTATTATTCTGTTTTTTACAAGGAAGGTAAAGGAAGGCACAGAGAGGTATTAAGTACTTTGCCCAAGGCCATACTGCTAGAAGTGGCACACCCAATAGATTCCAAAGTCTGTTACTCTGTCCTGCTTGTATTGTTGTTAGGTGTCTTCCAGTTGATTCTGACTCAGAGTGATCCAGTGTGACAGAGTAGAACTGCCTCTTGGGTTTCTTAGGCTATGGTCTTTACAGCAGCATATCGCCAGGTCTTTTCCCCACTAGGTGGGTTTGAACTGCTGACCTTTTGATTAGCAGCCAAGCGCTTAACCATTATGCCACCAGGGCTCCTTGCTTATGCTATAGCTGATCCCAGTAAGTCTAATGTGTTACAGGGACTTCAAGGAGGTCAGCATAACTAGAGTTTTTGTCAGAGTACCGAGGATGAGCTTTTTAACCATGAGTTCTAATACCCTGAACATGATCTGTAAATTTATAGCACTGGGGAGAAGAGCAAGAGCTTAGCCAGGGCTATTCATTATGTAAACAGATATTAGACATTTACTCTATACTTTTTAAGCACTGTTCTAGGCACACGGATTACAGTGGTAAATAAGACAAAGTCCCTCCCTTAAAGCTTCCTTAAGTAAGCCTAAATAAATAAGCTTATTTCACATAGTAATGTCAGAGAATATTGAATATACCGGGACTGTCAGAAGAACGAAGAAATTAGTCTTAGAAGAAATGCTCCTCCTTAGAAGAGAGGATGGTGAGATTTCAACTTGCTTACTTTGGACATGTCATCAGAAAAGACCAATAGCTAGAAAAGGGCATCATGTTTGGTAAAGTGAGGGTGGGTGAAAATGAGAAAAACCCTCTGTGAGATAACCACAACAATAGGGTCATACCAACAATTGTTAGGGTGGCACGGGACCAGGCAGCATTACGTTCAGTTATACATAACATTGCCACGAGTCAGAGCCAGAGCCAATTCCGTGGCAACTGACAGCAACAACAATGTGGAAAGCGTAACTGTCAGGAGGTAGAGAGGGGTCACAAAATCAGATATGTGGTCAGGGAGGACCTCTCTGAAGAAGTACCAGGAGAATAGATTTAATAGGAGCCAGCCCTATGAAGATCTGGGGGAAGAACATTAAAGGCAGAAGAAGCAAGTGCTGAGACACATAAGGAATAAAAGAAATCCATTGTGACTGTGAGTAAGGAGGGGAATAAGAGATAATAAGACCAAAGAGGAAGGCCAAATGCCTTGGGGATGATGAGAATAGAGTGAAGTTTATAGCAGGTGGGAAAACAAAGCCTGAGCACTGAGGAGGTTCCTTAATGAAGAGCTAAGGAGGGATAGCCTCTTAAAGAGCCTGGACCTTGCTGGATTACAGGGAGGGTAGCACGAAAAGGATAGTGCTTTATTTGTTTTCTTCTCTTGTTCTGTAGTAGTCAGCGAAGATCCTGCCATTTTAGATTTGGAGGCAGGAAAGAGGCACAGTAAATACACTGCTTTAGGAAAATTTATGTAATACAGTATGTAGAATTTACTTGAAAGATAGGAAATCCTGGAGGAATCTGTCATTAAACTGGACATGGATGAATGAGGATCAAAATTATGATGATGGCAGTGATTTTGATATTTCAGATTGAAAACTGATAGGACTTAGTGACAAATTTTATTTCAGAGTAGTGGAAAAGGAAGATGCAAATAGGGCACCAGGGTTTCTAACCTAGGTTAAAAGTATCAGCAAAATTTAAAACTTTTTAATGTATTTATAAACAAAAGCCTAAAGGACAGGTGAGAATTCTGTTCTATATTACGGTTAATTCCTCCCACTAGCGAATTTCCCTTGTAAGAAATTTGAGCATACTCTTATTTTAAGTTCAGTGTTCCTTTACAGCTTCTGGGAAAATGTTAGATCCTGTAAATGTCAATTATAAGTCCTTTATGTTTCGGATAATCAGAGGGAGCTGGGGACTGAGCAGGAGAGAGGAGGGTTAAAGCAGGTGTGAAACGCTGAGTAGAGGTGTCTGTAGGCAAGCCTTGAAAAGACAAAAAGGGAACTATATCCCATTGACATCTGCAGTGCAGAAGTGAGCTTCAGGGGTCATAGAGCTGTGACTTCTAATCCTCAAGTTAGAAAAGTACTGAACACTGTAACAGAGGGTCATACCCAAAAGAGGGAGAATAATGCCTTTTAGTGTAGTAAACTACAGCAGAGGAGAATGAATGCTCAGGCCTCTTTTTAATACCGAAAAACTTCTAGTGTGGAAGTAGAAATTAGTAAGAGTACCCTTATTACTAACTTGATATAGAAAATCATTAATATTGACCTTAATATATTGTATTTGATGTTTTATTTTATTGAATATAAATTATTTTAACTTTTATGGGTACATTACCAACTTCAGTCCTCCAATCTTAATTCTTTTTATGAGATCTTAAATTCAGCCAGAAATTCATTTGTCACAGACAATCCCTAGAGCTAGACTGCTGCTTACCATAAATTTGTGAGGGTAAATTCTTATCTGGATTATTTTATTTACTTACTTATGTTCCCTTTTAAAACCATTTATTATGGAAAAGTTCCAACATTAAAAATATAGAAATACTGTTGTGAATCCCTCTGTACCCATTACTCAGCTTTGAATGTTATGAACTCGTGATCAGTCTTTTTTTATCTGTAACTCCCACCCAAGTTATTTGCAAGAAGCGTAATCCCAACATTATATTGTCTGCAAATATCATTTTAGATCAGTACTAAGATTTTCATATTTCTTCTTCTTTTTTTAACGAACAATTTGTTCAAATCCGAATCCAATCAAGATCCATATATTGCAGTTGGTTGATAAGACTGTTTTAATCTATTTTAGTCTCCTTCTGTATTTTTCGCCTTTGCAATTTATTCATTATACATAGAATATATATGTTGAAAAGTAATGTTATTTATTCTGTAGTTTTCCACATCTTGGGTTTTGATGTTTTTGTTACATGCTCATAGTGTCATTTAATAAATTACTCTTCTATTCCCTGTATTTTTTGTGAATTAATAATTAGAACAAGAGTCTTAGTCAGATTCAGATTCAATGATTACTTTTAAATGAGCTTTGTCTTTCATTCTGAGAATTGTTGCCATTTTAAGCCTTTTCTTTATAAAGTTAAAATTTCTTCTGAATTAAGAATTAGAGAAAGACTAGTATTTCACTAGATATTAAAAGCTTCAGTTAATATAAAAACTCTGTATAGCCACCAGAGTTAAGACCTTACATTATTATGATTTTCATATTAATTATGCTTTAAAGAATAAAAATAATTTTTTTTTCTATGAGTAATTTTTGCAAATTTTATTTTAACAGGTGGGAATTTGAAGAATCTGAAGAAGATCCAGTGACAAGTATCCCATACCAACTTCAAAGGCTTTTTGTTTTGTTACAAACCAGCAAAAAAAGAGCAATTGAAACCACAGATGTTACAAGGAGCTTTGGATGGGATAGTAGTGAGGGTACTAATTCTCATGTAATAAGTATTTCTAATATTCAAAGATTCTGTCAGTCAGTATTATAATACATAACACATGTTAACAGCTGCACTGACTTATACCTTTCATTGCTTTTTGCTGGGATTTAAAAGTAAATTATTTTTAAAAATTTAAGCTCTAAGGGGTAAATTTTTGATCAGTTGAACTATTCTTATAAGTTTGGGCATACCCTGTTTTTGTTAGGTATTTGAACTAAATTTTTTGTCTTAGATTTTTCATGACATATTTCTTTACAGTGAAAAATAATAAAAGTAACAGATAATCATAGCACCATAAAACATATGCAATTTATAAAATGCTGAAATTTCTTGATTCTTTTCCTTGTGATTGCCTTCTCATGGTTGTAATGCATGTTTTGTTTTATTTTTACATTTAGAATTATTTTGTGTAGACTTTGCAATGTTTCAGCCCATTTATTTTAAATAACAATTTAATTTTTATTATACTGTATTTATTGCTTGGAAACCCTGGTGGCGTGGTGGTTAAGTGCTATGGCTGCTAACCAAAGGGTTGGCAGTTCGAATCCGCCAGACACTCCTTGGAAACTCTATGGGGTAGTTCTACTCTGTCCTGTAGGGTCGCTATGAGCCAGAATCAACACGACGGCACTGGGTTTGGTTTTTATATTTATTGCAGTTTTTAACTAAATTTTATCTTAAAATAGCTTGGCAGCAGCATGATGTTCAAGAACTGTGCAGAGTCATGTTCGATGCTTTGGAACAGAAATGGAAACAAACAGAACAGGTAATTGACATCTCTGAAGGTGAGGGGAGGACTATTACTGTTTGCAAATAATCATTCATTGCCTTAAAGTGACTTTTATTTTATTGGAATGTTTTAAAAGTTGGACATTAGCCTGGTGGTTAGAGTACTGAATGGGGAATTGGAAGTACTCGGTTCTCACTTAGCCATTACCTGGGTCGTAAAGATCCTCAGCAATCCACCCTACACTGCAATTTCCTCACCTTTCACGTGAGGAAATTTGGCTGTATGACCTGGAATGTCTCTCTTAGCTCTAAAAACTATATAATTCAGAGTCTGGGTTGTTTTTGGGGGAGTGGCTTTTAGATATTTGCTAATAAATTGTTTGTGTTATAATCTGTAACACATTATAATGTCTTTTCGTCAGGCATTTCTCTCATTTGACCAAGGAAGGATAGTCAGTCCTATGCTCTTGATACTTAGAATCCTCCTTAATTTGACCCTATTCTTCTTATCCAGTAGAAGGAAGAGCAAGTTAGAGGTGGGGACATGAGGCACAAGGCTGAACCAGATGGGGCACAGTACAGGGGAGGGATTATCTGGGGTGTTGTGATGGAAGAGTATGGGGATAAAAGAGGAAGAGCATGGAAGCCAGCTTGGCAGGTGTGCTGCCTGACGGGAACTATTGTGATGACTTGGATCAGAGTCTTTCAAATTGTAGATTGTGATCCATTCATGGTTTTGAAATCAGTTCAATGGGCCAGTACCAGTACTTAAAAAAAAAAGTTATGGAATAGAAAAGAATAAGAGAGCATCACATAAGTAAGGGTAAGTAGTGTTTCACGAAACTTTTGTTATAGATACTGGATTATGATGTAAATTGTTTTTTGTGGGTTGCTGTAAAAAAATGTTTGGAAAACACTGGTTTGAACCACTTCGAAATGCCCCCCCGAGTACAGAAGACATAATCGCATATGACCAGGGCAGGTAAAGGAAGAAAGAAGACTTTATTAAATAAATAGTTTCAGAATAGAGAAGGTGGATCATAGTTTGAAAGCTTATAAGTCCTAGCCATTAAAAAAAAATGTAAATTAATGAAGGAGGTAAACTGAAATTTAATTTCCCTTATATTGAAAAAAATTTTTAAGTTCATCTAGTGATTTCCTTTTTCTACGTAGTCTTATGAGACTGTACTAACTTTCTACAGATGGTATTAGGGGCTGTTTCTTCTTCATAGGTCTGAAGTTGCCCTTCTTTGTTAAATCCCTCTGTGGGTCAACACGTCCATTAAGATCAGCTGGGGCATACCTACTGAGTTCCCAAGTTTTGATATAAGAATCTTGAGGCAAGACATTCACATGGAGGGTCCTTACTTAGAGAATTACCTGCCTTCTTATGAGCCAGAAGAGTGCAGGTTGGCTAAGTTTGGGGACTAGGTACGAGATCCATTCGTTAGTGAGGACATTTTGAGGGAGACAGATTTTAGAATATTTTTTGAATTTCCATACATTTAAAAAAAATTATAGTTTTCTATTTCTCCTTAAAATTGAGTTATGTATGTTACTGAAAGTTAAAAAGTTTTATTTGAACCTTGAAGGATATTATTTTATAAATCTGAATATATAGTTGTGAAAATGGCAATATGCATGTGTAAAGCTAGACAGATAGTTATTTAGATTATAATTATCAACTTGTCTAAAGCAGTAGGTAGGATGTATTGTGTCCTATTGAAAAATTAATATGTGGTATAAGAGCATAGTAAATTGGTGACTGGTTTTCTTCAAAATCTATTTTAATAGTTCATATTTTTAGAGGTATGAGAATAATAGTTAATTTTTGCACATCGACTCTTAAATCAGTATTAATCTAATTTTACTGATTTTTTAAAAATTAATTTTTGTCAAGCCTTAATTTTTTTTCTATAGAATTTTAGATAAGTCTAATATTAAGGCTTTCTAAAGCTTTAACAGTAAAAATTAATATTCTTTTGAAATCCATTCTAAAAGACATGAGTTGTGTTTTCACATATTTTAAAATGTTTTTAAACTGTAAATATTCTTACTTTTAGGCTGATCTTATAAATGAACTGTATCAAGGCAAGTTGAAGGACTACGTGAGATGTCTGGAGTGTGGTTATGAGGGCTGGAGAATCGACACATATCTTGATATTCCATTGGTCATCCGACCTTACGGGTCCAGCCAAGCATTTGCTAGTGTGGTGTGTACCTTTCAGCTGACTGCTTGTGTATCCCTACACAGAATACATAATAGCACAGTGGTATAATCTATTTTAAGGTAAGTATCATCCTAGATACGCCTTCTTGGGTTGTTAGTCATTCCTGCATTTAAACTAGCAAGATCCAGAAGATTTTTGACCCTTCAGTGAGTCCTAATAGTGCATGTATAAGAGGAAAAATGAATGCAAATGTACTGCCTCATGGCTCCGTATTTTTTGTCTTTCTGATGGATGATTATCAGATTTTTTAAATCTCTAAACAATCTGTAAATGCTTTTTATGTGACCATTTTTTGTACTGGAAAGTACATTTTATTTTTGGGGGGATTGTTTTGGTCCATATACTTTTAAAATTAGAAAAATAATCTCTGATTTTTATGATAAGGCCACATTTTTCAAAGGGGCATCCGTCTTCTCAATATTTAGTTTAAAACCACACATTGTATAAGCACAGATAATTTGAAGAATCAAAATTATATATAATCAGATTATATACTGAGTATCTAATTGGGGGATTATCTAAGACCATCTCATTCCTCTTCTTGTCAAGCATCTCTTAATTGTTTTTTGATAATTTTCTTACTGCGTTTTTTATGCATATTTTACCATATTCAAAAGGAGAGTCATGGGAGGAGTTAGGCTGATATTTAAAATTACAGTAGTTAAAAGTATGCATTTGAGCCTATTATGTGCCAGGAGAACAGAGCTAAATAAGAAAGACGTCTAAAGAAAGTAGAATTTCATCATGTTGTTTTGGGTTTTATTTATGCTGTTATCAAGCTACTGGTGAGTTTTTGCTAAAATCAGTGTTTTTAAGCTATTCCATACTTTATCCTCTAAGAAATGTGCCACAAGTATGGTTTACTCTTCTGGACTCTAGAATGATTGCATCCAATTGGTTTTTTCTCATATTTTTATGTGGCTACAAGAAATGAGCAGATTATTGTGGAACCAGTCAGGGGAATCCAAAGCAATCATCTAAGTAAAACACCTTTCCTGAATAGTGAAGGCGCCCTGATGGCGCAGTAGTTAAGAGCTATGGCTGCTAACCATAGTTCGTTGGAAACCCTTTGGTTTTGTCCTATAGGGTTGCTGTGAGTTGGAATCTACTAGATGGCAGCGGATTTTTTTGGTTTGAATAGTGAACGATGAAGCCTCCTTCCCTCCACTACTGTTTACACATAGTCTGTTTTTCTGAATATGTTTGAAAAAAAATTTGTTAAATACTGGATAGTACCCTTTATAAACTAAGCATCCTAGGCATATTAAATGGACCTTGGTTTGAGTAGCTAATTTAGTTTTATTAATTTATTGGAGCAATTTGAGCTAGAAATAATATACTGAAAATTATTCAATAAATTATTAACATTTGTATTTCAATAACTTATTTTCTAACTAATTTTTAAATAGGACTTTCTTCAGCAAAATACACTAGGGAAAAATTTGGTAGTCCCAAGTGATGTAGACTACTTTTTCTACCTTACCTATTAAACGGTATTGTTCATGAAAGATTTTTCACATGTACTTTCAGTTCAGCTTTTTTTTGCATATTAATCGAGTGTTGAGGAAGCTTATTTTATTTCCCTTGCCATGTTGGCATCTTCTGTTTGCGTATTTGGCAACTCTAATTGCTTAGCTAAATCTTTATGTCATTACTTATTCACCTGCTGATTTGCCACCATTCCCTTAAGTACGTTATAGATAATCGGCAGTGGAACAATATGGAGGACACTTTTGGAGTAGTGAAAAAAGTCACATTCCTAAGTAGAATTCTCCAAAGGTAGTATCCTCCATCAATCCACGGATAGTGGTGGTGGTGGTTCGATGGGAATCGGAAATTACAGCTATGAAGCAGTATATGAGCAGGTTTATAACACACATGCACTAATAGGACTTGTGGAAGGGAACTTAAAACTTCTTAGACTTTGCTGGAATCTCCTGAGGAAAATTACAGCAGGTGAAACTACCCAAGATAGGGGTTCTAAGGAGGATACTGCCTTCAGAGAACTTTAGTTGGAGGTAAGTGATTTCCATTATTTTATGAATTAAAAACCTGTAACTCTACGTTTCTTAGGCCACAGAAATCATCACACAGCATGTAAAATTAGGTTTATATCACTGCTTGCCATTGTGTATTTTGCTAATGCTCTGTGTTTTAAAAATACTTTACTATAAATGTGAATTGAAAAATATAGTTTAAAAAAGCATTATAAAAATCTCTCACTCAGAATATACATGACCTTTGGCCTTAATTTGAATTGAAATCTTATTTTTAAACTTATTTTTCTGCCTTTATTAGTAGAGTTTGGTAGAGTCCTGGTGGCAAACTGGTTACAGCACTTGGCTGCTAACCAAAATGTCAGTGGTTCAAACCCACCAGCCACTCGATGGGAGAAAGATGTGGCAGTCTGCTTCCATAAAGATTTACAGCTTTGGAAACCGTATGGGGCATTTCTTCTCTTTCCGATAGAGTCACTGTGAATCAGAATCGACTCGACAGCAGTGGGTTTGTTTGGTTTTTTTTGTTTGTTTGTTTTTAATATATATACATGCAAACACATGCACAACCTAATGGCTATATGTTCTGTTTGTTACATGTTCTGTTCAGTAAGCCACAATATGGATATGTGTATAAAGCATGGTTAACCAGATGTTTAAAAAATGTTTACTCTCAGACAATTAAGTGTGAGGTTAAATATTGAAGTTTTTGTTTGTTTGTTTTTAGCTTTTATCTGAAACATCCAATTTCTGAAGTTGTTTTAGCTCCACGGTCAGATAAATTAACTTGGGAATAATATTTAAGATTAAAATATAAATGGAATTACCACTTACCTAACTTACTACTATAAAATCTATAATAATTTTTATGGTCTTTTTTCAACATGATAGATAGCAAATTATTTTTATAATGAGTGCAAGGAGTGTCATAATTTTTTAAAAGAGGCTTTTTATCATAATATTTTCTGCATTAAATTATTTTTTAATTATTATAGCTATGATTTTTATTGAAATTTCTAGTCTTCATTTTACCAGAACAAGTAGGGAATCAGTATTTAAGCGTTCTTCTGCCATTTTATTTTACTCACAAAAGGACTTAATAGATGTTGTGAGGTAGTCTTCTTTGATTCAGTAAATTTGGGCAAGTTTGTAACTGTAACCCTCTTTGGGAGGCTCACAGTGCCTATGTATATTTTTTAAATGCCCTGAGGGTTGCTGTAGTAGATAAATTTGTTTAACTGTGTTTTTCCTGCAGTTTTCTTTTTCTGTGGGACATTTGTTAATGTCTCAAGGGATATTAGGATTCTGAGGGACACATTTTGGGAAGTTCTTCATTAGACTAAGGTGATTTAAGAAACATCCTGCTTTGTCAAATTAATGTTTATATCCTTGGGATATTGATAGAGAGTGAGAATACTAAATCATGTATTATAATTTCCTGTTGGTTAACTTTATTTTGTTATTCTGGAAAATTATCAGCTGAAGAATTCTTGTATTAGTCTTTTAAAAAGAACTTTCATTCTTAATGATTTTTTAGGTTTTTATAACATTCTTTGTTCACCGATTAGACCTATACGTATAAAACCAGTGTCTCTGAATTTCATAATCAGTGTAACCTTGATTCTGCTTATTGCCAAGCACATCTGAGAATATATTATTATGAGGTTGTAATCCTAAACACATTCAAGTAATACATAGAAATATAATTTTTGCTAATTATGAAAACATTTCCTAAGTAAAAATGACAATCTTATATGTTTAACATTAACCAAAGAAATTAAAGTGTTTTTCTATTTAACAGTAAAATTTCAGACATTTTATGGGTATCACTTGTGGTGCAAAAGATTTATTAGGTACTTAATCTGTGGCAGGGATTGTTCTAGGCCATTTTTTATTGGAATAGTTTTATTCTGTTACTAGATACTAGATTTAAAAATCTTCTTATCATGATATAATGTGTTGCTCAAAAGTCTGAAATTGGGTTTGCTTGAATGGTTCCATATAGTACCTTTGGAAAGAGCAGATTGCACAAAAGGAAGACTTTTGTTCCCTAAGCAAATACAGTTTAATGATTGTTTTAAAATTTTGAGTAGAGTATTGTTAAATTAGTAAGTATTTATGAAATCCAAAAGATACTTATATGTTTAGTGTAGGATTATATCATAAATCTTACAATGATTTAATGATGATTTGGGCATTCATATGTGACTGGCTCAGCTACATAGTTCTTTTGGTTGGATAAGTAGTCCAGATTTGTCCATACAGGTAAGCACCACAAAAAGAAAAACCTGTCCTAGGGACTGCACCGTTATTTTTCCAAGAATTTATGTGGTTGGTTATAGTGGGAACCAGTTTAAAAAGTGGGGACTTTTGCTTCCAGGAAGATGACGTAGATGTACATTGCTTATTCCTTCTGCTAAAACAACTGAAAACCCTGAACATTATATATAAAATAAACATTAGAAGACTTTGAAAGGTGGAGAGAAGAAGGCATACAGACTAGGGACCTCGGGACCCAAGAAATGACACAGTGGTGAGTTCTCTGGGTTTTCTTTTTGCCTAATATATCCCAAACTTGAGCTGAAGAAGCCAGCAACCAAGAAACGGCAGTGGGCACAGACTGAAAAAGCCTTTTCAAAAGCGTTTTCTCTCTAGTCAAAGGACCAGGAAAGGGGCAGCATAGCAATTCAGAAAATGTTTAGAAAATAATCACTCTGATTCAGCCAAACACCACAGAAAACAAAACAGAAAGAACAAAATTGTGCTCCCACTGCAAACCACACCAGCAAAGGCCAGGTGGGGAGCCTAGACTTAAATTTTGGTGAGGTCATAATGAGGCAGTGCAACCTCCCCATTGGGGTGGTTTCAGAAAAGGGGAGTTGGGACTTTCATCTTTCCCAGGAAGTAATGAACCTCCCCACTCTGGTTTACTGTTAGTGGAGACCCACACGGGAAGGCACCCAGGAGTAACCAAGGTACCCCTTCCTCTCCTCATTAGAATGCTGTCAGAGGAGACCCAGTAGAGAGCCTGGGTTTTCACTACCTCCCATTAGTAATGAGGCTAGCTCCTTTCCCACCATGGTGTCAGTGGAGGCCACAAAGTGATTAGTAATGAGGCAGACACAGACGTTGAAATGATGAGATGTTAGAATTATCTGACAAACATTTTAAAGTAGCCATCATAAAAATACTTCAGTGAACAATTCCAAACCCACTTGAAAAAAATGAAAACATAGAAAGGCTCAGCAAAGAAATATCACCTGTAAAGAAGAACCACATAGAAATTTTAAAACTGAAGAGTACGGTAGTCAAAGTAATAAATTCAGTGGAGAGGCTCAACAGAATGGAGGAGATAGAGGAAGAGACTCAGGTAACTTCAAGATAACCCAGTAATCTAAATAGCAGGGAGAAAATAGGAGGAAAAAAATGCTCTCAAGGGCCTATAGGATTATAACAAAAAATCTGACATTTATGCCATCGGTGTCCTACTAGGAGAGGATAAAGAGGGCAGGGCTGGAAAAAATGCTTAAATAATGGCTGAGTACTTCCCCAAATTGGTAAAAGGCACAAGAAGCTGAACAAACCCCGAACAGGATAAACCCAGAGAACTCTATGAGTCTAATTATAGTCAAACTTCTGGAAAGTAAAAACAATGAAAATATCTTAAAAAGCAGCAAGAGAAAAAAGACATTTTACTTATAGGGGAAAAACACAAGGATTTCTTGTCAGTGGATTTCTCATCAGAAACTATGGGGACCAGAACGAAGTGGCACAACACTTTTTCAAGTGCTCAAAGAACTCTCAACCCAGAGTTCTATACCCAGTGAAAATATTCTTCAGGCATGAAGGGGAAATCAAGACATTCTCAGATGAAGGAAAACCAATATAATATGTCCCCAGCAGATGCACCCTAAAAAAATGGTTAAAGTAACTTCTCTAAACAGAAGGAAATGATAAAAGCAAGGCCTCTTGAAATATCAGGAAGGAAAAAGGAAATCGATATGGGTAAATACAATAGGTTTTCCTTCTTCCCTCATGTTTTCTAAACTATGTTTGATGGTTGAATCAAAATTATAACCCTGACTAATATGGTTCTGAAATTATGCAGAGGAAATATTTAAGAAAATTTTATTATAAATGGGTAAGGATAAAAAGATGTAAAGAGAGGTAAGGTTTCTGTACTTCACTTAAGTAGTAAATGGCACAGTGGTTAGGAGCTCAGCTGCTAACCAGAAGGTTGGCAATTCAAATCCACCAGTTGCTCCTTGGAAACCCTATGGGGGCAGTTCTACTCTGTCCCGTAGGGTCGCTATGAGTTGGAACTGACTTGACAGCACGTAACCACAACAGTAGAATCATGAGTTATGTGTATGTAATGTAATACTTAAAGCAAGCACTAAAAAAGAGGTACATGTAAAAATGCCAGAGAAATCAAAATGAAATACAAAATAATGTCCAGGTAGGCCACAGGAAGGCAGGAAAAAGAGAACAGGTAAACAAAATAGTAGACTTAAGCCCTGTCGTATCAATAATTACATTAATGTAAATGCCGTAAATATGCTCATTAAAAAACAGATCAGCATAAAAGATTTTTAAAAAGAATCCAACTGTATGTTATTACAAGAAACTCCAAATGTATTGATATAGGCAGGTTGAAAGTTAACAGATGAAAAATTATATACCACGCAAACATTAATCAAAAGAAATCAGACATGGTTATTTTAATATCAGATAAAGTAGACTTTAGGGCAAAGAAAATTACCAGTAACAAAGAAATATGCTCTATAGTAATAAAATGGTCAGTCCACCAAGACAACCTAGTAATCCTAAATGTGTATACTCCGGATAACAGCTACAAAATATATAAGCAAAAACTTAGAGAAGTGAAAGGAAAAATAGACAAATCCAAATTATAGTTGAAAACTTCAACATTCTTAACAATTGATAGAACAACTACCCAGGAAATAAGCAAACAACACCATTAACTAATGGGATCTAATCAACATTTATAAAACAGTCTACTGAACAACAGTAGAATATATATTCTTTTCAAATGTCCATGGAGCATATATCAAGATAGGTCATATCTTAAACCATAAAATCTCAACAAATATAAAAGAATTAAAATCATAGAATGTGTTCACCAACCCCAATGGAATCAAATTAGAAATCAGTAACAGAAAGGTAATAGGAAAATCTCCAAATGCATGGAAAATAAATGACCCACTTCTAAATAATCCATGCACCAAAGAGTAAGTCTCGAGGGAGAAATTAAAACAAAAAATTGAATGAAAATATCAAAATGAGGCACAGCTAAAACAGTGTGGGGAGGAGAAACTTCTAGCACTAAATGCTTACATTAAAAAAGAGGAAAAGATTCAGATCAATAACCTAAGTTCCCACCTATTCTAAAAAAAGAACAAAATAAACCCAAAGCAAGTAGAAGGGAGGACACAATAAAAGAGCAGAAGTCAGTGAAATTGAAAACAAAAGCAGTAGGGAAAAAAATCACTAAAACAGCTGATTCTTTGAAAATATCAATAAAACAAACCTGTAGCAAGGCTGACAAAAAAAACACACGTTATCAATATCATATGAAGTGGGATACTACATGCCTTGCAGATACCAAAAGACGAGAATACAGTGAACAGCTTTGTACACATAAATTTGACAGCTTAGATGAAAAGGACCAGTTCCTTGAAAAGCATAAATGAATATAATTTTCCCAATATGAATTAGGTAATTTGAAAAATCCTAACACTGCAAAGGTAAATGTGTTAATAATGAAAAATTTCCCAAAAAGAAAATATTCTGGTCCAAGTGATTTTCTTAGAGACTTCTACCAAACATTTTGAGAGGAATTACCATGTTTTTACACATATAATGCACTCCTCCTATGTTTCTTTGCCAACTACTCCCTCCCCGTGAGGTATTTTCCTAAGTGCCACTAATTCAATTTTTTTTTTCCCACATTGTTGTAAAAATAAATAAATAAATTAACATAGCACACTTAGGAAAATACCTTGCGGGGGCGGGAAGGAGTGATTAGCAAAAAAACGTGGAAGGCCCATGTTATTCATGCAAAAATACATTAACCAGTTCTACACAATCTGTTTCAAAAAGTAGAAGAGAGAACTTTTCCAAATTATTTTATGAAGGTATTCCTACTCTGATACTAGACCAGGCAAAAAGAATACGAAAATAAAAAGAAAACTATGACTAATCTCTCTCATGAATATAAACAAAGAAATTCTTAACACAGTATTAGCAGATGGAATTAAGCAATATATAAAAATTGTTACACACCATGACCAAGTAAGATTCATTTCAGGGATGCAAGGCTGATTCAGTATTCAACAGTCATTCTGTGTAATCTACCTTATCAGCAGACTAAAGAAGAAACCCACTCGAAGGCAGTGGGTTTAAAGAAGAAAAAGTGCATTATCATGTCAATTGATTCAGAAAAAGCATTTGACAAAATTCAGGACCCACTTAACGATAAAAACTCTCAGAAAACTAAGAATAGATAGAAATTTTCTTGACGTGGTAAATAATGTCTGTATTTAAAAAAAAAAAAAGCCTACAGCTAACATCATATTTCATGGTGAAAAATTAAATACTTTCTCCCTAGGATGTCAAGATTGTCGAGACCAAAATGTCTGCTCTCACCACTGTTATTCAACATAGTTCTGAAAGTCCTATCCAACACAGTAAGAAAAGGAAATAAAAGGCATAGTGATTGGAAAGGAAGAAATAAAATTTTCCCTAATTTTAGATTACATGATTATGTAGAAAATCTCAAAACATCTGCAAAACAGACAGAAACTCCTAGAACTAATAGGTGAGTTCAGCAAGGTAGCAGGATACAAGATTAACATACAAAAATCAGTTATATTTCTGAGTCTTGGCAATGAACATGTGGAAACAGAAACTAAAAATATACCACTTAACAGTCATGAAACACACAAAAAGAAATATTTAGATGTAAATACAACAAAACATGCACTGGACTTATATGCTGAAAACTACAAAACTCTGCAAGGAAGATTTAAATAAATGTAAGACATACTAGAAGTCGCTGGGTGGTGCAAGTGGTTAATCACTGGGCTGTGAACTGAAGGATTGGTAGTTTGAATCCACCCAGAGATGCCTCGGAAGAAAGGCCTGGCAATCTGAAAAATATTTTAAATACCATGTTCCTCAGTTAAAAATAAAGCAGTTGTTGAATGATGGATTAAGAAAAAAAAAATCATGTTACACCCATAGATTAAATATGTGTATATACATATATATATGAGAGAGGCTTTATAGGCAAGACCATTCCTTGACTATATCTTTTGATTGTACTATACCTAGATTATCTGCATTATATATAAAATTCAGTTAATCATTCTTTTTTTTTAATGGGGTGAAAATCATGTAACATAAAATTAACCGTTTTACAGTGAACAGTCCAGCGACATTTAGCACATTCACAGTGTTGTGTAACCACCGCCTCTGTCTAGCTCCAAAATATTTTCATCATCGAAAAGGAAACCCTATGCCCATTAAGTAGCGGTTCCCCATTTCCCCCTTCTCCCAGCCTCGGCAACCACCAATCTGGATTCTGTCTCTATGGATTTACCTGTTCTGGATATTTCATACAAATGTAATCATACAATATGTTACCTTTTGTGTCTGACTTCTTTCATTTAGCATGATTTTGAGGCTTATCCACATTGTAGTATATGTCAGTACTTCCTTCCCTTTTATGACTAATATGCCATTGTATGTATATACTATATCCATTGATGAGTATTTACACCTTTCCTACCTTTTTGCTATTGTGAATAGTGCTGCTATGAAAATGCACATGTATTCATTTGAGTACCTGTTTTCAGCTCTTTTGGGTATATAACTAGGAGTGAAATTACTGGATTATATGGTAATTCTGTTTTTGACTTTTTGAGGAGCTGCTGAATTTTAACTCATTTTTAATTTGGAGGATGAAGGATATAATACTTCTGAACCCTGAAAATTAGAGTTTGAAAAAAAACTTGCAAAATTACATTTTGAATAATTTTTGAGGGGGAGTAAATCTCTAGAAAATACAACTTTTAAATAATATAAATTTTATTGTGTTTTTTGATGAAAGTTTACACAGAAAATTAGGTCTCATTTAACAATTTCTACACCAGTTCTTCAGTGATGTTGGTTATATTTTTCACAGTATATCAGCATTCTCATTATTTCCATTGTGGTTGTCCTGTTTCCTTTAATCTAGCTTCCCTGTCCCCCATCCCTTCTCATCTTTGATCTAGGGAAGATGTTTACTGTTGGGTTTTATTTAGATGATTATTTAGAAGAGCACAGGACTCATGAGCGATATTATTTATTTTATGGGCCAGTCTGTCATTTGGCTGAAAAGTGACCTCTGGAAGTGGTTTGAGTTCAAGTTTAAAGAATATCCCAGGGCTGTAATATTGGGGGTTCACCTACTCTCTACTGGTACAGTGAGTGTGCCCTTATTTTTAGGAATTTGGCTTTTGTTCTACATTTTTCTCCTGTCTTATCTGGGACTGTCTGTTGAGTCGCTGGTTGGAACGGTTGGTAGTAGTAGCAGGGCACCGTCTAGTTCTTCTGGTCTCAAGGTGGGTGAGGCCATTGTTTGTGTAGACTATTAGTTCTGTAGACTAGCTGCTTCTTTGCATCTTTGGTTTTCTTCTCTCTCTAGAAAATAAAACCCTTATCCTTGGTTTGGAATAATAAAAAACAATCATATTCAACCCAGAGGTACTTTAGAAACATGATACATGAATAATGTAACATACCCAAGAGGAAAGATTGCGGTGTTAATAATACAAAGTTTATAATATTTTGTTCCATTTTTATGGCCCATAACCTTTTTTAATACTTAAAATATATAGTTTGGCCTGAATTTTAGTTGTCTATCACATTGAATGCAGATAAATACATATATAACCATATAACCACATTATCCCACCATTTGTATCATCGATTTGTTGATTGGATGAATTGAAGCCAGTTTTTATAAGTAATCTCATTTATAATTATTCATAATTATCCTGCTGACAGCTTGTTAAGAAGCTAGAATTAAGAAGTCATAGTACCTATTAATACAACTTTAATTGGTTTCTGGGCCTTAATAGTTCTTAGAGGAATATATGCCCAAGGGAATTGTTGTAAGCAGTAGAGCAGTTGGCTGGCAATTAGTGTAGTTTCACAGCTGAGTGTGGTCAGAGAAGGAGCAGAAGAGAGCCCTACCAGTACCACTGTCAGTCTAAGTTGACTGTGGGCATATCCAAAGTTGTGCCTACCTGAGATGAAAAATCAGAGATTTAACACTAAGGAAGAGACTCACTAAAATTATCCAGCCAGTCACTAAACAAAGAAACAAGCAGATAACAATAACAAGCCTCGGGGGTTTGGGTGACCAGTACCCAGAGTTGCTATATTTTCTAAAATGTACAGTTTCCAACAAAAAATTACAAGGCATACAAAGAAAGAGAAAAGTATGACCCATATACTGGGGAAGCAAACAGGCAAAAAAAACCGCCTGTGAGAGTGACCTGGTAGCGAATCTAACAGAAAAAAATTTCAAACTGGCTATTATAAGTATGTTCACAGATCTAAAGTAAAGCTTGAAGAAGTAAAGGCAAGTATGATGACAGTGTTGCATCAAATAGAGAATATCAAGAAAGAGAAATTTTTAAAAAGAACCAAATGGAAATCCTGGAACTAAAAAGTACAATAGCTAGTATTAAAAATTCACTAAGGGGGCACCAACAGTAGATTTAAATTAGCAGAAGGAAGAATTAGCAAATTTGAAAGTAGACTGATAGAGATAATACAAGCCAAAGAACAGAGAAAAAAGAATGAAGAAAAATGAACAGAGTCTCAGAGAAGTGTGGGACATTAAATGTAAAAATTTATGCATAATTAGGGTATCAGAAGGAGAGAACGGAGAAGAAAAGCTTTTTAGAAATAATGGCTGAAAACTCCCCAAATATATTGAAAAACAATAACCTATACATCCAGGAAACTCAACGAACTCCAACTAAGTTAAATACAGTGAGACCCACAAACAGACACATAGTCAAAACGCTAAAAGTCGAAGTGAAGGAGACAGTCTTAAAAGCAGGAAAAGTAAAACAAGGGTGAGCACATGGGTAGAATAGTATGAATTTTAACTGTTAGACAAAGTACAAAGATTACAACTTTTAAAAATTGGGAGAAAGAGAAGGTAGAATAAGATCATTGATTGTTGTATAGATAATAGATGGGAGACAGAGGATACCCTTTAAGACTGGCAGACCAGACACCAAAAGATTAAGTAAGAATAAAGGGGTTTAACTGCGCTAACAAGTTGAAATGCGAAAGCAACTACGAGAATGAAATTACTGATTTTCCTAAATACCAAAAGAAAATTTTAAAAACAGTGAAGACACACCGCACAGAGGAAATAGCACCATTACTTTAAGCAAATAACGTGCTCCTTCCACTTTTGTTTACTCACGGCACCCTCCCCATGCATGGTAGTTTCAGAAACTCAGGGGCGGAAGAAACAGTTGGCAAACATATAAGGCATGCATTATTTGCACTAAAATATGGTAACTATTATGTAATACACAGAGTAATTATAACACAAAATAATGACAGACTAAATATGACTTCTATTGATAAATGTGCGTTGACAACTTACCTATTAAAAGAAAAATATTCTGAGGTGGGCTCATGAAACAAATATGTTAAAATTTTGTTTAGGCAGGAATCCACTAAAACCAGTTGCTGTCAAGTCAATTCCAACTCGTGGAGACCTCACGCATGTCAGAGTAGAACTGTGCTCTGTAGGGTTTTCAGCAGTTAATTTTTCAGAAATTGATCACCAGGCCTTTTGTCCAAGGAGCCTCTGGGTAGACTTGAACCTCCAACCTTTTGTTTAGCAGTTGAGCATGTTAACCATTTGCACCATCCAGGGACTCTGGGGACCTCATTAACAAAAAAAGGGGGGGGGGACTTCATTAGTGAATGCTAAATCTAGGGTGGAAAGCTTGGTAGGTATCAGGATTTTTGCATGGTCCCCAGGTGTCTTCTTATAGATTGCTTATTTGCAAGGGGAAGATAAAAACTGTAAAGAAACTGGACAACACCTTGACCAGGTAATTAAAGTTAATATCACCAGTGAAAAGTTAGATACGTTATTGCCTACAACTGTGATACCTTTAGAAGGACATGTCATTACTTACGCCTGGCAAGGAGTGCATAACCTGAATCTAATCATGAGGAACATTCTATAAAGTAATTGGCTTCTATTAAAAAAAAAAAAAAATCAGTGTCATAAAAGAAAGGCTGAGGAATTGCTCCAGAGTGAAGGAATCTAAAGAGGCAGACAGCCAAATGCAGTCTGTGATCCTGGATTGGATTCTGTACTAGAGGGGAAGAAGTGCTATAACGGGCATTTTTAAGATAATCAACAGAATTGGAATATGGAGTGACAAAACCTTTATCAATATAAAGATTTCCTGAGTTTGATAGCTATACTGTTTATGTAAGATTATACTTAATCTTAAAAAATCACATGGAAGTATTAAGAGGTAAAGTATAATGTGTGAACCTATTCTCAAATGGTTCAGAAAAAATGCATCGCGTGTGTGTGTAAAGAAGAGAGGATTGTAAAGCGAAGTGTTAAAAGAGTTGGTGAATCTGAGTAAAGGTTTTTTGTGGCAGTTCTCTAAGTTCTTGCAAGCTTTTTCTGTTTTATATTATTTAAATAAAAAGCACTGGTTGTAAACTATAAGCTGAGGCTAACACACACACACCTTATAAATAAATTTAAAATGGAATTTAAATTACATAAATTTCTGTCTCCCGCCATATTTTCTTAAAATATATGTGTATTTAGTGTTTTACCAATACAAATTACCAGTATTCATAAAGCCTAACTAATTTGAAGAGCCCTGGTGGCACAGTATTAAGTGTTAAGCCACTAACTAAAAGCTTGGCAGTTTGAATCTACCATCTGCACCTTGGAAAACCTATGGGGCAGTTCTGCTCTGTCTTAAAAAGTTGCTATGAGTTGGAATCAACTCGAAAGCAATAGGTTTGGTTTTTTCGGTAACTAATTTGATGTCAGGCCTAGACCTGACTTCTAAATTTTTTTCTCTGTTGTGTTTTTACAGAATTTGCTGTTTTTCATTGTTGAAATGTGCTTTAGAGTTAAAATATTTTCTACGTGTCTTTTCCTCTGAACTTCAGTAAAATGCTTGGTCGTGTGGAATAGACGAAGCCCAGCTGTTTGGTCCTTATCCCCCTTAGTGCTTCCTGTGTCCTGAGAACAAAATAGAGAGGGAGTTGAATTTAGAAGATATTTTAATATCTTTTCATATTTTTTATCTTGTTCCAAAGTGTACTGTATCAAACAATATGTGGATCATAACAGATTATGAATAACATTGTGAAGAATGGGAATTCCAAAACAGTTATTGTGCTCATGCAAAACTTGTACATAAACCAAGAGGCAGTTGTTCACACAGAACAAGAGGATACTGTGTGATTTAAAATCAGGAAAGGTGTGCGCCTGGCTTGTATCTTTTCACTGCACTTCTTCAGTCTGTATGCTGCGCAAATAATCCAAGAAGCCAGACTATTTGAAGAAGAGCACAGCATAAGGATTGGAGGAAGTCCCTTAACAACCTTCCATATGCAGAGAACACAGCCTTCCTTGTTCAAAGTGAAGAAGACTTGAAACACTGATGAAGATCAAGGACTACAGCCTTCAGTATGGATTACACCTCAACATAAAGAAAACAGAAATCCTCACAACTGGACCAATAAGCAACATCATGGTAATGGAGAAAAGATTAAAGTTGTCAAGGATTTCATGTTACTTGGATCCACAATCAACGCCCATGGAAGCAGAAGTCAAGAAATCAAATGACATATTCCATTCGGCAAATCTGCTGCAAAAGACTTCCTTCAGGTGTTCACAGGTGTTCAAAAGCAAAGATGTCACTTTGAGGACTAAGGTGCACCTCACCCAAGACATGCTAGTTTTAGTAGCTTCATATGCATGTGAAAGCTGGACAGTGAAAGAGGACTGAAGAAGAATCAATGCCTTTGAATTACGGTGTTGGCAAAGAATATTGAATATACCATGGATTGCCAGAGAATGAACAGATCTGTCTGGGAAGATATGGATTGAATTATGTGCCCCCTGCCCCAACGTGTGTGTCAGTTTGGGTGGGTCATGATTCCTGGTATTGTGTGATTTTTCTATATGTTGTAAATCCTGCCTCTGTGATGTTAATGACGGAGGATGGGTGGCAGTTGTGTTAGTGAGGCAGGACTCCTACAAGATTGGATTGTGTCTTGAGGCAATCTCTTGAGATACAAAAGAGAGAAGAGCAGAGGGAGGGGTCCCTCATACCACCAAGAAAGCAGTGCCAGGAGCAGAGCATGTCCTTTGGACCTGAAGTCCCTGCAAGGAGAAGCTCCTAGTGCAGGGGAAGATTGAGGAGAAGGCCGACAGAGAGAAAGCTTCTCCCTGGAGCTGACTCCCTGAATTTGGACTTTTAGCCTACTTTACTGTGAGGAAATAAACTTCTCTGTGTTAAAGCCATCCACTTGTGGTATCTCTGTTATAGCAGCACTAGATGACTAAAACAGACGAAGTACAGCCAAAATGCTCCTTAGAAGCAAGGATGGCGAGACTATCTCATATAGTTTGGGCATATTATCAGGAGGGACCAGTCCTTGGAGAAGGACATCATGCTTAGTAAAGTAAAGAGTCAGCGAAAGAGAGGGAGCCCCTCAATGAGATGAATTGATACAGTGGCTGCACCAGTGGGCTCAAACGTAGCAGCGATTATGAGGGTGGCGCAGGACTGGGCAGTGTTTCATTCTATTGTACATATGATCCCTATGAGTCAGAACCAACTTGATGGCACCTAACAGCAACAATTTTATAAGCTTCGCTAGCTATTTTGCAACTAAGTCCATTTGGCCACATCAAACTTTATCTTTTGAGGAACAACTTGTTCTGTATCAGAAGAAAAATATCTGAAGATATTCTCTATGTCTTAATGATTCCATTTCTTTTTCTTTATATGTACTATCTGCTTAGACCATGTGTGAAGAAAAATGACGACAGCAGATGAAATTTGAGATTGTGCATCCAATCTTATATGTTGTATTAACTAACACTTATCTTAGTGAAAAGCCAGTGATTAAACATTAAAATAAAAGTGTATTTTATGTCCACTTGATTCTTTAACAATATGCATATTGAGTTTCTTGCTTCTGTCTTAAGGCTGTATGGAAGAATGAGAACCATATGGTCTTAATAGGTGAACAATCCAGGAGCTCTCATCCGTTTTCAAATGGGGCAGTATCTGACATGCAGTGAAGTTTGCCTAGTATTTTTTAGTCTTTATGAACAAGTGTGGTGGTGGATTATTAACCTTAAATTTTGTGATTGGGGTAATCGTTAGATTATTAAATGTGTGAATAGTATGTATTCTCCAGATGTCAGTGTTATTTATTGCACAGTTTAAAAATACCTCCTTCTCTTTTTCTTAAGATTAACATGGTACCTGTAACTGCTTTTCTCAGAAGGATGGAATTACTTTTTAATCTAGAAACTATTTTTGTTAAATTATGTAGCCAAACACTACAGTCCAAAGTTAACTGTAAAAATTAAGTAGAAATGATGGTGATTTGCAGAAACATAACTGTTTTGAAATAATACTTTGTAAAGGTAGATCTCATGCAGAATGAAATAAAAGAATAATTTTTTGCTCAGTTTTTGTAGTGATAATATTTTGCTGTTTTTGTTTCCCCCCTTGGTGCCTTTTGATTTCCTATGTTTTCTAGCCATTCTACTTACAAATACTCAGGTAATTGCACTGTTTTTAGATTTAGGACTTTGTCATTGCTATTATAATACTTTTATGTAATTATAAAATACTTTTTTTTCCTGACTAGGAAGAAGCATTACATGCATTTATTCAGCCAGAGATCCTGGACGGTCCGAATCAGTATTTTTGTGAACGTTGTAAGAAGAAGTGTGATGCACGAAAGGTAGATGCTATATAGAAATTAACACTTAATTTTCTGTGCTAATATTCAGTGTTACATAGGGTCTTTCTTTTTTTATTTAGGGCCTTCGGTTTTTGCATTTTCCTTATCTGCTGACTTTACAGTTGAAAAGGTTTGATTTTGATTATACAACTATGCACAGGATTAAACTGAATGATCGGATGACTTTTCCTGAGGAGCTAGATATGAGTACATTTATTGATGTTGAAGATGAGGTAAATATTTATTATATTTTGTTATGTTAAATTTTGCATTAATCCATTTTAGTCGTGTTTTTAAAAGAGCTGTGTGGGGTAATTTGACACTAGCATCAGGCTCTCGTTTTGCTAGAAGCTAGCCTTATTCAGTAAAAGATCTGTCATGTCCTGCTCTGTTCTTTTGGAAACAGTTGTGATTTCATTATGGAGACTATCTATAACCATTTAGTATAGTTGTTACAAAGTGATAAATCTTTGTTCTCAAAATTACTATAAAGTATTTTTTCTGATTGGAACTAAGTACTATAAATATAAAAATGCCTTTTTCCCAGGAGCTCAAAAATAATTTTAATCATCTATCAAGTTTTATTTAATACTTATGTACTAAGGAGCATTGTGGAATGGAAGCGCACATGTTTTGGGCCTACCTAGATGTGGATTCAAAACCTTGTCTTGCTACTTACTAGCTTCTTGATTTTAGATAATTCATGTAACCTTTCTGAGCCTCAGTTTCTTTGTTTATATAGTAAGGATAATACTTGCTTTTTATAGCTTCTCTAAGAAGAGAGTGCCTCCTAAAGTAAACGTTCATTGAATGGTAGCTATGACTACGTGACATTTTGAAAGATATAATTTGAAATAATATATCAAATACTTACGCTTAAGTTACAAAATCTTCCCAGATTATAACGAGCTTTCGAAGGAGGCGTAATCCTCGGAGGAGTCTTAGACGAGATCAGTGTCAGATCACTCCTCTGTATGTCGCTGATGTGTTTCTTATAAAGAGAAATCTTTCCCAAGGGGAGAAAACCCATATATAAAGTTTGGCAGTACTTTTTAGGAAGTTCTATGCTTAGTTCTTGGGAGAAGGCAGGATGTTCTGGCTTAGTTGAAGAAATTTTCAGGAATTATCTCTTTGAAATTCATGTAGCGATCTAAAGTTGATTTTCACCTCTATTTTTCCTTGAACAAAATTTTGTCTAGAGATGAAGACTGTGTCTTAGACACATTCTGTACAGTGACATAGTTCTTGGCAAAAAGTTGGTACTTGTTACACATTGTTGGGTTGATTTAAGATTTTTAAGCAACAATTTACACGTATTAAGCCCCTTCATCTTAGAGAAGCATTCTGAAACTATTGAAATAAAAACAGTTTCAGATATATATATATAAAATGTTAAAAACAATAGGAGAAGGTTGTTTGGGGATATCTATGAAGCGGAATTCTTCAAATTAAATTTGCATGGAAGTGATTTAAAAACCATAAAAGCGTGGAAAAAATATGACTTACTATTTTTACATTTCCACCTCTCCACATTAAAGTATAAAATTCTAGAGGATAGATACGTCTTATTTTTCTTTCTAATTATGTACAATACCTAGCACAGTGATAGACTGGATTGAACTTTTTTTTTTTTTCTAGAAAATAGATGATATTTTTTGTGGATTTGAGGACAAAAGAAGCTCATATTGGAGCTCAGATTCTCTGCTTTTATGGATTTTAGTCAAAGAGATGGTAATTGTATATTGTCACTTTGCAGCTGTAAACGTAAATGGAATTTTAATAAAAGTCCAGATCACTAATTGTTGTGTTAGAATTTCAAGAATATGCAGAAATGCCTTTCAAGTACACTGATTTTTTTTTCAAGAGAAAATATAAATTGACTTAAAGTAAAATAAATATTTTTATTAATAAGAATTTCTTAAAATTATGTAGAAAAGTTAGCAAACAAAAAGTTTTGTTGAATATATTTTATCTTTATTTGGCTTATAATTTTAAGATAATTATGTTTTATTAAGAAATCTCCCCAGACTGAAAGTTGCACTGACAGCGGAGCAGAAAATGAAGGCAGTTGTCACAGTGATCAGATGAGCAATGACTTCTCTAATGACGATGGTGTTGATGAAGGAATCTGCCTTGAAAGTAATAGTGGAAATGAGAAGATTTCAAAACCTGGACTTGAAAAGGTACTATTTTTTCTTGGTGTTTTTTAGTTGAAGGAGAGAATAAAGTAATCTCTAATTTGCTATATGATTGTTATAGCTGTTGTGACTAATACTATGAAGTTAAAGAAGCTTAATTTTTTTTTAAGTTAAGACTTTTATGACTTTTTTTATATGTATATGACCATAATAAACTTTAGGAAAGACTCCTGCTTACTAGTGGAAACCTTAATTTCTAGGAGGCTGAACTGTAACGGTGTGAGCAGGGTGGGTGGTACTGTGGAAAGGCTGCCTTGGTAGTCAGGCAACCAAGATTCTAAGTCAAGAAACCTCTGCCTTTAACATCGCAGCAAGTCTCAAAATCTCATATCACATCTGAGTTTTCACATATAGAACAATGAAAGCACTGGCCGTGGAACCCTTTATAAAACTGTTAACAATAGAAGTAATCATTTTTATATATATATAATTTTATTTATTTTGTTGTTGTTGAGACTATATACAGCAAAACGCACACCAATTCAGCAGTTTCTACATGTACCATTTAGTGACATTGATTACATTTTTCGAGTTGTGTAGTTTTGTCACCCTCGTTTTCTGAGTCGTTCTTCCTCCATTAACATAAATTCACTGCACCCTAATGTTCCTATCTAATCTTTCAGGTTGCTGTTGTCAGTTTGATCTGAAGAGAGTGTAATGCTTAAGGCAGACATTTTTTTTACTAGTTAAGCTAAATTATTGATTGGTTTAAGAAGACTTCAGGGAATATTTTTGGTTTAAGGTTTAAAAATCACCTCAGGGCAATAGTTTCAGGGGTTTAGAAGTAATCTTTTTGAGGTAGGGTAAGGCCAAAGTCCTCAGTTTCCCTCCCCTTCCCTGTGACAGCCGTTAAGGTACGTAAAAAAAAAAAAAAAAAAACATAGTTCCGTGGATCATAATTTGAAAGCCACAAGACTAGATTATCTCTGGGATAGTATCTTTTTTTTTTTGTCTTTGTGTCTATGATTTTAATGTTTTATCAAACCATTTCTTTCACAGTCATATATTCAGCTTTATTTAGGGGTGAGCTATAGCTAGAATGTCATGAGCATGGTAGGAATAATAAATAACCTAAAGACTGATCAGTAGAGCAGAGTCATGTTAAATATAGTGATTTTTAGGCAAGATTTAATAATAGAGTTATACTTAACAAACTTTTTAGACCATTACCATTATTCTCACTATCATGACCCTTACACTTATATTTTAAAGTTATCTTTTTCAGGGCAGATAGATGAACAGGAATTGCTATGTAATGAGTAACATAGTGGGTACATTATAACTTATAAAGAACATAGCACTTGAGCAGGGATTGACAAAACTATGGCTGGTGGGCCAAATCCAGCGCTGTGCCTGTGTTGCTACAGAGAAAAAAAAAAAAAAAAATTTTTTTTTTTTTTTTTTTGTGTTTCTACAGAGACAGTCATGTTATTTGCAAATAATGTTAGTTTTATTTCTTTCTTTCCAAGCTGTATACCTTTCTTTCTTCTTGTTGTTGTATTTCACTAGCTAGAACTTCCAGTATGATGTCGAATAGGAGTAGTAAGCAAGAACATCCTTGCCTTGTTCCTGATTTTAGAAGGAAAGTGGTCAGTCTCTCACCATTAAGCATAATGTTAGCTGTAGGTTTTTTGCAGTTGTTATCAATTGAGAAGTTTATCAAGTTTTGTAGATGTTTATCAAGTTGAGGGGAAACCCTGGTGGCATAGTGGTTAAGTGCTGTGGCTGCTAACCAAGAGGTCAGCAGTTCAAATCTGCCAGGTGCTCCTTGGAAACTCTATGAGGCAGTTCTACTCTCTTCTATAGGGTTGCTATGAGTCAGAATCGACTCGATGGCAGTGGGTTTGGTTTTTTGGTTTTATCAAGTTGAGGTTCCCCTGTATTCCTAGTTTGCTGGAAATTTTTTTTTATCATGAATGGGTGTTAGATTTTGTCAAATTCCTTTTCTGCATCAGTTGATAATAGCCAGGTAATTTTTCTTCTGTAGTCTGTTGATATGATGGATTACCTAAATTGATTTTTAAATGTTGAACCAGCCGGGCATACCTGGAATAAATCCTACTTGATTCTTGTGTATAATTCTTTTTATACATTGTTGAATTTTATATGCAAATATTTTGCTGAGGGTGTTTGCATCTATGTTCATAAGAGATGCTGGTCTGTAATTTTTCTTTCTTGAAATGTCTTTAATATGGTTTTGGTGTTAGGATAATGCTATCCTCATTTGGAAACCCTGGTGGCATAGTGGTTAAGAGCTATGGCTGCTAACCAAAAGTGTGGCAGTTCCAAAACCACCAGGCTTTCCTTGAAAACCCCATGGGGCAGTTCTACTTCTGTTCTATAGGGTCTCTGAGTCGAAATGGACTCGGCAGCAATGGGTTATCCTCATTAGTTAGGAAGTGCTCCCTCTGCTTATGTTTTCTGGGAGATTATAGGAGTTGGTATTATTTCTTCCTTAAATGTTTGGTAGAATTCATTGGTGAAACCATCTGGGCCTGTGCTTCCATTTTTGCAAGGTTATCAATCATTAATTCATTTTCTTTAATAGATATAGAGCTATTCAGGTTGTCTGTTTCTCCTGTGTGAGTTTTAATACTCTGTATCTTTTGAAAATTGGTCCATTTTATCTAAGATAATCAAATTTGTGGGCACAGAGTTGTTCATAAAGCCAAAAAAAGGAAACCTGCTGTCAAGTCAGTTTCAACTCATAGAGATCCAGTAGGACAGGATAGACAGTCCCATAAGGTTTCCAAGGCTGTAAGTTACTATGGAAGCAGACTGCCCCATCTTTCTCCCGTGGCGGCTAGTGGATTTGAACCACTGACCTTTTGGTTAGCAGCCGAGCACTTTAACCGCTATACCACCAGGGCTTCTAGAATTGTTCATAGTATTCCTTTATTATTCCTTTTAATGTCCATGACATCAATAGTGATGGCTCCTTTTTCTTTCCTAATATCAGTAATATGTGTCTTCTCTCTTATTTTCTCAGTTAGCCTGACTAGAGGTTTATCAATTTTATTGATATTTTCAAAGAACTAGCTTTTGATTTCATTGATTTTTCTCTTTTAATTCCCTTGTTTTCAATTTCATACATTTCTGTTCTAATTTTTATTATTTCTTTTCTTCTGCTTACCTTGATTTAATTTGCTCTTCTTTTTCTAATTTTCTAGGTTGGAAGCTTAGACTATTGATTTTAGGTCTTCTTTTCTAATACATACATTCAATGGTGTAAATTTCCCTCTAAGCACTACTTTCACTGCATCCAACTAATTTTGATATATCGCATATTCCTTTTCATTTAGATTGAGATGTAATTTAATTTCTCTTGAGACTTTTTTCTTGACCCATTTGTTACTTAGAAATATGTTGTTGAAGCTCCAAATATTTGGAGATTCTCTGGCCATTTTTCTCTTATTGATTTCTAGTTTAATTCCATTGTGGTCTGAGAGCATACTTTGTATGATTTCTAGTCTTTTAAATTTGTTAAGGTGTATTTTGTGGCTCAGAATGTGGTCTATTTTGTTGAACATTCCATATGAGCTTGAGAATGTATATGCTGCTGTTTTTGGATAGAATACTGTGTACATATCAATTACATCAAGTTGATTGACAGTGCTCTTCAGGTCATCTATATTCTTACTGATTTTCTACTGTTTTGATCTGTCTATCAGTTACTGAAGAGGGGTTTTGAAGTCTCCAGCCATATTAGTGATTTTGTCTATTTCTCTTTTCATTCCTATCAGTTTTTGCCATATGTGTTTTGACACTTTTTCTAGACAAATCCGTGTTTAAGATTTTTATGTCATATTAGAGAATTGACCCCTTCAGTATTATGTAATTCCCTCTTTCTCTGATAATTTTCCTTGTTCTGAAGTCTGCTTTGTCTGGAATTAATACGGTTACTCCAGCTTTCTTTCATAAAAAGAAAGTATACCTTTTTTCCATCCCTTTACTTTTAACCTAAGTCTTATATTTAAAGTGAATTTCTAGTAGATATTTTAACATATAGTTGTGTCTTGTTTTTGTTTTTTCTTTTTTTAATCTACTCTGACAAGCTCTGTCTTTTAATTGGTATATTTTAGACATTCACAGTTAAAATGGTCATTAACAGAGTTTGATTAATATCTACTATGTTTGTAATTGTTTTATATTAGTAGCATTTGTTTTTAGTTTCTTTTTCCTCTTCTTTTCTGCCTTCTCTGTTTTTTGAGTGTTTTAAGTAATTCCATTTATCTCCTCTCTCTGTGTATCAATTATACTTAAATTTTTTTTTTAAGCAATTGTCCTAGAGTTTACAGTGTACATTTGTAACTAATCTAAATCCACCTTCAAATAACACTTCCTGCCTCATGTGTAAGTGTAGATACTAATAACAAAGTATTCCCAATGCCTCCCTCTTGTCTGTTGTGACATTGCTGTCATTCATTCCACTTTCCTATATGCTATAATCTCCTGATACATTTATTACTATTATTGCTTTAAACAGTTATCTTTTAGATCAATTAAGAATAAGAAAAATAAAGAGAGTCTGTTTTACCTTCATTTATTTATTTTCTGATGCTCTTTACATAGATCCAGGTTTCTGATCTATATCATGTTCTTTCTACCTGGAGAACTTCTTTTAACATTCTCACAGGGCAGGTCTGCTGGCGATGAATTCCCTCAGTTTTTGTTTGTCTGAAACTATCTTTATTTCTCCTTCACTTTTGAAAGATTATTTCACTGCATATAGAATTCTAGGTTGGTGATTTTTTTCTGTCAGCACTTTAAGTATTTCACTGCACTCTTCTTGTTGGCATAGTTTCTGATGAGAAGTATACTATAATTCTTACCATTGTTTCTCCAGAGGTAAGGTCCTCCTCTCCCACCCCCACCCCCACTCCCACCCCCAGCTTCTTTCAAGATTTTCTCTTTGTCTTTTATTTTATGCAGTTCGAGCATGGTATACCTAAATAGCCTGGGGGGTTTTGTTTGTTTTGTTTTGGGGGGCTAATGATCCTGCTCGGTGTTTCTGAGCATCCAGGATCTGTTGTTCGGTGCTGTCTATTCTTATAAATTAAGTTTCATTGGATTCTATCCACTCTCATAGCCCTGGTGGTATAAGTGGTTAAGTGCTCGACTGCTAACCAAAAGGTTGGCAGTTCAAATCCGCCATCTACTCTATGGGAGAAGGATGTACAGCCTGCTTCCATAAAGATTTACAGCTTTGGAAACCCTGTGGGGCTGTTCTACTCTATCCTATAAGGCTGCTATGAGTCAGAATTGACTCAGTGGCAGTGGGATGGCTGGTTTCATGCTGTAATGGCTGAGTTGAGTATTTGTGCCAGAGACTCTATGGCTGACAAAGCCTAAAATATTTAATGTCTACCCTTTGCAGATCCCTGCAGTAGAAGGTCAAATGATCTGGGTTTTAGTTCTGACTTTTTCATTAACAAGCTGTATCTATCACTTTGGGCAAATTATTGAATCTCTGTGTCTTTCAGTTGCTACAGTTTAGAGGAATTTAGACCTGATGCTTTCTGTTGTTCTACCCAGCTCTAGAAATGTATAATTCTCTTTGGCAGTACTGTGTTTGAGTATTTATATACATTTGAAATAAGTAATGTATTGCTTTGTTGTTATTGTTAGCTGCTGTCGAGTTGCTACACAATATTAGAATATGTTTATTTTTGATGAAGTCACTCTTCTTACCCCCCTTCCTACCTCTTAGCAATCTATTTGTGATTTGAAACTAAGGTTATTGCATTTAAGAACCTTTTTTCTTTCAAAAAGGAGACATGGTGATGCAGTGGCTGAGTGCTCAGCTGCCAACTGAAAGGTCGGTGGTTCGATCCCACCAGCTGTTCTGGGGGACAAAGATGTGGCAATCTGCTTCCGTAAAGATTACAGCCTTGGAAACCTTAACAGTCTGTCCTGTAGGGTCGCTATCAGTAAGAACAGACTCCAAGGCAGTGGGTTTGGTTTGGGTTTTGGTATTCTTTCAAATAGACTGTTTTATCTTTTGCTTATGATATATGCAATTCTAATTTTCAAAATTTCGAAGTGATTCAGTCTTGGGAGCCTTCTACCATTATTGTGGTCTAACAATCAGAATTTTCCAGCAAAAAATATTTCCTTTTGGCTTCGATAATTACAATAAAACTTTAAAAACAGTGTAGCTGTCGATTGGCAGTGTTTTTCTGTTTTTATAGGGAGGTCTGTTTACGTCAAGATATTGTTCATAGTATTCAGTCATATCCAGATTTTGTCCAGTGTCTCCAAATTCTTTTAAGGATGTTTTAGTGTTTGTTTTCATACTTGCAGAAGGTGCTTTTAAGATTTGACATATGAAAAACTGTGATAATAAACTGTATTTTTACTTACTGCATCCAAAATATTTTTATTTAAACACAAGGAGTTTACCATATTTCATAGGTTGCTCAATGTTCTAAACACAAATTCTGGTATTACAGGTAAATTCTGAAAGCCCTTCTCAATCACCACTGTAATTAATTTTAGTTTTAGGAATAAAATACAAACCAGCATATTGAAATTATCAGACATCTTTAGAATTTGTTCTAGAAATTTCACTATTTGATCAGTAGTATTAGTCGATTTAAAGTTATTTCCTAAATAAACTGGAGTGTCTGGAGAGTTTTAGGTAGCATTGCTCAAATGCTTTTTTTTTTTTTAGCAAAGGATAAAGAAGAGAAACTAGTTCTTCTTATAAAAAAAGCAAATAAAAGAAAGCTTGCTTGTCTCGATCTGAGGAATCTTCTCAGGTCAAACTCCTTTTTTTATACTCGTACCTTCAATATTCCTATCTCCTCTCTGTCCTTTTTGTGATTAAATTATTGGTTTGCAGAGTCGCCAGTATCTCAGATTCTCTTAGGAGCTATAAAGTGCCTAGGCTTCTGAAAGAAAGATAATCCTAAATACAAAAATAAGTCATTTGTAAATCACCTCTTTCTTTATAAAGCACTTCTTTATTCCTGTTTTCTCCCACAAATAACTTGAGGTTTACTTAAAATGGTCTTCAGTTCCAAAGAGTGAATTGTTTACAGAACAAGGAACCATGAGGAAACAATTTCAGTTTAATTAGGGATACAGTGTAATTCTGGATTCATTCTTTATAAAAGTAAGAGATTTCAAATCAATTAATTACTATATTCCAGATATTACATAAATGCATTAGGAGAACTTCCAAATAATAATTGTGTTTTTACGGAAATAACATGCACCTTCTACATTTGTTTGCCAACCACTTCTCCCCAGAAGATATTTTCATAAGCACACTATGCTGATTTTTCTTCCCAGCAACATGTAAAAAAATTAACATAGCAGCACTTATGAAAATACCTCGTGGTGGGGAGGGTGATTGGCAAACTAAACATAGAAAAACACATATTGTGTAAAAATACAATATGCCCCTTAGCTGTGTTATAAAGGAAATAGAATCTTATTTGAATAAAAAACAACATCTATTTGTGATTTCTTGATCCTGGATACACATATTAGAACAGCTTGTATTAGCTGCTTCTAAAATTTCATACTCTTATTTAATTTTTACATAAAGAAACATGTAAGAAAAATTAGCATAGCACATTATGAAAATACTTCATGGGGAGGGTTGGCAAAAAAAAAGTATGGCATGTACATTAATTACATAAAAATGCAGTATATTTGCAGATATGTTTGGCTCAGAGATCATAGCATAATTAGAATGTGGAGAAATGCACTAAATGAAATTTTGTGAAACTCTGAGCTTATATTATATACAGTTACTTGGTGACTTGTCATTTTAATTTTGTCTTACCGAGTTTGGCCTAATACATATACCACTATCATGTTACTTCACTGTGTGTGGATAGAGAATAAAAAGTATACCAAAAAAAAAAAAAAGGTTTTGATACAGTGTTGTTCCTCTTCTCTGAGTTACTTTTATTTTTTCCCTTAGAATTCCCTGATCTATGAGCTCTTCTCTGTTATGGTTCATTCGGGGAGTGCTGCTGGTGGTCATTATTACGCTTGTATAAAGTCATTCAGTGATGAGCAGTGGTACAGCTTCAATGATCAACATGTCAGCAGGGTAAGGAGAGGACATTTTAAGATTATTATTCTGAAAGACGTGAGTAGAAATATTTCTAATCAACAGCAGGGTCCATTAAAAATTGGAGAATCAGGCTATCCAGTAAAGCATGATAAGATCCATGCCAAATCAGCCTTTCCTTTTTGCTTTCAATGAATATCCTGCTTTTATTTATTGTTTGTTTTGTTTTTGGGGGGTTTGCTGTTTCCAGAGACAGACTACTGGTTTCCCCTTGCCCTGAGTCTTCGTGTGTACTACCTAAGTAGGAGCACTAGAAGTGATTGGCAGGTAGCAGCCACAGATGATGATTATATTTTATAATTTGGTATCTGTGTGAAGATCCATCTTGCAAATATGTAGCATTTGACTCTGAGGTTTGAAGGTTGGGTTACACATTGACATTAATGGTGTTATAGATTTTCCAAAACAGAAAATAACGTTACGACTTTTTAGATAACCCAAGAGGACATTAAAAAGACACATGGTGGATCTTCAGGAAGCAGAGGATATTACTCCAGTGCTTTTGCAAGGTAAGCAGTTTCCTAATTTTTAGTGTTTATAAGTTAAAGAGTCCTGGTGGAACAATGGTTAAGCCCTCAGATGATTGGTAAATTAGAATTAATTATAACTTCTCAATAGTTTGTACCATTAAAGATTCAACTCAAGGTTCAGCAAACTACAGCCCATGGGCCAAATTTAGCCTGCTGCCTGTTTTTGGAAATTAAGTTTTATGGGGGCACAGCCATATTCATTTCTATATATATTGTCTCTTGATACTTTCATACTGCAGCTGAGTTGAGTGGCTGTGAGAGACCATGTGGCTTGCAGATTCTAGGAAGTGTGACCCTTTACAGAGAAAAATTGCTGATCTCTAACTGAATGATAGTAGTCATTCCAAAACACAGCTTTCTTTGGAACTTCAGTGTTACCAAGAGGTGACATGAAATCTTCTCATAAATGTCTCATTAAAAACAAAGTAGATTCTCCTTTTTGACTAGAATATTTTAAATGCAAACCTGTCAGAGAACAGTGGCATGATTATTTTCTAACCGTTTGAAACAAACAAGCAAAAAATACTGTTTTAAATATATATGTATAATGCTAAGAAATAAAATCTTTGCAATCTTTTTCTCCCTATTAATAATTTTTATATTTTTGCTAGCTCCACCAATGCATATATGCTGATATATAGACTGAAGGATCCAGCAAGAAATGCAAGTATGTCAGCATACAGTTATTTGATTTTCATTTGTTATAAACTCATTTCTTTCACAAGTTTTGAAGACCCAGATAACTACGTTTAAATGATAGGCCAGTTAAGGTTTTTTTTATGCCTGGAAGAGATAATTATAAAGACTGTTAAGGAAATAATTCTTGCCAAGTGGTAAAAAGATTTGGAAAAAAGTTTTTGATTCTTTTTTAATACGCTAAGAGACAAACAGGGCACACTGTACATTAAGTAAGTTGGATATTTATTTGCAGTAAGATTGTATTAGATGCAGACTGGTGTAGTGATGATGAACCCAGCCCTTTGTAGCAGTTGTTGCTCACCAGCTGTGTCTCCTAGAGCATGTTATTTAGCCTTTCTAAGTCTTACTTTTCTCATCTATAAAGTGGAAACAGTAATAATACTTCATAGGGTTCTTACAAAAAAATTAAATGAAATAATATTTCAAGCATGTAACATCATGTCTGGTACATAGTAGTAACTCAATGATAGCTATTATTACTTTAAAATTACAAGCTTTTTGATGTTTTATTATGTAAATATTTTGAATAGGGACCCTGTATGAACTGATCTGCTTATTTGCTTAGGAGGCAAATAAAGTTTTATGAATCTAGCACATTTCCTTCATTACACTTTAATTTTATTAAGAATCCCAGAAATAAACCTGTATAAACCAAAAAAACCAAACCCAGTGCTATCGAGTCAATTCCGACTTATAGCAACCCTATAGGACAGAGTAGAACTGCCCCACAGAGTTTCCAAGGACCACCTGGCAGATTCAAACCCTTTGGTTAGCAGCTGTAGCACTTAACCATTACGCCACCAGGGTTTCCATAAACCTGTATACTAAGTTTTTTTTAATAATTATTGCTTAAAGAATTATGGCTGCTGTTTTTTCTTGCTAAACTCTGACTCAAGCAGTATCGCATGTAGATACAGTGTGTGTGTATGTGTATTGTATGTACGTATAGATACATAACCAAGGTGACATATTTGCTCAAATTTTTTTTGTAATTTTTATTAAAATAATAGAATCACTGTCGGATTTCATCATATTATGTTTAGAAATTGCCGTGCTATGAGTAAATCTATTTTGAGCATTTTAATGTTTTTACGTTTTTGGAAACGCTCATCAGAGTATGAGTTCAACTGATACAAGGATTAGGTTTTATTCATCTTTCCACCAAAAGATCTAGCATATTGTAGTTCAATAATTTATTGTGAAATTAACAGAAATAATAACAAATAGTCATTTCAGAATGGAGATTTCAGAACAAAAATAATTTTTCTTCCTTCATAGATTGCTGTTAAGTGCCGTCGAGTCAGTTGCAACTCATAGTGACCCTACATACAACAGAACAAAACACTGCCCAGTTCTGTGCCATCCTCACAATCATTGTTATACTTTAGCCCATTGTTGCAGCCACTGTGTCAATCCTTCTCATTGATGGCCTTCCTCTCTTCTGCCGACCCTTTACTTTACCAAGGAAACTCTGGTGGCGTAGTGGTTAAGTGCTTCGGCTGCTAACCAAGAGGTCGGCAGTTCACATCTGCCAGGCGTTCCTTGGAAACTCTATGGGGCACTTCTGCTCTGTCCTGTAGTGTTGCTATGAGTCAGAGTCAACTCGACGGCAGTGGGTTTACTTTACCAAGCATGATGTCCTTCTCCGAGGACTAGTCCCTCCTGATAACTTGTCCAAAGTACATGAGACAAAGTCTCACCATCCTTGCCTCAAAGGAACATTCTGGTTTTACTTCTTCCAAGACAGATTTGTTCGTTCTTTCATCAGTGCATGGTTTATTCAGTATTCTTCATCAACACTATAATTCAAAGGTCTTACTTATTCATTGTCCAGCTTTTGCATGCATACGAGGTGATCAAAAACATCATGGCTTGGGTCAGGTGCACCTTAGTCGTTAAAGTGACATCTTCGCTTTTTTAACACTTGAAAGAGGTCTTTTGCAGCAGATTTGCCCAATGCATTATGTCCTTTGATTTCTTGACTGCTGCTTCTATGGGTGTTGATTGTAGATCCAAGTAAAATAAAATCCTTGATAACTTCAGTCTTTTCTCTGTTTATCATGATGTTGCTTATTGGTCCAGTTGTGAGGATTTTTGTTTTCTTTATGTTGATGCGTAATCCATACTGAAAGCTGTAGTCCTTGATCTTCATCAGCAAGTGCTTCAAGTCCCCTTCATTTTCAGCAAGTAAGGTTGCATCAACTGAAACTATATCCTAAAGAGTGATTTTTTTTCCAAGTCAGGCTACACAAGGTAGTTCATTACATGAACTATGTGGCACCCGGTCTTCCAGAGTGCAGTTACTTGGCTTTCCTTTATGTGCTCCATCTTCACTTTAATTTTGTGACAAAGCACTAGAGGGCGCTGTATGATAAGATGGAATTTTTTTTTTTAATTAGAGCTCATTTCTAGATACAGTGATTTGTGCCTTTCTTAGACACGTGATGTTTGTGATATAAATTGTTCTTGCTATTTCATGCCTAGTAATTATGGGTTTTATTAAATGGTGTCGTAATTTCATATTGTCATTTTAAAACTTTGAGTTATAGTTGAAGTTACAATCATTAAGAAGAACTTCAGTAAAAAATAATTACACATATGCAGGTCTGTGGTAATCAGTTAAAAAGCAAAGATGTCACTTTAACCACTGAGGTGCACCTGACCTGTTTTGCTTTCAGAAATGATAGTCCCTTTTTCTTTATTTAAGTGAATCTGGACCTTTAAATAGAGGGAGAAGTGCAACATATAAAGGTATCAGTTTTGTTTGTCACTCTGCCTACTTTGGTCAGAAGGCAGCTAAAAAACTGCTTTGAGAACAAAGGAAGATAATAGTATCAGTGAATAATAATAAACAAATAGCATTTGTTGTAGAAGCAACAGCAGCAGCAGTATTTATTGAGTTTTTATTACATCCCAGGTAATGATTCTATGGGGTGGTGGTGGTGGTGGTGTTAGGTGCCATCCAGTCAGTTCCAACTCATAGCAACCCTTTGTATGACAGAAAGAAGTGCTGGCCAATCTTGCACCATCCTCACAGTTGTTGCTATGTTTGAGCCCATTGTGGCAGCCACTGTGTCAATCCATCTTGTTGAGGGTCTTCCTCTTTTTTGCTGACCCTCTACTTTACCAAGCATGATGTCCTTCTCCAGATACTGGTCCCTCCTGATAACATGTTCAAAGTACAGAAGATGAAGTCTCACCACCCTCGCTTCTAAGGAGCATTTTGGCTTTACTTCTTCCAAGACAGATTGTTCTTCTGGCAGTCCACATAAGCAGTATTTTTTGCCAACACTGTAATTCAAAGGCATCAGTTCTTCGGTCTTCCTTATCCATTATCCAGCTTTTACACGCATATGAGGCGATTGAAACCATGGCTTGGGTCAGGTGTACCTTAGTCATCAAAGTGACGTCTTTGCTTTTTAACACTTGAAAGAGGTCTTTTGTAGCTGATTTGCCCAATGCAGTATGTCATTTGATGATTGCCTCTTCCATGGGTGTTGATTGTGAATCCAAGTAACATGAAATCCTTGACAACTTCAGTGTTTTCTCTGTTTATCATGATGTTGCTACTGGTCCAGTTGGGAGGATTTGTGTTTTCTTTATGTTGAGATATAATCCATACTGAAGGCTACAGTCCTTGATCTTCATCAGTAAGTGCATCACATCCTCTTCATTAACAGCAAGCAAGGCTGTGTTATCTACATATCACAGGTTGTTAATGAGTCTTCCTCTAATCCTGATGCCATGTTCTTCATATAATCCAGCTTCTCGGACTTTTTGCTCAGCATACAAATTGAATTAAGTGTGGTGAAATGATGCAACCCTGACATACACCTTTCCTGATTTTAGGCCGTGCGGTACCCCCTTGTTCTGTTTGAACAATTGCCCCTTAGTCTATGTACAAGTTCCTCAGAGCACAATTAAGTGTTCTGGAACTCCCATTCTTCACATGGTTATCCATAATTTGTTATGGCCACATAGTTGAATGCCTTTGCATACTCAGTAAAACACAGGTAAACATTTTTGTGGTATTCTCTACTTTCAGCCAAGATCCATCTGACATCAGCAGTGATATCCCTGGTTCTATGTCCTCTTCTGAATCTGGCTTGAATTTCTGGTAGTTCCTTGTCCATGTGTTGCTGCGTCCAATTTGATTTATCATCACCAAAAGTTTACTTGCGTGTGATATTGATGATATTGTTGGAGGATTTGCTTATTCTGTTGGATCACCTTTCTTTGGAGGGGCACAAATATGGATCTCTTGTTGGCCAGATAGCTGTCTTCCAGATTTCTTGGTATAGACCAGTGAGCACTTCCAACATTGCACCCTCTTGTTGAAACATCTCAGTACTATCAGTTCTTGATCATATGCTACCTCCTGAAATGACTGAATGTCAACCAGTTCTTTTTGGTATAATGACTGTGTATTCCTTCCATCTTCTTTAAATGCTTCCTGCCTCGTTCAGTATTTTGCCCCAGTAGTGCAAATCGAAGCTTGAATTTTTTTCTTCAGTTCTCTCAGCTTGAGACATGCTGAGCTTGATCTTCCTTTTTTGTTTTCTAACTCCACTTCTTTGCACATTTCATTATAATACTTTACCTTTGAAATCTTCTGTTCAGCTTCTTCCTTCTTTCATTTGCTTTAGCTGATGTATGTTCAAGAGCAAGTTTCATAGTTTCTTCTGACATCCATTTTGTTCTTTTCTTCTCCTGTCTTTTTAATGAGCTTTTGCTTTCTTTATGTATGATGTCTTTAATGTCATTCCACAACTCGTCTGGTCTTCGATCATTAGTGTTCAGTGCATCAAATCTATTCTTGATAGATCTCTAAGTTCAGGTGGGATGTACTCAAGGTTGTACTTTCCCTCTCATGGAATTGTTTTAATTTTCTTCAGCTTGACCTTGCATATGAGCAATTGATGATCTTTGCCGAAGTCAGCCCCTCACCTTGTTGTGACTGACGATATTGAGCTTCTTCATCATCTCTTTCCACAGATATAGTCGATTTGATTCCTGTGTATTCCCATCCGGGGAGATCCATGTGCATAGTTGCTTTTTATGTTGTTGAAAAAAGGTATTTGCGATGAAGAAGTCATTGGTCTTGCAGAATTCTGTCACGTGATCTCCAGAGTGGTTTCTATCACCAAATGCGTACTTTTAAACTTCTGATCCTTCTTCTTTGTTTCCAACTTTTGCTTTCCAATCATCAGTAATTATCACTGCATCTTGATTGCATGCCTGATCAATTTCAGACTGCAGAAGTTGGCAAAAGATCAGTTTCTTCATCTTTGGCATTAGTATTTGTGCATAAATTTGAATAATAGTCATATTAGCTTGTCTTCCTTGTAGGCATATGAATAGTTTCCATCACTGACAGTATTGTACTCCAGGATAGATCTTGAAATGTTCTTTTCGACGATGAATGCAATGCATTCTCCTTCAGTTGGTCATTCCCGGCGTAGTAGACCATATGATTGTCTGATTTCACATGGCCAATACCAGTCCATTTCAGCTCACTAATACCTAGGATATCAATCTTTATGTGTTCTATTTCATTTTTGATGACTTGCAGTTTTTCTAGATTCATACTTTGTACATTTCAGGCTCTGATTATTAATGGATGTTGCAGCTGTTTCTTCTCATTTAGTCATGCCACCTCAGCAAATGAAGGTCCCGAAATGTTTACTCCATCCATGCCATTAAGATTGACTCTGCTTTGAGGAGGTAGCTCTTTCCTAGTCATATTTTGAGTGCCTTCTAACCTGAGGGGCTCATCTTCCAGCACAATATCAGTAAGACAATGTTACACTGCTGTTCATAAGGTTTCCACTGGCCAGTTTTTTCAGAAGTAGACTGCCAGGTCCTTCTTCCTAGTCTGTCTTAGTCTGGGAGGTCCATTGAAACCTGTCCACCGTGAGGTCCCTGCTGGCATTTGAAATTCTGGTAACATAGCTTTTGCCATCACAGCAACACGTAAGCCTCCACAGTAGGGCAAGAAGAAGCCTAGTTCTAGGCAAATGAAGTAACTTGCCCTGGGTCACACAATTGGATGAAGATAGCACAATTTAAATTCAGAAGTGATTTTATTTCTAAGTTTCAAAGAGCTGTTTCATCCTAAAAATCTACATACTAGAGATGTCTTGGCTCTAAGAGCCATTTCAGGTAAATATATAGCCTTTTAAAATACAAGATCTAACCATGTGTGGTTATCAGCTAGCTCCTTACCCTTGCTGGAGAAAAACTCAAGTTCTAAGTTGAGAGAATGATATAATTGAGATGTGTTTTGATGAGTACTGTAGTAGAAGTTGGAAACCCTGGTGGCGAAGTAGTTAAGAAATATGGCTACTAACCAAAAATTTGCAGTTCGAATCCACCAGGCACTCCTTGAAAACCCTGTAGGGCAGTTCTACCCTGTCCTGTAGGGTCACTGTGAGTAAGAATCAACTCTACGGCAGTGGGTTTGGTTTGGTTTTTTGTAGTAGAAGTGTACTCTGTGAGAGCATACTAGAAGAGAATGAATAAAAAGAGCTTAAATTCGTTGATTCTGTCTTACCCTGTTTTTATTATTAATAGAATTTTTAGAAGTGGATGAATACCCAGAACATATTAAAAACTTGGTACAGAGAGAGAGAGAGTTGGAAGAACAAGAAAAGAGGCAACGAGAAATTGAGCGCAATACATGCAAGGTTAGATTCCATATTTTTACTTTTATTTAAAAAGTGCTATGGAAATTTGGTGAGAAGCCCTGGTGGCACAGTGGTTAAAGCTCTCGGCTGCTAGTGAAAAAGTCGGCAGTTCAGTCCCACCAACTGCCCCACAGGAGAAAGTTGTGGCAGTATGCTTCCATAAAGATTTACAGCCTTGGAAACCCTATGGAGCAGTTCTACTCTGTGCTGTAGGATTGGTGTGGTTTGGAATCGACTTGACAGCAGTGGGGTTGTTTTGGTTTATTGAAGTTATGTTTAACCACAGTTCTTATAACTAATTCATTCGGTTGATTCTGTAGCCATTTACACTATCATGATCATTAAGCAGTATAACAACTATATTAGTAAGGTAAGATTTTCTTTTATGTATTAAAAAACCAGTAACATGTAATAATAATACTCAGTGCTGGTGAGGATACAATGAGATGGACATTCTCATATTCTGCTAATAGAAGAATAACTTGGTGAAAACTTTCTGTATAGAAATTGGATCATACTTATTAAAGCCTTAAATTCATATTTTTATATAATTTCTCTTATGAAAATATTACCTGATGAAATAATAACAGATGCTGTAAGAATTTTGACCCCAAGGATATTCATCATGTTATTTTCCAAACTAGGAAAAAAATTAGAAACAACCTTAATGTACATCAGGAGGGGAATGATTACAGAAATCAGGATAACGTGCTTATAAAGAAATACACAGTTGTTAAGTTAATGCTTTTGAGTTTTTTCATGATGTGAGTCCTATTCACCACCAGTTATTAGGTGATAAAAATAGTCATGAGAGAGAATGGCCCCAGTTTTGCTTTAAAAATTGTGTAATATTTTGAGAATCAGGAAAAAAAATGCCGTCTACAAAAGAATTTAACTTTAACTCTTGGCCTGCTGAGTTAATGATAATATTTTACATTTTCTAGATAAAACTATTCTGTTTGCATCCTGTGAAACAAATAATGATGGAAAATAAATTGGAGGTTCATAAAGATAAAACATTAAAAGAAGCAGTAGAAATGGCTTATAAGGTATGTTTAATTGTGCTGCTGGCATTTAAATATTGATATCTCAGATAACAATATTAACATATTTTCGAAAGTTTTTATTGAAGTCCATAGTAATATAAGCCCTTGCAGTAACTTTGATAGCCTCTTTAACTCATGTATCTTTTAAAGGTGTAGTTTATACCTCTCTGCTGAAAACATACTCAATTGTGTTTGAGAGTTTTTATACTCTGAAAGTCAGTTAAGCTTTCTAGAAGCTAGAACTAGAATTAGAAACAAGTATTTATTGTGTGCCTACTACACGAGGCGTTAGAGATACAAGAGTGAACAAGATATGGTCACTGACCTTATGAAGCTTACAGTCCATTGGTAAAACAGACAAAAAATACTTCAACATCACAATCTGCAATTTTTTTTTTGTTTATATGCTATAAAATCAACCAGTAGCATATTGGAATAATTTATTCTGAGACCTTAGCTGTGAAAAGGAGACATTATGCAAAAAGTTGAAGAAGCGTATTCCAAGTAGAGGGGGCAGCATGTGCATCAGCTCTTGAGGTGGGCAAGTGGTTGGCATGTTCAAAGAACTGATAAAGGGAGCTCTGTGTGTCTATTGTCATGAATGTAGGTAGAGAAGCATAAAATTAAGTTAGAGGCTTTGTAGGAATAAAAGAAATTTGCATTTTGTTCTAAGACTAATGGAAAGTTATTAGTGGGATTTGAAAGGCAAATAGAAAGCAAAGCACCCTTTTAAAAGATTATGCTAAATGTCACCTGTAATTCTTGACAAATTAAATTTTTTTTTTTTTTTGCCATTTCTATGTAAACATTAACAACATTTAACTGAAATTAAAAAGTCATTACCCAGAGAAAAAATTGCACACTATTCTTTTCAGGAGCCCTGGTGGTACAGTGGTTAAAGCACTTGGCTGCTAACCAAGAGGTTGGCAGTTTGAACCCACCAGCGGCTCTACGGAACAAAGATGTGGCAGTCTGCCTCCGTAAATATTTACAGCCTTGGAAACCCTATGGGGCAGTTCTACTCTGTCCTGTAGGATCGATATGAGTCGGAATTGACTCAGTAGTAGTAGGTTTGGTTTTTTTGGTATTTTTATTTGGTTTATAATTATGTTTTGAACCAATGAGAGAACCAGAAGTACCTGACATTGCTCTTAAAGCATGGGCTAGCACAACCTGCACCAGAATCACATCCTTATTAAAAATGATACTTCATACAGGTGAGTCAGAATCTCTGGGGTGGAGCCTGGGAATATGCATTTTAAAGAAGCATCCCTCTTAGGCATACTGCAGTTTGAGTACCACTTATATACTTGTCCTTCATAGCACTTATCAGCATTGCAATTTGAATTTAATTGTGTAACTCTTTTAATTAAAATGTCATTGCCTCTCTTCAAACTGTAAGGATCATTCTGGTTTTCCTCACACCATTACATCTCCAATACTTAGTACGGTGCCTGATATATAGGCAAGTCAAAATTGGGTGGTATATAAATGAATGAATAAACTCTGAGTTCCCTTCATGACGGTGAAAATTCTTTAAACTTAATAATAAACCCATTGCTGTTGAGTTGATTACGACTCATAGCAACCCCATAGGACAGAGTAGAAGTGCCCCAGAGGGTTTCCAAGGAGCAGCTGATGGATTCAGACTACTGACCTTTCGGTTAGCGGCCACACTTTTAACCACTACACCATGAGGGCTCCTTAAACTTAATAGTGAACTGCAAACATCATCCTGGCAAAACATAGTAAAGCTAATTAGTGTAAAATGGAGAAAACTTTCAAACAACAAAGTAGCTCTACACAGTAAGGTATATTGGTAAGGGTATTTATATGCCACCAGTTCTTAATGCAGGAAGAAGAATACTGTCTTGAAAATAGAAAGTCAAAGTTCACAAATAAAAGGAGTCTAAGAAATAGAGAAGAAAATAAGTCAATCATGAGTTCCGTCCTTGAAGGAGACAGGGGTGGGGGACCAATGGAGACATAAGAAGGTGTACAGGTTTTTCTTTAAAACCATAATTACACACCTTAAACAGACTTTGACTTCTTCCAAGCAGTCCTACTGTGTTTCTCTAGGAGGTTCAGTTTCCCGGTCAAGAGGTGTTAGACCCCAAGGTTTATCTTCTACTACTGCTATGTGCTAGAGGGAGATTTTATAATAGGAATTCCTGTGCCATGTAGGAACTGGAGACTAATATCGAAGGGGATAGTCCCCAGCAATGGGTTAGCACTCGGGAGATACAGAAGCTGTGACCTTGGTAGTGGCTCTGAGAAGCTGCCATTTTTCTGTACTTAAGAAGATAGTTACTAAATATACAATATATCAATTCTATTCCAAATTGAATTAAGAAAACAAAAGATGGCACATTCTACTTGGCTGTTATCCCCCTTATGTTTCCAACTCAATGGTTATAGAGCAATAGCTTATAATATATTGATTTTTTTTTTTAATTGTGCTTTAGGTGAAGTTTACAGAACAAATGAGTTTTTCATTGAAAAATTTACTCACAGATTATTTAGTGACATTGGTTGCAACCCCTGCAATGTGTCAGCACTCTCCTAATACACTGATTTTGAATCCATTTAAAGTTTAGACTTGACAGCAGCTAAAAAATAACAACAGAGCTTAGAATGTTAACTTTTTTCAAAACCAAAATGACTTTAAAGTATGTTAGGGCACAGTTGCATGTATTTGGGAATAGTGCAACAAGGTCATTTAAAAATAGCCTGTAAGTCATGCCTTTGATGTTGATGTCTTTGTGCTTTGATGCTGTTCATAAACATGTGGACTTTATTGTTTATTAGTACCTGTAGATTATTACTATTACACACCAGACTAAAACACTAAATATACATTTTTTACCTTTTGCTGGGGCATTTTCTCTTAGATGATGGATTTAGAAGAGATCCTACCCCTAGATTGCTGTCGCCTTGTTAAATATGATGAGTTTCATGATTATCTAGAAAGATCATATGAAGGGGAAGAAGATACACCAATGGGACTTCTGCTAGGTGGAGTCAAGTCAACATACATGTTTGATCTGCTGTTGGAGACAAGAAAACCTGATCAAGTCTTCCAGTCTTACAAACCTGGAGGTAGGGGATTTTACACTATTTTTTGATTTAGATGGAACTTAAAATTTTCATGGGAATTTTTTTTGTTTATAGAAATTGTGAATTTTTTTTATATGTTCTTAAGGTGTGGAACAGTTTTGACAGGAAAGAATCACCAACAAGATGGAATTAAGTCCTAGATTACTTGCCAAGAGTTGTACACAGAATTTAAAAAACAACAACAACAAAAGTTCTGGTTTACAGTCTTCAGTGGGGTTTTTTTCACATATATGCAATACTGAATCATTCAGTACTGAATCATTCTGGAAGCTGTAATTCCCTAAAGTTCTAATTCCATAGGAGGACCACTCTACAACACTTCATAAAGCAGCCACCAGTCCAAAAAACTGGCCTCCTATAAAGGGTCAAAAGCAGAGTCTCTTTTTCTGGATCTCTTTGGAGGGGTAGATTCATAACCCTATCAGTGCCATCCTGTCCATCTCTTTAGGTCCAGGGACTTCAACTTATTTTTTCCTTCATTAAATCTGTTCCATCCACTTAGTACCTTGGGGTTTTTTTTGTCTTTTCCTTTCTTAGAGACTGATTTGGAGAGCAAAATACTATGCCCATGACTGCCCAAAGTCATCTCTAAAAATAGTTACTTGAGCTTTTCATGCCCAAGGTTTTCTAGTAATTACTGTAAGTAAACTGTAAAAGCCCATTTGTCTGTCAATTTCTTGTACTGTGGTGGCTTGCATGTTGCTGTGATGCTGGAAGCTATGCCACCGGTATTTCAAACACCAGCAGAGCAGGGTCACCCATGGTGGACGGGTTTCAGCAGAACATCCAGACTAAAACAGACTTGGGAAAAAGGCCTGGTGGTCTCCATCTGGAAAACCTGACCAGTGAAAACATTGTGAATAGCAGTGGAACATTATCTGATATTGTGCCAGAAGATGAGCCCTTCAGATCGGAAGGCACTCAAAATACAACTGGGGAAGAACTGCCTCCTTAAAGGAGAGTCGACCTTAGTGATGTAGATAGAGTAAATATTTCAGGACCTTCATTTCCTGAGAAGAAACAGCTGCAACATTCATTAATAATCTGAACATGGAATGTATGAAGTATGAATCTAGGAAAATTGGAAGTTGTCAAAAATGAAATGGACCACATAAAGATCAGCCCTATAGACAGAGTAGAACTGCCTCATTGGATTTCCAAGGAGTGGCTGGTAGATTTGAACTGCTGGCCTTTTGGTTAGCAGCCAGTCTCAACCACTGCACCACCAGGGCTCCATCCTAGGCATTAGTGAGCTGAAATGGACTGGTATTGACCATTTGGAATTGGATAATCATATGGTCTGCTATGCCAGGAATGAGAAATTGAAGAGGAATATGTCAAAACGAACATTTCAAGATCTATCCTGAAGTACAATGCTGTCAGCAATAGAATAATATCCACACACCTGCAAGGAAGACCAGTTAATACGATTATTATTCAAATTTACCCACCAACCACTAATGCCAAAGATGAGGAAATTGAAGATTACCAACTTCTGCAGTCTGAAATTGATCAAACATGCAGTCAAGATGCATTGATAATTACTGGTGGTTGGAACGCGAAAGATGGAAACAAAAAGGAAGGATCAGTAGTTGGAAAGTATGGCCTTGATGATAGAAATAATGCTGAAGATTGCATGATAGAATTTTGTAAGACCAACAACTTCATTGCAAATACCTTTTGTCAACAACATAAACAGTGATATACACATGGACCTCACCAGATAGAATACACAGGAATCAAATCGACTACATCTGAGGAATCAAAGCAACAATGGAGAAGCTCAATATCATCAGTCAGAACAAGACCAGGGACCAACTGCAGAACAGACCATCAATTGCTTATATGCAAGTTCACGTTGAGCTGAAGAAAATTAGAGCAAGTCCACGAGAGCCAAAATACAACCTTGAGTATATTGCACCTGAATTTAGAGACCATCTCAAGAATAGACTTGACACATTGAACACTAATGACGAAAGACCAGACGAGTTGTAGAATGACATCAAGGACATCATACGCGAAGACAGCACAAGATCATTAAAAAGACAGGAAAGAAAGAAAAGACCAAAGTGGATGTCAGAAGAGACTCTGAAACTTGCTCTTCAACACAGAGTAGCTAAAGCAAATGGAAGAATTGATGAAGTAAAAGAGCTGAACAGAAGATTTCAAAGGGCAGCTCAGGAAGACAAAGTATTGTAATGAAATGTGTAAATACCTGGAGATAGAAAACCGAAAGGGAAGAACACGCTTGGCATTTCTCAAGCTGAAAGAACTGAAGAAAAAATCCAAGCCTCGGGTTGCAATATTGAAGGATTCTACAGGGGATATACTGACTGATGCAGGAAGCTTAAAGTGGAAGGAATATACAGGGTCCCTGTGCCAAAAAGAATTGGTCAACGTTCAACCATTTCAGGAGGTAGCATATGATCAAGATCCAATGGTAACTGAAGGAAGAAGTCCAAGCTGCACTAAAGATATTGGTGAAAAACAAGGCTCCAGGAATTGATGGAATACCAAATACGGTGTTTCAGCAAACAGATGCAGGGCTGCAGGTGCTCACTCACCTATGTCGAAATTTGGAAGACAGCTATCTGGCCAGCCAATTGGAAAAGATTCATGTTTGTGCTCATTCCAAAGAAAGATGATCCAATAGAATGCAGAAATTATTGAACAATATCATTGCTGTCACACAAAAGTAAAAAAATTTTTGCTGAAGAGCATTCAAAAACAGTTGCAGCAGCACATTGACCGGGGACTACCAGATATTCAAGCCTGATTCAGAAGAGGTCGTGAAACGAGAGATAATGTTGTTAATGTCAGATGGATCTTGGCTGAAAGCAGAGAATACCAGAAAGATGTTTGCCTGTGTTTTATTGACTATACAAAGGTATTCGACTGTGTGGATCATAGCAAATGAGGGATAACATTGCAAAGAATGGGAATTCCAGAACACTTATTTGTACTCATCAGGAACCCGTACTAGACCAAGAGGCGGTCGTTCAAACAGCACACGGGAATACTGCATGGCTTAAAGTCAGGTATGGTGTGTTTCAGGCTTGTATCTTTTCACCATACTTATTCAATCTTTATACTGGGCAGATAATCCAAGAAGCTGCCCTATGTGAAGAAGGAGGCAGCATCAGGTTTGGAGGAAGACTCATTAACAACCTGGGGTATGCAGGTGACACACCTTGCTTGCTGAAAGTGAGGAGGAATTAAAACACTTACTGATGAAGATCAAAAACTGTAACCTTCAGTATGGAAGTTACACCCTAACATAAAACAAAAATCCTCACAACTGGACCGATAAGCAACATCATGATAAACGGAGAAAAGATTGAAGTTGTCAAGGATTTCATGTTACTTGGATCCACAATCAATGCCCATGGAAGTATCAGTCAAGAAATCAGATGACATATTGTATTGGGCAAGTCTGCTACAGAACATCTCTTTAAAGTGTTTAAGCAAAGACGTTACTTTGGGGACTAAGTTACATCTAACCCAAGCCATGATATTTTCAGTCTCCTCATATGCATGGGAAAGCTGGACAGTGTATAAGGAAGACTGAAGAAGAATTGTTGCCTTTGAATTATGGTGTTAGCAAATAATATTGATTATACCATGGACTGCCAGAAAAAAAAAGAACAAACAAATTTGTTTTGAAAGAAGTACAGCCAAAATGTTCCTTGGAAGCAAGGATGGTGAGACTTCATCTAATGTACTTTGGACATCTTATCAGGAGGAACCAGTCCCTAGAGAAGAATGTCATATTTGCTAAAGGGTCAGCAAAAAAGAGGAAGACCCTCAATGAGGTGGATTGACGAAGTGGCTACACCATTGTGCTCAAACATAACAAGGATTGTGAGGATCATGTAGGACCAGGCAGTATTTCGTTCTGTTGTACACAGGGCCACTATGAGTTGGAACCAACTTGATGGTACCTAACAACAACAAACTGTAACAAATAGGGGAAAATTAATGTTTAAATAATTGTACAAAATTCTTAATGTAGTTGTCTTGACCCTAACTCCTTTATATTAGTGGTTAATTAGAATGCAGACTTATATTCTCTGCTTTTATTCCTAAAAATTAAACTTATATCACCACCTTCTGCCCTTTCAAATGCTGTTCTATGGATCCTGTAGCCCTCCTTTTTTATGAGTGTTCCTCTTTGCTGAATAAGTCCCTCTTTCAAGGGACTTAGCAACTGGATGGCAGCTAACAAGAACAACCTGTTTAATGGAAAATTTTTATTTCTGAAAACTAAATGATGCCCTCTTCAGACCTACATATAAAGGATCTCTTTGGAGTATTTCTTTGCAGTTTCTCTTAATTAGATGAAAAAAAGATACAATGGTTAAAATAGTCTCACTTATAACATGAGTCAGCAGTAATACTGTTTTTTTTAAGCGAATTCAATGTATGGATTCTAATACTTAAAACTAGAGTCATCTCCTTTATTCATTAATAATGTTAAAATCTTAATAGACTATTTTGTCAGATTTAGATTATCAATGTATAAGAGGTTAAAACAAGTAAGCCAGAGAATAGCCTCCTATAAGATTGAACGCCTTATTAAATGTAGTGTTTGAAGGTCATTCATTTTTCCGGTGACTGAAAGTTTAGTTATATATGATCTCCTGAAATCAGAAGAAGAGAAAATGGAATTAAATTGTAATATGACAGATTCAAGTGAAAGCATAAGCGTGTAAACCTGAACAGTTTTGTGCAGTACAATGGGATGTAGAGAATATTATTATGAGGTGAAAACTTGGGGGAGAAAGGTCTTGAATGGTTTATTTAAGATTGTTCAAAAACCAGTATTTGCTTTGTGGTCTCTAGTTATTCATATTTCTTTAGTGTTTTGGTTTGTATTTTGGAACTTTGGATCTGTGTTTTTAATATGCTACCTTTACAGTGGTGTTAACTTTGACAAAAAAAACTTTTTTTAGTTTTATTAATTTTAGTGTTGAGAATATACACAGCAAAACATACACCAATTCAGTAGTTCCTACATGTATCATTTAGTGACATTGATTGCATTTTTTGAGTTGTTCCTTCCCAATTAACATAAACTCACTGTCCTCTAAGGTTCCACTCTAATCTTTCAAGTAGTTGTTGTCACTTTGATCCCATATAGGTAGTTCTTAAAAGAACATAATGCTCAAGGTAGACATTTTTTATTCTTTAAGCTAAACTATTGTTTGTTTTAAAAAGACTTGAGCAGCGGATATTTTTGGTTTAAAGTTTAAAGATTATCTCAGAGCAGTAGTTTTCAGGGGTTTATCCAACCTTCATGGCTCCAGGAAGTCTGGAGTCCATGAGAATTTGAAATTCCGTTCTGCATTTTCCCTCTTCTGATTAGGATTCTTCTATAGAATCTTTGGTCAAAATGTTCAGTAATGGTAGCTGGACACCATCCAGTTCTTCTGTTCTCCTGGCAAAGGAGGCAGTTCATAGAGGCAATTAGCCACACATTCCGTATCTGTCTTCTATTCCTGACTCTCCTCCTTCCTCTGTTGATCCAGGCATATTAAGACCAATTATTGTGCCTCTGATGGCCACTTGCAAGCTTTTAAGACCCCAGGCACTAATGAACTAGGAGGTAGAAGAGAGGCACTAAACATCTTATCAGGTCAATTAAGTGAGATGTCCCATGAATCCATGGCCCTCAACCTCCAAACCAAGCAGCCAAATCCTATGAAGTTTTCAGTTATACATAAGCAGCCTCAGCAGCTACTCTTTTGTTGTTGTTGTTGTCATTATTGTAAGTATATGTATGGCACAACTTTTACATGTTGAACTTGTTACAGGTGTACAACTTATTGACAGCAATTACAATAATCATCTGTGCTGCCCTCCCAGCCCAGTGCCATACTCTTCCTTAATCAGTGTGAAATTTCCATCACCATTATCCCCATTCCCCTTCTCCTCCGCCCCTGGTAGCCACTAATAAACATTGTTCTCTATACATTTGCCTTTTCATATAAGTGAGGTCATATAGTATTTGTCATTTTGTTTTTGACTTATTTCACTCAGCGTAATGTCTTCTGACACCATTCATATTGTAGCATGTATCAAGACTTCATTTCTCCTACATGCTGAGTGGTATTTCATTGTATGTATGCACCACATTTTGTTTATCCATTCATTGGTTGATGGGCATTTGTGTTGTTTCTAGCTTTTTGCTATTGTGAACAGTGCTACAGTGAGCATTGGTGTACAAGCCTCTTTTTGAGTCTTTGCTTTCAAGCCTTTTGGGTATATACCTAGGAGGGGAATTGCTTGGGTCATATGATAGCTCTTTTTTGAGGAACCGCCACACTGTTTTCCACAAGGGCTGTAAACCATTTTGCATTCCCACCAGCAATGTATAAGGGTTCCAGTTTCCCCATGTCCTTACCAATATTTATTATTTTCTGTTGTGTTTTTTTTTTTTTTCCTTAGTCATCCTCAAACCAAATCCAGTGCTGTCGAGTCAATTCTGACTCAAAGGGACCCTATAGGACAGTGTAGAACTGCCCCATAGAGTTTCCAAGGAGCGCCTAGCAGATTTGAACTGCCGACTCTTTGCTTAGCAGCCGTAGCACTTAACCACTGTGCCACCAAAGTTAGCCATCCTAGTGGAAGTAAAATGTTATCTCATTGTGGTTTTGATTTGCGTCTCTCTCATGGCTAATGGGAGCCCTGGTGGCGCAGTGATTAAGTGCTCAGGCTGCTAACCAAAAGGTCGGCCTTTCGAATCCACTAGGCACTCCTTGGAAGCCCTGTGGAGCACTTCTTCCGTGTCCTATAGGGTCCTTGTGAGTTGAAATCAACTTGACGGCAGTGGGTTTGGTTTTTTTGTTTGTTTTGGATGGCTAATGACGCTGAGCATCTTTTCACGTGTTCAGTGACCATTTGAATGTCCTTTGTGGTGAAATGTCTGTTCATGTCCTTTACCCATTTTATGGTTGGTTTGTCTTTTTGTTGTTAAGTTGTTTAAGTTTTATATATATTTTTGTTATTAGATTCTTGTCCGATATATGGTTTCCAAAGATACTTTCCTAGTCAATAACTTGTCTTTTCATTTTTTTGTAAAGCCTTTTGATGAACAGAAGTTTTTTAATTTTTATGAGGTCTCATTTATTTATTTTGTTTTTTGTTGTTTATGCCTTTGTTATTACATTAGATAAACCCCCCAAAAAATCCATTATTAAAAGCTAGGCCTGACAGCATTGCTGCTGCTTTTTCTTCTAAGAATTTTATGGTTTTAGTTTGCACATTTAGATCCTTAATCCATTTTGAATTTGTTTTTGTGTGTGATGTGAGGCATGGATCCTGCTTTGTTTTTCTGCATGTAGAAATTTAATTTTCCTGGCACCATTTATTGAAGAACCCTGTAGGGCAGTTCTGCTCTGTCCTGTAGTGTCGCTATGAGTCGCAGTTGACTCCATGGCAATGGGTTTGGGTTTTTTTTTTTTTTTTTCAAATGGGTATTTATTGAAGAGACTCTTCCTTCCCTGTCAAATGAACTTAGCATCCTTGTCAAAAATCAGTTGAACATAAAAGTGTGTTTTTTTTTTTTTTTCTGGACTCTCAGTTCTGTTCCTTTGGCCTCTATGTCTGTTGTTATACCAGTACCAGGCTCTTTTGATTACTATAACTGTATAGTATGTTTTAGTCAGGAAATGTGAGTCCTCTGACTTTGTTTTTCTCTTTCAACATTACCTTAGTTATTTGAGGCCTCTTGCCATTCCATGTAAAGTTGAGGATTGGTTTTTCTATTTCTGTAAAGAAGGCTATTAGAATTTTGATCAGAATTGCATTGAATTTGTGGATCATTTCAGGTAGTATTGACATCTTAACAATATTAAGTCCTCCAATCTATGAACGTGGAACATCTTTCCATTGATTTAAGTCTTCTCTAATCTCTTTCAGCAGTGTTTATAGTTTTCATTATATAAGTTCTTCACACCCCAGTGATTAAAGCGCTCAGCTGTTAACGAAAAGGTCGGTGGTTCAAACCCACCAGCTGTTCTGTAGAATAAAGATGTAGCAGTCTACTTCTATAAAGATTTATAGCCTTGGAAACCCATTGGGGCTGTTCTAGTTCTGCTCTGTCCTGTAGGGTTGCTGTGAGCTGAAATCGACCTGATAGCAATGAGTTTGGTTTTTTGTTTGTTTGCTTGTGTATGGAATTGTTTCTCAGAGAAATTTCCCTTTCACATTTCTCATTGATGGTGTATGGGAGGCCAACTGATTTTTTTGTGCTGACCTTGTCCTGCAGCTTTGCTAAATTTCTCTATTAGCTCTAGAAGTTTTCTTATGGACTCTTTGGAATTTTCTGTATATAGGACCGTGTCATCCACAAATAAAGATAATTTTAGTACTTCTTTTCCAATTTAGATAACTTTTATTCTTTTTTTTTTTTTTTGTCTTATTACTCTGGCTAGGACTTCTAATACCATATTGAATAAAAGTAATGATTGCAAATACCCTTGTCTTGTTCCTGATTTCAAGGGGAAAGCTCTCAGTCTTTCTGCATTAAGTATAGTGTTGGCTCTTGACTTTTCATATATGCCCTGAATTATATGGGAAATTTCTCTTCTATTGCAGTCTTCTTTACAGTTTCCATCAAGAAAGGGTGTTGGATTTTACCACATACTTTTTGTGCATCCATAGAGATGATCATATGGTTCTTTTCCTTTATTCTATTGATGTGATGTATTACGTTGATTGATTTTCTAATGTTAAACATTCCTGGAATGTATCCCACTTGGTCATGGTGTATGACCCTTTTAATATGCTGTTGGATTCTGTTTACTAGTATTTTGTGGGGGATTTTTGCATCTATAGTCATAAGAGATATTGGCCTGTATCTTTCTTTTCTTGTGGTGCCTTTGTCTGGTTTGCATATCAGAGTTATGTTTGCTTCATAGAATGAATTAGAGAGTATTCCTTCTCTATCTTTTGGAATAGTTTAAACAGTATTGGTGTTGATTCTTCTCCACATGTTTGATAGAATTCCTCAGTGAAGCCACCTGGTCCAGGACTTTCTTTTTGGTTGGAGGTTTTTGATCACAGATTCAAAAAACAAATCTTTTTAAAATCAGATTTTGATTTTTGTGTGTAATATATAGTTTGTAGATTAAAAAGTAATACTTCTTAATGATGACTCCTATTTAACATTTTATAAAAGAAGTCTAGGAGGACTTTTTTATTCGCCTCATTTCTGTCTCTTTATATGTGCTTGCTTGTATCTTGATAAATTGAGCATATTATATATATATATATATATGTCTACATTCTTGGTTAAAAAAAAAACTAGAAAAATACTGTCTTTGCCATCTATTGGAAACATTTAAGAACCCATTGCTCAGGTGAAATATAGTTTAAAAAAATAACCTCCAGTTAATTCTGTTTTTATGTCTTCAAATGTGACAGAAGTGATGGTGAAAGTCCATGTTGTTGACCTGAAGGCAGAATCTGTAGCTGCTCCTATAACTGTTCGAGCTTACTTAAATCAGACAATTACAGAGTTCAAACAACTTATTTCAAAGGTAAGTTTCAAAACTGGTCAGTGAATATTTTTGAGTGCCTGCTGTGTGCAAGACACTGTCTGATAGTTATGAATATGATATAGGCTGTACTTCAAGAAACCAGTACTTACAGTTAGAAGACAACTATAGTTAGGAGAGAAGGATACTTCAAATGGAAGAAAAGATTGAGCCAAGTGTGGAGGTAAGAAAGTGTGAATCAAGTGCACATAACAATAAGTTGTATGTTTATCTGGCTCATTGTAAAATACATGTAGGCCTGGAAATGAAGTTCAGTTTATTTCATGGAGGGCTTAAACAGTAAACACAACAGTTTGGTTTTTATTTGGTATAGGCAGTAGGAAGTAGATTTGTTTGCTTTTTCGTTTAAGTCCAGCAGTGGTCTGATCAGGGCTCTGCTGTAGAATGGTCAGTCTAGCAACACTAGAATGGATTGAGGGAGGAATCAGGAATGTAGATGAGTAGGCTGTTGAAATAATTTGGATGAATTATTACTATCATTAATATTGCATATGACTGGAAATCAGAGAAAGTGTAGATTATGAGAGAGATTATATAAATAGGATCTATAGCACTTGTGACTAGTAAATGTGGGGGTAAGGCAGAAGTACAGATGACCTCAAGGGGTTCAAACTGAGGTAATCAGACAGTTGGTGATATATAAACAGAAATAAAGGAGTAAGATGGAAGAGCAAATTTAACAGAGAAGGTGATGGATTAAATATTGCCCATACAATGTGGGTTAGTGATAAAGAACATTGGCTCATTCACAATTTTTAACCTGGAAAAATATGATGAAAACATTCAGATTTCCTTGGGCAAAAGGACTAGTCCACTCCAGAGAAGTGATTATTACCCTTTCAGGGATCCTGTACTCTGAAGAACCTTGTGGAAGCTATGAATCCAGTTGAGCGTACAAACAGGCAAAATTTTGCAGGGTCTCTGAACCCTAGGTTAAGAATCATTGGTATAGTGGAAATTGCTCAGTAATTGCAAGTCAGGAGGTTGAATCTATTTTCCAGTTTCATTCATCATACTATAGTCTTTTATCTCATTATCTTGGATTTTTAAATACCTGTTTAATAGGGCTGTTACGAACTTTAATAAAAATAAATGCTCTGTACGTATGTGAAAAAAATTATAAAGCACTATATAAAAGCCTGGTGGTAGTAATAGCAGTAGTAGTAATGACAATAATATATGATGATGATGGTGATGTTAAAAAAGTACTTCTAATGTTTTTGCCAAAGTAATAATAGCCAGGAAACCAATCATGTTGTAAAGCCAAATTTTATGATTAAATTTTTTGTAAGTACCACATAGGTGTATTTGTTTTATATTTCATTTTTATAAATAAAAATGCTAAATGTAGAAAAATTCAGTTTAGAGTATGAGAACTGAGGTGGAATACAAAAGAAACATACAACAGTCCCTTCCTAAATAAACTAATAATTTTGTTGGAGAAAATATATCTAAAGAAAGCAAAAGCAGTTAAAAACGTTGTGTCAACAGATATGTTTTAAAATATAAATAGATTGAGAATTGATATCATTAATTCTATTGAAAACAAATCATGTTTTTTAAAATGCTCATGTTTTTTATCTGCTCATTTAAATTAGAGATGTGGGATTTTAGAATAGCTTTAAATTTTACCTACTAATTTAATATTCTTCTTTTACATGGAAGAAAATTGATCGAATAAAAGAATTAACAATTATTCACAGAATACTGAAGAGCCCATCAAAAACCAAGAAGTTAAACAGCTGTTGGCTTGGCATTGGCTCTCAGATAGTTATTCAGTTTATTTTGGAATCATATCATCGCATTTACTTTTAAAATAGTTTCAGATATTACATTTATAAGTGATACTTTGTTCTCCTGATTTACAGCATAATTAATGGTGGAACTAATAATTTTTTACATAGGTTCTTATATTTTGAAAACCTCTACTAAAATAATTTTTCTGTTAATTTTTTCTATTTTTACGGTGAATTCAGCAGTATCTTATTTTCTCATATTTCCAAGTCAAATAGAATTATATTTGAAAATGTACTTTTTTATTAAATTGCTTTCATTTTAGGCTGTCCATTTACCTGCTGAAACAATGAGAATAGTGCTGGAACGCTGCTACAATGATTTGCGTCTTCTCAGTGTCCCCAGTAAAACCCTGAAAGCGGAAGGTTTTTTTAGAAGTAACAAGGTGTGTATTTTATTTCTTAATTACTATTTTCTGTGCTGATGATGGTACATGAAATTAAGTTCAGACTTACAAGCCTGGCCTTCGAAGCCAAATGACCTCAAGGGGTTCATACATGGGTAAGCAGAAAGGTAGTGATACAGTAATAGAAATCACTGCCATCTGTGTATAACCTTTTAAATTTTCACATCCTCACAACATTGTAGCCCGGTCAGCTCAGGCTTCTTTCTGTCCTCCACATCAGTCTCACTGGTTCTCCTCCTCTTTTCCTTTGTTCATGTACTACCACCCACCTGCAGTGTTCTTCCCCATCTCCCTACAGTTTTTTTCAAGTGCCAGATTGCAGTAGTCTTTCTACTTTGATGAAGTCTTCATGACCATTTCTACCCACAGTGTCCTCTGAATTCTGTTCATTTTTGAGCTTTTCCCATAAGGTAGTATTTCAAGGTGAGAGTCAGAGGCATGCCTAGTATAGAGAAAATAATTGATATTGCCAGATTTATGTATATGCATTTTATTTTTTAAACTTTATTATGCAAAATTTTAATCATATACAAAAGTACAGAATAGTGTAATGAATCCCCATGTACACATCACCCATCTTCTGTAATTATCACCTGTTTCACCTGTATTTATCATGCACTTCCTCCAGATTATTAGAAGTACATATTTAGTATCATATCATTTCATGTGTGAGTAATTTCAACATGTTTCTTTAAAAGACGAGAACTCTTTAAAGCACATAACCATGATTACATTGTTACACCTAAAAAGATAACAAAAAATTTTAATATCAACCAATATCTAGTTAGTATTCAGATTTTCCTGATTATCTTATAAACTTTTTTCCCAGTAGGATTTGTATGGTCAAATCAGGATCCAAATAAAGTCCATAATATGTCTCCTAAGTCTGTTTTAGTCTTTAGATTCTCCTACATCTTTTTTGTTGTTCCTTGTAATTTATTCGTCAGAAAAAACAGGCCATTAGATTTTTCAACAATCTGGATTTTGGTGGTGCATTCCTAAAGTATCTTTATATATTTTCTTTTATTTATATTTATGCTAAATTTTGACTTCCCAAAAAGCAGCACACTGAATACAGGCTTTCTGGAAATGGACTACCCAATGAAGAATATGTATATGTATTTCTGCTCTATCTTAGCACAATTTTATGGCAAGTTACAAAGACATATGAACATAATATTTAGCCTCCAAACAGTGCATGCTTTAGTAACTTTAAGTTTACCCTCAATCATCTCATTTTATAGTTTACCAAGTAATGTCTCCTATTGATATTGATATTATTCCTAGGATAAATGAGAATATCACTAAAATTATGATGTAATATAACTCTTTGACTTACTGTTTAGGTATTTGTTGAAAGTTCTGAGACTTTGGATTACCAGATGGCCTTTACAGACTCTCATTTATGGAAACTCCTGGATCGGCATGCAAATACAATCAGATTATTTGTTTTGTTACCTGAACAATCCCCAGGATCTTATTCCAAAAGGACAGCATACCAGAAAGCTGGGGGTGATTCCGGTAATGTAGACGATGATTGTGAAAGAGTTAAAGGACCTGTAGGAAGCCTGAAGTCTGTGGAAGCTATTCTAGAAGAAAGCACTGAAAAACTCAAAAGTTTGTCATTACAGCAGCAACAGGATGGAGATAATGGGGACAGCAGCAAGAGTACCGAGACAAGTGACTTTGAAAACATTGAATCACCTCTCAATGAGAGAGATTCTTCAGCATCAGTGGATAATAGAGAACTTGAACCGCATATTCAGACTTCTGATCCAGAAAATTTTCAATCTGAAGAGCGATCAGACTCAGATGTGAATAATGACAGGAGTACAAGTTCGGTGGACAGTGATATTCTTAGCTCCAGTCATAGCAGTGATACTTTGTGCAATGCAGAGAATGCTCAGATCCCTTTGGCTAACGGACTTGACTCTCATAGTATCACAAGTAGTAGAAGAACTAAAGCAAATGAAGGGAAGAAAGAGACATGGGATACAGCAGAAGAAGACTCTGGAACTGATAGTGAATATGACGAGAGTGGCAAGAGTAGGGGAGAAACTCAATACATGTATTTCAAAGCAGAACCGTATGCTGCAGATGAAGGTTCTGGGGAAGGACATAAATGTATGTACTTAAAAAGGCTCTTTGAAATAGCGCTAGTTTTTCTCTCAGTTCATTTAAATTTTTAGTTATGGAAAGAACCAGCTAAGAGTTACATACTTAGTTCTAAGACCTTCTGTAGCCTCCTGGATTATAAGCTTATTCTCTGTTGCCTTTGTGTCATTTTTGGTGTAGTTATAGTGAACAGTGCTATTAGGCTTACATAACACATTAGATCTTTATGACAGTAATGATGTCAGAACTCTGGGGAGGTAAGAAGACAATTATTTAAAGTAATCAGTATTAGGAAAGAATTGTGATAAAAGTACTAAGTTAAAAAAAATTAAGGAATGGTTTAAAAAGTAAATAATATACTAAAATAAAAGCCTAGGCCCTTTAGCAGATTTGATATTCAGTACCCAGAAAAAGTTTTTTATTTGTGCATCTCCTCTTTTCCCTCCATTCCCCAAAACAAACAGCCACTCCTTTCCCACAACCTGAAGAAAGTCCATTATTAACTGGGAAACTCAGAGAGAGAAAAAAACTCCCCCCCACCCCCCGCCTTCTTTCCAATTTGATACTTTGAAGTGCCAGACAAGGTACAAACTAGAAATTCCAAACTGCATAATTTCAAAAAGATGGACAAGATCTTAAATGTTATTTTGGGGTTACTAGACAAGCAACAATGAAAACAAACACCAGTATTATGTGTGACTTAAAATAATACAAGAATTTTTATCATACCTCAGACTAAAGCCAGCCAAAGAATTAGCAGGATAACCAAGATCAAGATGTAAAATCTCGCCTCAGGTATAAGTGAGACGTAGCTGAAAAACTCAGACCTTTTCATTAGTCTTTAACAGGGCAGATATTAGTATTAGCCCTTATATTTTAGTTTTCAAAACATTTTATTCTAACTTGAAGCTTCTCTGAAATTAACACAGTAAATATTAATATCTTTGTCAGATGAGAAAACTGAAGCTCGTAGAGGGTGAATGACTTGCCCAAAAGTACATATCTAGCTAGTAAGTAGTGAAACCATTACTAGAATTTAAGGCCACTAATTGAATGTACTCGCTCCTTTCACCTCTAGAAGAGAGTTCCATTCTTCGTACAATTCACCCATCCACGCAATCAATATTTCCTGAATCCATACTAGATGCCCAATCAATATTTCCTGAATCCATACTAGATGCCCAATCAATATTTCCTGAATCCATACTAGATGCCCAATCCATATTTCCTGAATCCATACTAGATGCCGGACCCTGTATAGCTGTTAGAAGTAGAGATGACTGAGATGCAGCCTTATGGTCATTCTAGTGGGGAGAAGGCACTTAAACACTATAAAAGTTCAGTGCTATCGTGCTTGTAGTCTCAAGTTCTATCTTTTAAAAAGGAAGTGGTAGAAATCATGAAATCAGTATAAAAATGAATAAATTTGTGTTTTTAACATAATAGGTTTGAATAACACTGGAACCATAGGACATTAATACACATATACAAACTCAAGTGTGAAAATGAATTGGCAGGCCAAAATGAAAGCAGAAACCGTGTTACTAATAATGCTTTAAATCTGTATGGAACTTTCATCCCATAGGGGCCATTAACTTGCATTATCTCATTTAGTTCTCATAACAATTGTGTGGAATTGATGTTGTTAGGCACATCTCACTGATGAAGAAGCTGTGGCTCAAACAGGTTAAGTAATTTGCCTGAGGTCACACAGCTAGTAGGCCGCACTGCTGGGATCAGACTCAGGTATTGTGATTGTAAGCCTGGTGTGCATTCTCCCACCGCATAGCTGCTCCAGCTCTTCTTTACACTCTTGCTTTATAAGAGTCCACATCGTGGTAAAGGAAAGTAGCCAGTAGCCACTCTGCTTTCTTACCACACTCAACCCTTCAGGAGGTATTGGAGAAATTCAGATAGCGCCTCTTCAGGAAAAAGTTGGAAAATTCCGTTAAGTGGTATGTTTTAGAATGATGTGCTAAAAATTTGGCTGGAATTGAATAGTCTCAACCTAAAGAGAAATTCAGTGGAGATATTTAAAATATAGTCTGAAGAGTCTCATTTCTCATAATAGTTTATGAAATCTTTGAAAAGGAGATTGCTGACCATTTTAACCTTTTTGGAAATTTATACTGGGCATTCATTCATTGAACTAGTAAACATAGTGATGAAGAGAAACCACTTGCTATAGTTTATTTAGGCTTTCAGAAGCATTCAAAAGACTTGTTTGAAAAGAAAAAGTGAAAACCCTGGGAAATGCCTTACTGCAGTTAGAAAACTGGTAGAGATCGGGGAGAAGGGATGAAAAGCCACAGCCAGGTTTTTCAGGAGCCTGTTCTAAGACTGGTTCATCACAGTTCTTCAGGGATCTGGAAGTAGATGCCTGGGAAAACATGTGGATGATGGATAATAATACAGATTCTTCAGGGTGATGAAGTGGCAAGATGTAATAGAGAAAGTTTGATCCCTGAAGTGACATATTATGTACAGTATAGGCAATTCACTTAGGTAGTAATTGAACCATACTGAAATAGATGGCCTTTGAGCTTTCTGCCGTAATCCAGGAATTGTTTCAGAGAATAAATATCAATGTTTCTCTGAAAATACTATTTTGACATATTCCAGTTGCATTCTGCAGGTGCTTGGATGTAAGTAACCGAAATCCCTTTGTACAGTTTTAGTTACCACCTCGTTCCAGAAATACCTAAGAGAAAAGAAAAAAAAATTAAGTTGCACCTTGCCGGATAGCATGAATAGAGGCATATTTGCCAAAAGCTGGATTATTCAAACTTTAGGGGCACTCCTTATAACTTAGAAGTTGACATTTTAAACAAATGAAAAGAAATGCTGCCTCAAATGATATATAGTAAACAGAATTCATCATCGTGTTTGTATTTTCTTCCAGTTCAGACTTGCCTCATTTTCTACAGTGAACCTATATTTTATAACCAGGGAAGGAATTAATGAATGTTGAGTTATTTGAAGAATCCGCTTAGAAAATTCATTAACCCTAGAGTTGGAATAGCTTGAGAATGTGAATGAGAAATGTTTTAGGACTGTAAGTGGTCCGTGGGCCTGAACCAGCATGGCAGCTGTTGTATTCTACACTGCCTTATAAGAGAAAAGAGGCAATTAAGTTTTTGCTCTTTACTAGAAAATGAAGACCAGAATTGTAAATAGAAGCATTCCAGAAGAATTATCTTATGTGGCTTATAAAGTAAGGGTCAAAGACTAAGATAATAAGCATTAGTAAAAATAAAAGTTCATCAAAGATAATCCTATTACAGTACCAAGAATGTTTAAGCCTTGGACGGCTGGGGGCATTTCGGTCTTTTAAATAACTTCCTAATATGGTCCTACCACGTGACAAAACAGTTATCTCAATATGCTGGTCTTGAAACTTTTTTCTAGTCAAATGCCAGAACTAGATCTACTAAGAGTTTTTGAGGCAATTATTATGTGTCTGACAACTGTGCTAAAACCGTGATAAATGTATTACTTCATTGACTCACACTGCACCCCCGTGGGGTAAGTATTACTATCACCTTCTTTTTTCAAATGAAGAAACAGAGATAGGGAGGCTGATGACGTGCTCCATTTCGCATAGCTAGTAAGTAAGCAGAGGAGGCAGGTTTGGAACCCAGCTATTGTTTATACTATTACTGTGTAGGATTAGAAATGTATGTACAATGAATATTCTCCTTTGTGGAAATTATTTTAGAAGAATTCCTGGAAGTTTGGTTTTGAATTCAGGGAAAAAAAAAAAAAGCACTTAAATATCTCAGAAGATTTGAAGCTGTTAGATTATACTTGTTACACACTCACTGTCCATGTTTTTTGTCCATTCAGTATATTAGCTAAAAGTTATGTAACTAGTAAAAGGGTACTTTTTCCTGTTTACAGCATAACAAAAAGTGATCTGTTTTATTTATATTTCAAGTGAGTTCTTTTAAATTTTTGTTTCTGTTTTGTTTTTTCTTGCTTAGGGTTGATGGTGCATGTTGATAAAAGAATTACTCTGGCTGCTTTCAAACAACACTTAGAGCCCTTTGTTGGAGTTTTGTCCTCTCACTTCAAGGTCTTTCGAGTCTATGCCAGCAATCAAGAGTTCGAGAGCGTCCGACTGAATGAAACACTGTCATCATTTTCAGATGACAATAAGGTTGATTAAAATAATCTTTGAATAATTAGTCTTTTAAATGATAGATTTGAGAGCATCTTGCCCCAGTCCCAAGGTGAAATGGATACCCTGAAAGGATAATTTTTCATTGATACTTAGTGATTGTTTGTTTTGCTTAATTCATCTAAGAAACATTTGTTAAATGTTAATTGTATGTCAGTTACTATTCTAGGTGTTGGGGATTCAGAGATAAAAGATATACCTGTTCTCAAAGAGCTAGAGAGTTTTGGAAAACAAAACTAAACAATGGGGTGAAAATGGGTAGTTTATTCTGCTAAGACTATATCTAAAAAAAAAAATGTTTTCAATTTATAGATTACAATTAGACTGGGGAGAGCACTTAAAAAAGGAGAATACAGAGTTAAAGTGTACCAGCTTTTAGTCAATGAACAAGAGGTAAGTAACACAACGTGAGATTACATTTTGTGGTTATTCAAAACATACAGTGAAGAGATTTTATTAGTAGTAATTTCTTTTATTTCTCCAAAACAGGGTTCGGCATACTTTTTCTAGGAAGTACATTAGCTTTGCAGACCATATGGTCTTTGTCACAGTGACTCAGCTGTGCCATTGTAGCACAGAAGCATCCATAGACAGTCTGTAAATGAACAGGGGTGGCCATGTTCCAGTCAAATTTTATTTACAAAAACAGGCAATGGACTGAATTTGCCCAGCTCTAAAGTGTTGCTACAAATGCTGGAGTTAAGGGTTCATGCTTTCAAGAGAAACTGTGTTTATGCTTGTCATCTCAGAATGGTCACCTAATGTACAGGTGGATAGCAGTTGCCCTGTAGCGTGTATTGGTACATTTTGTGTTCAGAGTCATTTGAGTATTTAATAAGCATTTAAATAGAATTTGCTGTGTACCAGGGCTGCTGAAAGTGCTTACAAATACCCATGTAATTTGTAAGTACTCATTTAATCTTCATTAATTCACTGTGATATAAATACTATTCATTATTCCATTCTGTAGATGAAGTAACTGAGGCACAAAGAGGTTAAGTAACTTGTCAAAGGTCACACAACTCGTAAATGGTGGATTCAGGAACTGAACAGGTTATGTGGCCTGCCATCTCTATTCTTCACCACTATGCTGCCTCTGTCATTTGATCTTTTGTTAGTTCCAGTTCTTAATTTCCTCGTTTTTAGGGGGTAGTCAGTTAAATATTGTAGTTCCCATCATATACAAGGCTTGTGGCAATTATCCGGAAAAATAAGGCCAAGATCCTAACTTCAGGATATTTGTAGCATCTTACTGAGGACCTAGACAAATGTGAAAAGCCAAATAGCAACAAGGAGATACATTTTTCACAAAAAGTCTTTATTTGTTGAACAGATTTGGGGCGGGGGGTCAGCCATCATATCTGTTAAATGTAACCCATTAGTCATTTTGACTTGCATGTTTCCTCTAAGTTTAGGGTTTCTGTATACTGTGTCGCTTTTGAGTCAATTAATGAATGTATCTGAAGAATTAATATGCTTTTCCCTTAGTTTAATCCATAAAAGTAGTTCTTTTCATTTACAAAATTGCAATCATTTTATTAAAGGAAAAGAAATATGAATGTATTATTTTTTTTAATCTTTGCAATGACCTAGTAAAGATACTGTCCCTAGTTTACAGATGAGAAAACTGAGTCACCAAGACAGTAAGTAAGCTTGCCCAAAATAGCACAGCTAGTAAGTAGTGGATTCAGGATTTGAGCTCAGGGAAACAGACTCCTAAACTCAGGCCCTTCGTTGTCACACTATAAAGTCCAAATAAAATCTCTTGTTCCTTATTTTAAGGTATAATTCAAGCACTAATTGTTTATGTTTATATTCCTAGCCATGCAAGTTTCTGCTAGATGCTGTGTTTGCTAAAGGAATGACCGTACGGCAATCAAAAGAGGAATTAATTCCTCAACTCAGGGAGCAGTGTGGTTTAGAGCTCAGTATTGACAGGTAAGGTAAAATTAGAGTGTCATCAATGATTTGAAGAGAGAATATGTGTTTAATGAGTATGGACTGGTATAATTTTCTAAAACTAGAAGAATTCAAAAGTCCTATACATTCAGAATTTTAGTACTACAGATTAATTTGATAGGACTAAGCAAAAGAGACTTCTTGAAATTCTTCTGGAGGATACTAAATTTGAATTATTAGAAGCATTTGGTACATTTTCCCCAAAATTTTAAAGAATAATCATTTGACTTTTGTATTTGAACATAGTACATTTTTACTGGCATCGTATCAGTGCCAATTTTTTAACTTAGGAATTTCAAATTATAACAATTTAAAATATCTTATATTTGTAGGTTTCGTCTAAGGAAAAAAACATGGAAGAATCCTGGCACTGTCTTTTTGGATTACCATATTTATGAAGAAGATATTAATATTTCTAGCAACTGGGAGGTTTTCCTTGAAGTTCTTGATGGTATTATTAATATTTTTATGGGGAAATACCAGTTTAAGATCTTCTTGTACATTGTAGAACTAGTAGAAGCCTATGCTTTTTTTTTTTTTTTAAATCAAATAACGAGTTACCAGGAATCTAATATGTAATATAATTGTATTTCATTAAGCATAAAGAAATCGATGGGTATGATTCCTACCCCCACCCCTTCCTGGAGATATTCTTCCCTTGTGTCTTCACAGCTTATGTTATTTTTGAGAATGCATCCAGTTCCTTCAGTTTTCTCCAGGTTCTTTTCTCCTTTTAAATATTTCTTATTTCTAATTTTGAGAACAGTAATTCCCTTTTAGAGAGAAATTGCAACTTCAGAGTTGAATTTTTAGTACCTTTTACAGAAAATTCTGCTGTTTTCTTAGCTATGTTTATTTAGTTTTTTTTTTTTTAATGGCTTATCTTTTTTTCCTGAGGCTGTGGCATTGATAATTTGCCAGAGATATTGAGAACAAGGACCTAAAAAAGCTCTTGTATTTGTCGCGCTTCCCAGTTTTATTTATCCATAGTAGTGAATTTAAAGTATTTGCATTTTTTGGAGAAGATTTTGGGGGAAGTGTTGGGTTTTGGTAGACCACATCAAGGTAAATAAATAGTTCTGTGGTTTTTTGTACCTTTGCTGTTGCTTAGGAAGATGTTAATTTTTTTTCTATAGAAATTAAAGTATTGTAAGTGCTGCGTGTTTTTATATAAGACTACGATAGCTTCGGAGAGTTTGAAAATACTGACACCTCACCAAGACTATTTCAGGTGTAATTCAGTTTAAATTTAAATGACTCAAATTCTGAGTAATTGACAAGTTAGCTGGAAAGGCAAGGAGCAGTCAGGACACTGTCTAACAACATATAGGCAAGTGCTCCACATTCTCATCCCTCCTCCGAGTGTCTGGTACCCTTAGACAGTATCTCTGTGTCTGGGCAATCAGGAATTGCTCATGAAGGCCATAGAAGTCACTCTTGTAAGGAAGGAGTGAGTATGTATTAGCAGAGATTAGCCAGGAAATGTTACTGGATGGTGGATGCCAGCATCAGTCTCATTTTAGTACATGTTTTAGCAGCAGTGAGAAATGTCATGTGATTAAATACAAGAAACATTTATTGACCTGTAATTTGCCAGACATTTGCTACAAAAATGATTAAGAGCCAGTGATGGCCCCTCAGATATACACAGCCTAGTGGAGAAACAGAACTGTCAACTTGTAATTCTAAAGTGATAGGTAACTGAGGGACCAAATCAGTACAAGTTGCTCTGGGTACATCCGAGAGAAAGGTGGCATTTGAGCCAGATTCAGTACGTTTGGGAGTAAATGAAAAGAGAAGGATTAATGCACACATGGGGTCAGGGCTGAGTTGAAATCAACTCAAGAACAACTGTTTTAATGATAGCTGCAGTGAATAAAAGGAAGATAAAGTAAAGATGATTTGATTATGTTTTTAGATTGTGGAGTAGTAGCCAGCAGAGAAGCAAAGATTAGAGATGCAAAGACGAGAGTAATTGGTAGAGCAATGTCCAGTAGGAATTGGGAGGGAGTGGAATCAGGAGTACTGGTTGAAGGATACCTGCTGGAACTATCTGATGAAACTAGATGGAAAAGAGTAAATGTTTCATTCTTAAAAACTTCTCGGGATAATTCTCCTTTTTGCCCACTTTTTAAGAATAACACTTCAGGTAAATCTTTTTGTTGAGCCAGATTCTATAGGACAAGTCAAATTAAAAAATCATTGGAGAAAATAGGATGAATGCCTAATCTTGCATATTCTTAGGGGTAGAGAAGATGAAGTCCATGTCACAGCTTGCAGTTTTGTCAAGGCGATGGAGACCTTCAGAGATGAGGTTGGATCCCTTCCAGGAAGTTGTGTTAGAAAGCAGTAGTGTTGATGAGTTGCGAGAAAAGGTAAGTTAATTTTAAGCAAAATGAGCCGAAATATATTTTTCCCTATGTTTCATAAGAGACAGTATAGGAATTGAGAGCCAGACACTGATGCAGCAACCTTTCTCTGTCTCTGCCACACTTTGTGCTACATTCTAGCTGTTTCTTAGGGCTCCTGCTGCTTTGAAAATTTACTTCATTCCAAGTGGATCAACTTTGGATCTGTAACTTGGACCGGCTTTGTCCTGAGAAGTTAGGAATAGTAGTTACTAGAGTAAATTGTTCTATGTCTTAAAAAAAAAAAAAAGGAAATAGAATTGAATAGAGAATCTAGATGAAGATCTGTATATATGGGATTTTGCATTTAAAAGATAGGAGTTACAAAGATCTCTGGGGAAAGGGCATATTATTTCAAGCTATAAAGGCACTAGACGAAAGTATCAAAAATATTTTCATAATTCTGGAAAGGGTAAAATGTTTGTAAGTATAATACCAGAAGCCAAAAGTAAAAAAATAGGCCACATAAAAGTTAAATCTTCTGCACAGCCAAAAAAAAGTATTTAAAAAAACAACCCATAAACAAAGCTAAAAGGCAAGAAACTGGGGGAAACAATATTGGGAACATATATGAAACATTCATAATTTATAAGGAGCCACTACATTAATAAGAAAAAGGATATCTAATTTAAAAATGGACAAAGAACATAAAAAGGCAATTCATAGAAGAAATACAAATTAAAACTATAATATTTTTCACTTCGTAAATTGGCAAAGATGTAGAAAATTAAAAAAAAAACTACAGTTGTCAAGGTGTGGGGGAAGTAGGCAATATCATATACCTTTGCTAAGTGTATAAATTGATGATACTTTTTTCAGGGTTGAATTTGGCATTCTTTATCAACATTTCAGATGTTCAGTTCCACATCTAGGAATTCAGCCTGTAGAAATATTTGCAGAAATATGCAAGGGTATTTGTGGAGGTATATAGTATAACATTGTTTATAACCGGGAAAAAAACCTAAGTAAAAGTACCCGTCAATAGGAAATAAGATGGTATGTTGTACAGATATTAAAAAGAGAATGAGGTTACTTTTTATCCTATTTTTACATATTTAAAAAAACAAACCAAACCTGTTGCCGATGAGTCAATTCCCACTCACAGTGACCCTATAGGACAGAGTAGAGCTGCCCTACAGAGTTTCCAAGGAGCACCTGGTAGAATCGAACTAACTGCCGACCTTTTGTTTAGCAGCCATAGCTCTTAACCATTACACCACCAGGGTTTCCATTTCTGCACATGGGCTATATAAAATTATTATGTAATTTTATAAATGTACTTTTATATATTTGGAAATATAAATGAAATGTGTATATGTAGTTTGTATATACATAGAAAAGATCTAAAAGGAATATAATAAATTGCTGTTTCTGGGACATGGTTATTTGTAGAGTGGGAATAGGTAAGAGAATTCTACTTTCTGCTTTTTTCTTCTGATTTTTTCTTCTGATTTTTAATATCCTATATTAATTTGGGGGGAAATCAAGCTTTTTCTGTATGGAAAAAAAGGAAAATAAATTTTCTAAGCAAATTCTTTTTTAAATGAATTAATATAAAATGTTTTCCTTTACAGCTTAGTGAAATCAGTGGGATTCCATTGGAAGATATTGAATTTGCCAAGGTAAAACCCTGAGAACGTTTGCATCTGTGTATTAGTGCATGATAAACATGTCTAATGGCATGGTTTTTAACTACTCACAATTTAATTAATACTTTTCTTCTTAGGGTAGAGGAACTTTTCCCTGTGATATTTCTGTTCTTGATATTCATCAGGATTTGGACTGGAATCCTAAAGTTTCTACCCTGAATGTCTGGCCTCTTTATATCTGTGATGATGGTGCAGTCATATTTTATAGGTAACATTCACAATATTTTTGTTGCTTCTAGTGATATAACCAAAGGGTTGGTAGTTCGAATCCACCAGGCACTCCTTGGAAACCCTGTGGGGCAGTTCCACTCTGTCCTACACGGTCGCTATGAGTCGGAATCGACTCGACGGCACTGGGGCACTGGGTAGTGATATAACATTTTTGGTGTGCATAAATACCTTGTTTTCTATAAATATCTTCATTATTGTTAACATGATATAGAGACCAACACTGACCAGTAGAAATATAATGCGAGCCACACACGTACTTTGAAATTTTCTTGTAGCCACATTTTAAAAAAAGTGAAAAAAACCAGATGAAAGTAATATTAATAATGTTTGATTTAACCCAGTATATCCAAAATGTTATCATTATAACATATGATCAATATAAAAAAAAAATCCTTAGTGAGATATTTTACGTTCTTTTATGTATACGAAGTCTTAGAAATATGGTGTGTCTTTTACATTTAAGAAGTCCTCTTGGCGCAGTGGTTAAGCACTTGGCTGCTAACCAAGAGATCAGTGGTTCAAACTCAGCAGCAGCTTTGTGGGAGAAAGATGTGGCAGTCTGCTTGCATAAAGATTACAGCTTTGGAAACCCTATGGGGCAGTTCTACTCTGTCCTGTAGGGTCACTATGAGTTGGAATTGACCCAGTGGCAGTGGGTTTGGTTTTTTTTGTTTTACATTTACAGCACACCTCAGTTTGGAGCAGACATATTTCACGTGCTCAGTAAGCACAAGTGGCTAATGACTACCATATTGGACAACACAGATATAGAGGAAAAAGAATACACATTGGAACCTGTCAGACCTGAGTTCAAACGTAGCTTTGTTATTTAACTAACTCCTCCTCTGTAAAATGGAGGGAATGATGTTTACCTTGCAGGATTTTAAGAGAATTAGAGCTAACAGTTATTTGAAATAACTGGCACTGTTCCTGTCATACAATAGATGTTCAATAAATAGTTATTTTTACCACTAATAATAACATGGAAATTATTCTGTGGTATTTTTAGAATTGTTACATTACTATAATTAACACATTAGAAGTCTAAAACATCCTAGCATATGAGATTATTTAACTTCAGTAATGATAATCAGATTTCATCATCTTGCTGAGGAACTTTATGGCACTGAAGCACAAATTAATAGAGGCAGATGGCTATACTGGTCTAATATGTGATCAATATTTTAATGTAGGGATAAAACAGAAGAATTAATGGAGTTGACAGATGAGCAAAGAAATGAACTGATGAAAAAAGAAAGCAGTCGACTCCAGAAGACTGGACATCGTGTTACGTACTCACCTCGTAAAGAGAAAGCACTAAAAATATATCTGGATGGAGCACCAAATAAAGATCTGACTCAAGACTGACTCTGCTAGTGTAGCATTTTCCTGGGGGATTTTTGGTTTTAATTAGATGGTTCACTATTGCTGTGTAGTGCCATTATGGCCGGACACGGTTAGGGGTAACCCAGTGACACCAGCCCTGATTGGACTGCCCTTCACCAATCAGAAGCTCAGTGCCCAGTGGGCCACTGTTTTGACTTGGAATCATGTTGTGCACTATAGTCAAATGTACTGTAAAGCGAAAAGGGATGTGCAAAAAAAAAAAATTAAAAAACAAAAAACTAAACCTGCAACTAGCAAAACGGGGAATGGGAATGAGTAAACTTCTTTTATTGTGGACAAATGTGCACCTAGCAGCTAGTAAAACTAGCCTCAAACAGGATGCTCATAGCTTAATAATAAAAGCTGTGCAAAGGCCATGAATGAATGAATTTTCTGTTTATTTCACTGATACACACATTACCTCATTGACAATTCGTAAGTAAATGCAACGTGTGTTGACTCTTGGAAAGCAGCAAAATTAGGAGCTGAAGAAAGAAATTCTCAGAACCAGCCGTAACCCAGTAAAGAATTGTGAAGTTGTGTTTTTTATTTTGTTTCACTTTTTGCAAAGTATTAAGAGCATTATTCTGGAACATGAAAACGTTTCCCTCAGACCACTCCCAGCCGGTGGCAGCTCAGTTTGCTGCAGTATTGTAATTATAATTGATTGTACTTAAGTTATGGATGTAGAGAATACGTTTCACTCATTCATTCAGCATGTAAATAAAATTGATCCTATTGAGTTATCCTAATTGCAGCTCAACTATTTTCCCATGGTTATTCTTTTCACATATCCTTCATTATGTACATTTGGGTACATTGAAAAGTATAACAATCTGTGTAAATGTAATCCTCAGGTTTCTCAGTGCTGGGTCCTGTAGGATTGTATTTGCCCTTGTTAATGAGGTTTTTCTGTTCAGTGGCTTCATTTTTTTCTTTTTTTTTTTCCTTTTTGTACATTTATTTTTGAAGATTTACTTCAAGTTTGAATCTTCTAGTGCTCTTGTAAGTCCACTTTAATTTTTGGAGTTGATTGTAGTTACATGTAGTTTAACTTTGGGGAAACATCTTAACATCGTACTGAATAAACTTGCTAGTAAGATCAGGCCATGGTACAGACTATTGCAGTCGACATGATTTCATCACAAAGTCTGTTAGAATCAGCAAGTTTCTGCTTTGCTAAATATAACTACTCAATGAACACATTCTACGTAAATTTTGGAAATGCCATCTAATTTATAAAAATCAATAAAAAGGTTTTGGTAAAACTTTTTTTCATGCCAGATGCTGTTTACAACAATGAACATGCCAATAAAACATTTGTTCATTCTGTTGTGTTATTTTAGTCATTAAACATTGGTGGATGGAGAATCTGGGTTAAAAATAGATTCTTTTTCTTTAAATCTAACGTTTTGTAACGTGTATTGAATAATTATTTCTATATAAGGTATATTTATAGTAAAGTTCCCAAAGAGAAATGAAAAGATATTGATATTTAACTTTTGGGGATGCTGTCAATATTTCAAAATCAGACTTTTACCCTTTTTTCCTTTTAAGGAAGATATATTAGAAAATAGTATTAGCAGATGTTGGCTCTGCGGTTTGCACTTAATGATTGAGAATCCCATAATGTCTTAAAGCCTCGTGGCATCCACAGGGGGGAAAATCTTTTCTAAGGTATTTTTCTGGCTAATTTTTATTCCATGTAAAATATGTAGCAGTCTGCTAAATTTGAATGAGGTACTGTTTGGAGTTTGCATTGGTGGGATTGGCGGTGGCCTCAGGAGGAAAACTTGAAGCATTTGTGATGAATTGTCTTTCACATCACTTGGATTTTCTAATGTAACATGACAGCTATGTTAGATTCTGATACAGGCCTACATACTTGGGGTAGAGAGATTAATAAATAGGGTTTTGGCTTTCAAGGACTGACTCCCTAACTAGCAAAGGAGGCAGATTTGTAAAGAAAATGGCCTTTCAGGTGTTTGGTTTGGTTTGATTTAGAGTACCTGTTAAGAGTAAATGGTGAAATTCCTCTCACACCTGCTCCTCATTCTGTGCCTTCTGCCCTCTGTTTTATTTTTGTTTGCTTGTTTTGTTGCTGCTTCTAATTGCAGGCATATTACAGATGCCAGGAGTTGAGAAAATATATTTCATAAAGAGAAGAAAAAATTAGAAGCCTCTTGCTTTTCAGTGCCTGATAGAGTGAAAACACAAGGTTGCACTTTATATTTCAGTAAAGGGGGCGGTGCATTTTTCAAAGTGCATTTGTGGAGATGAGAAGAGTAATTTGCACGAGGGAGGTTATGGGTGTCAGCTGCCTTCAACTTCAGAGAATCCAGTGAGCATCTAACCTAGAGGGCAAGCACTAACAGTGCGGTTGGGTCCCCTGGAGCACAGGGCAGTGGAGCCTGGTCTTCGTTCATCTCTTGAGACTAAGGTGGGCCACATGGCACGAAATTGTGACCCTGCTCCCCACGGATCATGCAAGGGTTTTGAGAAGCTTTTACTGTGGGGCAGATAGATTTGTGCCAATCACACACACCCTGTGAGAACCAAGTACCTACATTTCTGAAGCAGGTGCTTGAGGTGAGGGGTACACTCTGGCCAAAGAAGCAAAAGCTGTGGTTTCTGGGCCAGGCCTTGTGTAGCTGGTCTGTGTAGGAATTTGTTTAGTTGACGGTACTCTTCTCAAACTAAGGAAGTATATGTAAGGGCTGTAGTCAGGATGAGAAAAAATTGTGAGAAGGAGCCCTACACTGGTCTGTTTGCTGATCTCTTTTGTAATGTAATTGGAAAGAAAGTACTTTTAAGACTCTGAGAAAGTAGGGGCGAACCTATACCCCAGCTAGAAAATAGTCAAATGAAATCACTATTGGTTTTCAGCCGTACTGCTACAAATGGTATTGTGATACATCGTAGGGCCGAGAGAGGAGGAGAGGGCTACAGACGTACAATGTGGTCGAAGCAAAATGAGCGCACAGCCTCATAGTATTGCAGTGTTGTTACTAAACCTGGAAGTGACCTGTGAATGTATGGAATACAATAAAGTCTTTTATTCTGGTTCATTGACTAGTATTTAAATGTCTTTCCTTTTCAATTGGACACTAGTTCTACCACTGAATTTTGTCACTTTGTTCAGTGTCAAGGCCCTAACCAACTCTTTTACACTTGTGACTTGCAAATTATAGTCCAAAGTACATGGAATAGAAGATTATCTGAATTAGCAAGTTTTTGCTAAATAAAACTATTCCATTTAAACAATCCTGTGTAATTTTTGAAAAACCAATTATTTTGGTCACTAGCAGGCTTGAGACAAAAGCTTTATAAGAAGGCCATAAATTCTGAAATCAAATGCAAAATTGTATGTATGCATAATTTTCTGGGGAGTTAGTAAAAGGTCTTTTTAATCAGATTTTCAAAGGAGTTTATGGCCCATATAAAGCTCATAGACACCTAGGCCTAGTGTACAAGAAAGCAGATGTTCCCTCAGTATAGCTCATGTAGGGAGGACGGGGGCTACACTCATTTGGTTAGACACAGTGCTAATTTTCTGAACTTGGCTTTCAGGAATAAGACGTGACAAAATCAGAAATGCATTAAACCACTTGTGACCATTTAGGAAAGAATGCCAGAATCACTAGGGGTCAAGGTAGGATGGCTGGAAGAGCGCTGGGGAGGAATGATCCTACCCTTCCCAGTGACAGCACTGCCTCTTTCCACCAGCACCACCTCCGCCCACCCTCCCTTACCAGCTGATCTATACTAAAGAAGTTGACCGTCTGATGGCTTAGAGCCTAAGAATTCACTAGGCCATGAATTATTTATTAGTGGACCCTACAAGCTTGCCCTAAAGATAGGGCCCAAGCTCCCCCTTTCTTCTTTTGCTGCCAAGCTCCCCCCCACCCCAGAAGGTACACTTACTTTGAGTCTATTAAAATAATGCTTAAATAACCCACTTAAAATATCAACGAGACACAAATATGCAGTGGGTCTGTCTTTCCAACAACTGTGCCAACTCTGTTGTTGAATGCAATTTCCCAGTGGGAGATATGCTCTTATCAAGCTCTCAGTGCCGTCCTGTAACTTTTACGTCACTGCATTATTAAAAATGCCTGATCTTGTTCGAGTTCCAGTAGTTTGCTTCAAAGCTCCCCTCACTCCTCCAGAGTGCTGGTTAGATGTCTGCCTCAGGTGTGGTCAGTGGCTCACCCTGCCTCCTCTCCCTGCACCAGCTTTACTGATGGTGTAGTTAAGAAATAAGGACCAGGGGGGAAACATTCACTTCTACAAGCAGCCTCCTGTTGGTGGTGGTGAGGTGACTGTCTCCTTTTTCCTGCTCAATGTTGAAGACGCGTAGATTACTCACCAGTCCTGCCAGCCTAAGACTCAACCTCCAGACAGCATTAACCCAAACCCACTGCCGTTAAGTTGATTTTGACTCATAGTGACCCTGTAGGACAGAGTAGAACTGCCCCACAGGGTTTCCAATGAGCACTTCGTGTATTTGAACTGCTGACCTTTTGGTTAGCAGCTGAACTCTTAACCACTACACCAGCAGGGTTTCCCCAAACAGTACTGGTGGTCCCTTACAGCCTTTGCTCAATCTCCTGCTGGCGGAATCACACCACATTTCTCCTAAATGTGTACCACCTCTTTGTCCCATGCTTCAGTGGCCCCCAGCAAGTCTTCACTACATCTTTCTTCCATGTGGATAATGTCAGAATCCATCTTCAGGTTGAATTTTGCCTCTCAGGGACCACTGGGGGCTCAAAGGCGTAGTCCTTTCACCTCTGGCCACTCCAACAAACCGCCTCTGCCTGGTGCTCCAGTGCTAGGTTGGTGGCAAGCCAGTGGGGCCTGCAGCTTACACACAGCCAGCCCCCACAGCTCCCATGCATAATTTTTGGATGTTTCTCTTAACGTTCTCATAGATTTCAGTCAAGGGCATAAGTCTAATTTCTCCTCATGGAAGGGGAATGTTCACTTCCCAAGCACTGCAGCCTCCCAAAAAGTCATTTCATAACACCCCACCCCCCCAGTCTTCTTTATGTAAGGTGGTGGTAGTCATGTTTCTGCTGAAGTAGAAGGTACTAGCTTGACAGCTGCTGGCCCTTTGAACTTAGAAACCCAGTCTAGCTATCAAAAGTAATTTGAAAACAGTCCATATTCTTCAGTTGCATTTCTTGACTATTTGGAAGGGGGTCCACAGACCATAGAAACCCATAACCAAACCCATTACCATCGAGTCAGTTCTGACTCATAGTAACCCAATAGGACAGAGTAGAACTGCTCCATAGAGTTTCTAAGGAGCACCTGGTGAATTCAAACAGCTAGGCTTTTGATTAGCAGCTGTAGCTCTTAACCACTTCACCACCAGGGTTTCCTCCACAGACCATACGCAAGACTTTATACTCCTTTCCTCATCCCACCCACACTCTTTCCTCACACCACAGTAGCCCCCTTACTTCTTTCCAATTCTCATCTGTCTGTCCTGCATCCTTTTCTTCCAACTCAGTCAAATGCCTGAAGAAAGTCTAGTAAGGCAGGATCCTCGGGACGGGGAAGGGGGGTTACCTAAGGGGAGAAGAAACTGAGCAGGCAGAGGAGAGGCTGGGAAATTCAGCAGCAACCACTTCTGACCCGACATGCTCCTCTTCCTGTTCACTCTGAGGCTGTGTGGGCAGGCAGGCCAGCCATTCTCGGCCGTGCAGATGGTTGGGGAACAGACTCAGAGCCTGTACTACACACCCAAACATTTCATTTTCTAATCCTTCGTTTTCTAGTGCTTTACGTCGGGAGATGGGAAGTGGGGTAGACTGGGATAAATAAAGCTGTATGTATTTTGTTCCCCCTTTGGCTACTGTTCATCTTGGAAATAGCTTCTGTACCAGTTAGGAATGATTTTGGCTTCAAATACAGAAAGATTAACAGCAGCTTTGTAGTAATGGTGGTTTCCTTAAAAAAAGGAGCCCAGATAGGGTTGATAGCAGGATTGATTTCCTCCTCAAAGTCATCATTCTGTGGTAGGCAGAATAATGGTCCCCTGAAGATATCCATGTCCTAATTCCTAGAACCTGTGAATATTTTACCTTATGTGGCAAAAGGGATTTTGCAGATGTACTACGGACATTGACATGGAAGGATTATTCTGGATTACCCAGGTGGGCCCAGTCTAAATGGGTCTTTAAAATCTGAGAATCTTTCCCAGTCGCAGAGAGCCAGAGATAGGGCAGCATGAGAAGGATTCGACCTGTGGTTGCTGGCTGTGAAGGGGGCCACCAGTCAGTGAATGTGGATAACCTCTAGAAACTAAAAGAAGGAAATGAATTCTCCCCTAAAGCCTCAAGAAAGGAATGTAGCTCTGCTGACTCCTTGATTTTATCCCAGTGAGATCCAGGTTGGACTTCCAACCTATAGAATAGTAAGATAATAAATTTGTATTGTTTAAGCCACCAGGAAACCCTGGTGGCATAGTGGTTAAGTGCTATGGCTGCTAACCAAAGGGTCAACAGTTCAAATCTGCCAGGTGCTCCTTGGAAACTCTACGGGGCAGTTCTACCCTGTCCTAAAGGGTCACTATGAGTTGGAGTCGACTTGACAGCACTGGGTTTGGTTTTTTGTTAAGCCACAAAGTTTGTGGTAATTTGTTACAGCACCAATAGGAAACCAATATACCCTCATGCTGCCATCCTGATAGGCTTATTGCACGATTTCAAGGTAGTTGCCATATCCTAAAATTCCTGTACTCAAAGGCAGAAAACACAGGAAGGGGTGCAGGGTAGGGGTTTCCTTCCCGTATACCTCTTATCAGGCAGGGGAAAAATCCTACTGACTCCTTGGCAGTCTTCCCGTTATATCTCAGCCAGTACTGGGTCATGCAGCCACCCTTAGCTGGAAGGGAGGCTGGGGAAGCAAGGACCTGGCTTTTCCAGGCTCTGTGGTACTGGGAGAAGGGAAAGGAAAAGGGGATCAAGAACAGCTGTTGGGTAGCCAAACCTTGGCTGGCATCTCTGGATCTGGGAGAAGGGAAAACCGTCATATTCAGGTACCAAACTCCGCCTTGAATCCCAACTCAACACATTTCATTTAAAATTGTGAGCAGAGGAGCTAGGTGCACTAGCTGCTCTGTATCTGGATTTCAGCAAAGTGCTTTGCAAAGCTTCTCATGTTCTTACATGTTTGTAGCTATGGTTACAAAATTGAGGCAGGATAATATAACTGCACATAAGCTCGGTAAGGGAAGGACCTAGTTTTATCTTTCACCACTGTCTTCCTGGCACCTAACAGGGCCTGACACATAGTAAGGTCTCATAACATTTTTGTTGAATGAAGTAATTTTCAGCTTCTTCTCCAAACACTTCCCCAAACTTAACTAGTCTTCCAGCCACTACTAATTACTTGCAGTTTTCCCCATATGGCACTCTCTCCTGCCTCCCTACCTCTGCCCATTGCCCAGAATTTCCTCCCTATTCCTTCTGGCCCGGATAAACTCCTATCCTCCTTTAAGAACCACTTCACATGTTAGCTCTCTCAAGCCATGTGTTTCTTTGACACCCACACATTCCATTCTGATATTGGGTTGAGTGGCTTTTGATTTGGTATTGCCTGGCTTAGCTACATCTCCAGTGTTTGACCATGAATGCCTTCAGGGCAGGAACCCTGTCTGGGAAAACCTTGTACCACTAGAGCCTATCACAGTACCTGGTTCTGAGAAGGCTCACAGTAAAAACACATTGAGTGAATACATGAAGTATGGAGGTGGAGTGGTGTAGGTAATTTTTGACACTGGGTAAAGTTCCAAATTTGATCTTAAAATAAGCAGTATACCCAGTTAATTGGCCTAATTTCGTGTTTAATGCTTCTATCTTCTAGCTCATTCCATAGTGCCTGGGTCTTAAAAGCTTGCAAAGCTGTCATCCAAGATTTGACTGGAGCAACAGAGAAAGAAGGAGAGTCAGGAATAGGAGGAGGAAATGGAATGTGTGGCTAATTGCCTCCATGTGCAACTGCCTCCTTCGCGTGAGACCAGAACTAATCAGTGCCCGGCACCATTACTGAACATTTTGATCAAAGAGTTTATAGAAGAATTCTGATCAAGAGGGGGAAAATGCAGGACAGAGTTGCAAATTATCAAGGAATCCAGATTTTCTTGAGCCATGGAGGGTGAATGAACCTGAAAGTCTTGCCCTGAGATAATCTTTAAACTTTAAACCAAAAATGCACCCTGGAGTCCTCTTGAAACCAAACAATATTTTAGCTTAACTAGTAAAGAATGTTTTTGTTTTTTTTTTTTTTTTTTTGAATGTTTAGCTTAAGCATTGTGCTCTTTTAAGATCAATTCAGGATCAAATTGACAAGAGCACTGGAAAGATTAGCTAGAAAACTGAGGTGGCAGTGAGTTTGTTAATGGAGGAGGAACAATTGGAAAAGGAGGGTAAGAACGTTTGCACAACTTGAATATAATCGATGTCACTGATTGTACATGTACAAATTGGTGGATTGGTGTATGTTCTGCTGTGTATATTCTCAACAACAAAAAATTATTTTTTAAAAAGCAGTATACCCTGGGCATACTGTGCTAGATGCTGTTTTTGTTTGACTTCCAGCTCTAGTAATCTTTTTGAACCTCCATTCCTTCATGTTAAATGGAGAAAATACTTAGGGAATCCAATGAAGATTAAATGAGCTAATATACATAGAGTGCCTAATCTGGTGCCTGCCACCCAGGTGACCTTTAACATATAGTAGTTTTGTGATTTATAGTCCTTGAAGGTTTTTTGTGTTATAGCCCAGAGCTGCATTTGATTAAAGAAGGCTCCCCCAAAAGGGGTCATATATATTCCATTTACTCTCAAAAAATCAATGAAGCATTTGCACTTTTGCGGTTAATTCCCATCCAAAGAGGTTAATATTTTTAAAATATTTTTCATACTGAAAGAGGTGTGCTTCACTTGTCTCAGAAATTTACTTATTTGGAAGAGATTTTATTTTTTTGACAAGGCAGGTTATTCTATTTTTCCTGGTTGAAAAGGTTTTATGTTTATTAAAATCAAAAGGAAGAAAGAAGTCCAAGAACTACAGAAGAATTGTTGAATTCGTTTATGCTTGATTTCTAAATGCAACGTGTTTATACGTAAGTTAAAACTCAAAGAAAGCATGCTTATACAACCGTGTGCCACTTCAAAATTTAATGACTCTGGATGAATATATGATGGAAACAGTCCATGGCACCTGAAAATATCATTTGTGGAACAGCATACAGTATAGTGTTCTCGGCTTGGATATTACAACCATATTTCACAGAGCCTTGCTTGGTTTGATTTTCTCCATGTGGTTCCTAATCGTCTTCAGTTGCTGCTAAGTGATTTTGCAAATTTCATTCAAAATCCTGGTCCTAGAATTGCCCAGGTACTGTTCCTGGCAAGTTAATTTATGCAGTATGCTCCAATCATGTATTTTCAGAGTTACTAATGTAACTGCCACAGGGGACAATGTCAATACCATGTGTTCACTAGAATGATGGCCATCTCCACACTGGTGTGAACACTGCTATTTCTAACAGTAGAAGTTTAATCTTATAGGGATAGTTTGACCTTCATCCTAGATGTGCCTCAAAAAAAGAAAAATACCCTCCTCCTTCCTTTTGGGGGAAGTTTTGGTGGCACAGAGGCAGTGTGGAGTATGGGAGAGAGCACTGGATTTGGAATCTCACCCGAATGAAATACTGTCCTGGTCTTCAGTAGCTATGTAATGCCGGCTAGAAACAATGTGTCTGAGCCTCTGAGGTTCCTGACCAATGGGGAGAACAATGCCTCCCTCCCAGACTGTGATGAGAGTGTCAACTGTCCACTGATGTGAAAACACGGAGTGCCACGAGGTAGAAGCAGAGTGAAACAGCTGAGTGAATGAATGCACGGAACACAGAGTGAGCAGAACACTTCATCTGCAACAGCCAAGGGCACAGCTTGGCGATGCCCACAGAAAGAGCTACATGAAAACTTCATTTGTTGCATTTTTGCCAGGTTTATGTTTGCAAAGCAGGCACTCTTCTCCACGTGTACAAGAGTCAACATTTCCCCAAAACCCATTGTGGGGAGACTCCACATCCTTCATCATCCTCTTCCCTCAATTTTCAGAGTGATAGGGAAGAAAATGTGCCACTTGCCAACCACTGCAGGCAAAGTGGCCAATGATCTAGACCAAGTCTAGGAGCCCAGTTTGGCCCTCACCCTAGAACCCTCATCCTCTCACACCCCTGTCCTTCCCCAAGCATCAGAATGGTGATGGTGGTGTACAGTTGTGGGGGAGGGGGCTGGACAAAGGCACAGCACCTCATTTTGTCAAGGCAGATGTTTCAAGCCAGAAGGAAAATATACTGGGAAGAGGAAATGGGAAGAAGCCTGGTCAGTCCACACCTAGAGGACACACACCTGGGGAAATAAATTAGCTATTTCTATTGCACATCTACCCGCAGAACAGGTCTGGGTCTAAATCTCTCCTCCATCCAGCAGCTCAGAGGCTCCATCAGGCCCCTTGGGCGCCATTTCCTCAGAGAGGCTCCTCTCTAGACTCTCCAGCTCCTTGCGCACTTCCTCAAAGAAGCCGCCATCTTCGTACTCATCCAGGGCCTCACTGGGCAGCAGGCTCTCTCCATCTTCACCATGGCTCCCAACAAAGGCTGGCTTACACACGTACACTAGGCTGTGGCTGGGGAGAGAGAGAGCTGTGGGTCACTTGAGGGCCATGTCTTCCCATGGGGACAAAGCCGGGCTCTAAACTTGGAGGAGCCTGGGCATGAGGCATCAAAATGGTCACTGTCATGAGGTTGCTTTCACACCGCCTCCTCTAACATCTCTTTAACAGAGTCTTAACTTCCTGTCAACACCCGACCTTAAAAAAAGATCTCAGGGGCAGCTCCCTGCCTCCCTACCTGCACCTGTAGCTGTAGGCCTGGCTTCCTGCAACAGACTCTTTTGGGCTTGGCACTCCAACGGCAGGCCCTGTGGACCCTGAGGTCTAAGAATTTACAGTAACACCATTCCCTTTTAAGCCCCCTGCCCACCTGGGCCTCTGGTCAGGAGGCAGCCCCTGACAGCAGGGCACAGCCTAACTGCCACATCAGCTGCCCATGTTGGGAGCCCCAGGCCTCTGCAGGGGCTGGGGGGAGAAGTTCTGTCCGTCTGCCCAGACATTCTGGATTCCACTTTCAGGGAGGCCCAGTAAAGACGTGTTCTGGGAAACGGGACGTTCTCAGCCCTGACGCTGCAGTCTCTCGGCAGCCTTTGAGACTGTTAGTGACCCCCTCCACCTTTGTATCCCCTCTCCTGGTTTTCCTCCTGCTTCTCTGACTTCGCCTTCTTAAGTCGCCTTTACCAGCTCCTTCCTCGGCTTGTCCTTCAAAGTTGATGGGCCTGGACTCCGTCCTTAGCCCTCGGCTCTTCTCCCTTTATACCTTTCCCTTGGGCCATCTACTTGTCCGCCTTCAGGCTTTAGCTGCCATCTAGATGAGTGTCAGATCTGTACTTCCTGCCCAGACCTTCTTCTCAGCTGCAGACCTACATGCCTGACTGCTGACTGGACCTCTTCATCTGGGTGACCCAGGGACACCTCAAATTAAACCTGTCCTACACTGAATTCACACACTTCCCAGGCAAATCCTTCCTCACCTCCTCAGCCCCCACGCCCCCGGATGACACCTCATCCACTCTCAGCACCCCTCACCTGTGGGGCTGGCAGAGGAGGCCACTGGCACATGGGCATCGGTCCAATGCCCCATCAGGCTCCAGCTCCCAGGTGATGAGGTCCAGAAGCCGGCTGCCGGGGTCATGGCAGAGCTCACCCTCCACGGGCAGGGGTGTGCACACGGGAAACAAGAGGCCTGGAACCAGCAAGAATCACCCCCATGTGCCCAGCACCAGGCAGGCACCAAGGACAGGAAGTGGAAAAAATGGGGTGCAGCCCCACCTCCCTCCCTCAACCCCAAACTGTAGGTTAGGATCCCAGGCGTTGGACATGAGGAAACAGGAATGGCAGCATGAGCTCAGGCAGGTACAATCCGGGAGGCCAGAGCAGTTAGGGAGGACTGCCTGGAAGAGGTAAGCTTGTGTGGGGTTTAGAGGGCCAAAGAAGTCTGAGGAAAGTAAAGAGTGGTGCAGGCATTGAAGGCGTGGGGACTGCCCCTACAAAGGCCTGGGGGTCTGGTTCAGTGGGAAAAGTCGGAAGGAGCAGAGAAGAAGTGGGAGAGTAAAGGAGGACGGGTGAGCCGGACTGACTGAAGTGGGAGGCAGCAGGAGCCCCTGCAGAGGAGCGATCACTAGAAAGTGGTCCTGTAGGAAAACTACTGAGCCCACAGACTGGTGGATTAGCAGGGCTGGAGAGGCAGCTAAGGAAAAGTACTCAGAAACACAGGTGAGGGGGTGAGCACCTGACCAGACCTCACCAGGGAAGGGCTGTGAGAATGGAAGGTGGGAGTGGAGGGGAGTGAGTCACAAGCAAAAGGACGGAACTAGGTGCGATCCTCAGAGTCTGGGGGATGAGGTGGGGTGGGTTGGGGGAGGAGCTGCTCTAATCTCAAGGGCATCCCACCACCCACCCACCTAGGGGTGCGCCTCCTGCCCTGGGCCTATGCATCCTCCAGGAATTTAACTATTCTGGGCATCAACATCATAGGTCATTGAGTCAGTATCGACTCAATGGCAAAGGGTTAGGGCATCAACAAGGCAAAAACGAGACGGTCTCCCCGCCCCCCCACCCTGGGAGAGGCAGCTGGCACCCAGGCAGAGCTCCTGGGGCTGGGGCACATTCTTCGAGAGCCTCTGGGAGTCCGCCTAGGATGCAGGGCCCTGCAAAGATGTGGGTGGTGTCTCTGTGGCCCCAGGCGCGTGGTGGAGCAGGGGACAGGGCATCCCTTGGACCCGAGGGGAGTCCACCCACCTCTCTGGAAGGCACAGCACAGCCCAGGCTGGCAGTCCCTCTGGTTGTCACAGATGGTCCCGTTGCCGCCTCTGGTGGCCATTTTGGAGCAGTGACCCCAGACACACAGCTGGTCTCCACAGCACTCACTGTCCCGGGTGCAGAGCTGCGTGGAGATAGAAAAAGCAGGGCGGCCCTACTCGTCAGTGGTGAAGCCCACACTGTCCCCATGTAGAGGAGGAAACTGAGATCCTAGATGAAGTAGCCTGGCTGTTGGGGAGCTGGTAGTAGAAGGCAAGGGGGTGGTGGGGAGCTTGGCCAAAAGACTCAAGAATCCCTTTAGAAAAGCTGCAGGTACTGGGTGGACTGGATAGGCTGGAGGAGGCAGGATCTGGAGAGGGGCTGCCCTTTCCCTACCATGGCTGCCCAGGTGACTCTGGCTGGGTCTCCTAGGAGGGTCGTCCTGAGAGGAAGGGACACTGCAGGGCCTCCTGCTCTGTTCCATTCCCCTCTCCACACTGCTGGGGCAGCCATCGTCACCAGCAATCGTGGGGTGGGGCGGGATGTGGCAGGCCTGCAGACGGCTCCCTGTGGCCCCAGACTCTGGGATGATCTCCTCAGCACTCCAGAAGTCAGTCCCACTGGGGGCCTCTTCTGACAAAGCCCCTCCCGTCACTGAGAGGCCCTTCCAAGTGTGGACCTGTTGGGACCCTAAGGAGGCTTCCAAGAAGCCTGGCAGAGGACCCAGACCTTTTCTGGGCGCTGCAGCCCCAGAGGCCTCTGGCCACACTCACTGTTTGCTGGTCTCGGCAAGGCTGGCAGCTGTACTCAAAGCTGGCAAACTGGCAGTACCTGCCCAGCCCACAGTCCTCATCGATGATGCACTCCTGGGGAAGAGAGGAGGGCAGCTTGGCCAGTGCATCCCACTGGCTTCCATCCCAAGGGGTAGACCCTAACGTCTGTGGGCGGCCCATGGAATACAAATCAGCAAACCACGTGCCCTGGCAGGGCAGAGCCCCACTTTATCCCCCCACAGGCTCAGGAGGCTCAGGGAAGGTCTTGAGACTTCCCTCACTGCTGAGCCCTGTACAGGTACCAGTCTCAAAGGCCAGCTCGCTGTTAACACATCTCACTCCCACCCAGAGCCAGGCCTGGCTTCTTCACTCTCAAACTCATCCCCAATTCACACAATTGTGTCTGTGTGCAGGATCACCCCCCGCCCCCACACACACACCCAGGGCAGGAGCACACAGACTCCAGAGCCAGTCTTCAACACAGAGCAGATGGATTTAATAAAAAGCACTAATGAGCTGCAGGCCAGCACGACTGCACAGGAAGGCCTGGAGCCCAGGCCCAACGGGCACCAGCTGATTGTGAGGGGAAGTTAGAGTCTGCAGAGACTGCACCGTCCAGCATCCCACCCTGGTGACTGCAGCCCATCACGGGCAGCCCTCCTTGGGGCCTGGTCTAGCACCTGGGCCACAAAACAAAGGCAGCTGCCAGCTTCAAAATGAGGGGGTGTGGGGGCTGGGATTCAGTCTACCTCCGCCCAAGTACCCTCTCCTTATGGCTGCCAGCTGTGCCCGGCTGGCTAGCGAAAGAGAGGGGGGATGGAGGGAATCTGATCATCCCCGAGGCCAGGGAGGAGAGCAGAGCTAGAGGCAGCCCTGCCTCACGCTAGCAGGCCTAGGGACCAGCAGCTCTAACGCAGAGAAACAAGGGCAGGAGAGGAGGAGGAAGGATGACAAGAATAACTATTAACTGAACCCCTATGTGGTGCTGGCACTTGTGATCTCAGCGACTCCTCCCAGCAGGCAGCAGGTAGGGATTAAAAACCAAAAAAACCCCAAACTCACTGCCGTCAAGCCAATTCCGACTCATGGTGACCCCACATGTTACAGAGTAGAACTGCCTTATAGGGTTTTCTTGGCTGTAATCTTTACAAAAGCAAACTGCCAGGGCTTTCTTCCTCAGTGCTGCTGGGTAGGTTTCAACTGCTAACCTTTAGGTTAGTAGATGAGCGTAAACCATTTATGCCACTCAGGGTCCTAGATATAGGGATTCCCTTCCCCATATGGCCAATCTGTGGAAACCCTGGTGGCGTAGTGGTTAAGTGCTACGATCGCTAACCAAAGGGTTGGCAGTTCAAATCTGCCAGGTGCTCCTTGGAAACTCTATGGGGCAGCTCTACTCTGTCCTATAGGGTTGCTATGAGTCAGAATCGACTTGATGGCACTGGGTTTGGTTTTGGTTTTATGGCCAACCTGGAAGCAGGTTCAGAGAGGCCATGTGATTCCCCTAGGTACTGGGGCTAGTTCATGGTAGAACAGACTCTTCCCACCACCAGCCCTTGAGCAGAGTAAGCTCCAGGCTCCAGATGTGGCAGTCAGAGGCAGGCAGGTGAGAAGCCTCTTCTGAGGCAGGGTCCTGGGAGAAGGAGGCGGCACACTCCATCCTGCAAGTGTCTGTAGGGCTTGACCCAGAAAGGTCTGGGTGGGCAGGCCTGCATCTAACTGGCCAGGGCTGAACCCCTTCTGCTCTGTGAGCTGAGGCAGCCATGGCGATGGGTATGGACTGGAAAGACCGGGTTCCATAGCATGCGTGTAGGCATGGGGATCAGCAGAGAGGCCCTGGCCAGGAGCCCTGGGGAACTCGAGGCTATCATTGGGAAGTGGCTGGTGTCACTGGTCCAGGTTTGGGTGTCCCCTGGCCAACACTACAGGGCCAGAGAGGATGTTGTTTGGTTCAGAGTGACTGCAGCCTCGGCCTCTGCACAACCCTGGTGCGTACCCAGCCCTGACACCAACCCTCAGCCTGGCATCTGTCAGAGTGTGGGCCATGAGACCTCAGGCCTGCTTACCAGGCAAAGCTCACCACCCAGGAAGCTCCTGGCACCATCAGTCTCACTGAACATCAGTCTTCCCACAGTCCCATCTGAAGGATGGCAGGGAAGAGGACAACTCAGCGAAGTCTATGCTTCTTGGCATGTACCAGTCACCTCCATATCTAGGTCCTGTGCTTACCAAGACCCTCTTCAGAAGAGACAAAGGCTGATATCCTCAAATAACTTATATGTCATTTAAATCTTAAATTTCTCAAAAATGTCAAAGGAGATCACATTGCCTGGCACCCTGAAAAATGGCCCCAAACTACTCTTCTCTGTGTCTTTCCATCACAGCTCAGCAGCTGCCTCCCTCCTGAAGCTCTGCCCACAGCCTTGATCAACACCATGAGGTACAGCAGCTGGGCAACCCAGGATTCTTCTCAAACGTAGGAATTGATACTTTAACTCCTGTCACTTCTACACCAACCCTAAAATGTCAGTTATGGCACCATCACTGTCTCACAGATGCGAAAACAGAGGCTCAGAGGGTTGGATGACTGTCCAGGATAAGGGTCTGAGCTGGGGGCCTGACACTTGGTCTGCTTGACCCCACAACCCATAAAGGAATGAAAGTCTAAGAGGCTGTAAGTCAAACACAAAACGCTCCTTGTCTCTGCCCACCACACCCTCCTACACAGATTCTACTCAGGCAGCTCTACAAGCAGTTACAGGCAGAAGCTTCCAGATATTTCTTTCAATATAGAATACCAAGAGAATGGAGTGGGGAGGGATGACATTAAGGAGGAAAGAAGGGCCAACAGTCACTGAACTCCTTGCCTGCACTGGCCATATGCGAGGCACCAGGACATGAAGGTGACTATGAGACGGTTCCTTCCCTCGAGGAATACACAATCTCTTACAATTCAATTGGATGGAGGGCAGCGGGAGGAAAGGCCACCCAGCAGAAAAGGAAATAAAGGATATCAACAGACAAGTCACAGCAGCAGACATTTTCTTGCCTCTACACATAGAAAAAGATGCTGGACCTTACCAGTAATCAAGAAAATGTTAATTAAAAGAGCAGGATGCCATCTTTTAACTTAGATTACAATGTCAAAAATTAAAACGGTTGATGGTATCTGCAGAAGGCAGAATGATGGCCACCCATAATGTCTACATCCCTGGGAATATATTACCTTACATGGCAAAAGGGGCTTCGCAGTATCATTAAATTAAGGATCTTGAGATGGGGATTAGCCTGGATTATCCAGGTGGGCCCACGTAATCACAACCAAAAGAAACCCCAAAAAGCCCAAACCCAGTGCCATTGAGTTGGTTCTGACTCATAGAGACCCCATGTGTAGAACTGCTCCATAGGGTTTTCTTGTATATAATCTCTACGGAAGCAGATCACAAAGCTTTTCTTATGCAGTGCTGCTGGGTGAGTTTGAACCACCAACCTTTAGGTTAGTAGCTGAGCACAAACCATTTGCACCACCCAGGGACCTATGTCATTACAAGGGTCCTTAAATGTGGAAGAGGGAGGCCAAAGAGGTCAGAGTGATGCAATACGAGAAAGACTTATCTGGCCATGGCTGGCTTTGAAGATGGAAGGGCCAACGAGCCAAGGATCGTGGGCAGCCGCTAGAAGCTGGAAAAGGCAAGAAATTAGACTCTTCCCCTAGAGCCTCAAGACAGGAAAGCAGCCCTGCTGATACCTTGATTTTAGCCCAGTGAGACCCACATCAGACTTCTGGCCTACAGAACCGAAGATAAATTCGTGGTGTTTTATGCCACTAAATCTATAGTATTTTGTTATAGCACCAATAGGAAACTTAACGCAATGTCTGATGCTAGGAGAGGTTTGAGGAAATGGGCATTGCCACATGCTTTGGGGGTAACTAAAATTAAACTAGATTTATTTTATTTTTTTGCAGACAATTTATCAGTATCAAAATTTGAGATGAACATATCCCTTGACCCAGTAATTTCCCATTTGGTGGCTGTTCTCAGAAATACTTGTCCATGTGAGCAAATAAATGAATACAAGAATGTTCGAGGCTGTATGGTTACGTTATTTGTAATCTGGAAATAAGTGAAATGTCCAACAAGAGAGGGACTGGTTAACTAAATTATTGTACAGTCATTTCATGGGGAAGTGCTGGCATGCAGACATTAAAAGAATGAGGTAGCTCCTTACGTAGTGATTTCTAAAATACATCATTAACTAAAATAAGCAAGTGAAAGAACAATATGATTCTTTTTTAAAGCAGATTAACAATATGTACGATATATGTCAGATTTTGCATTGGGCAAATCTGCAAAGGACCTCTTCAAAGCGTTGAAGAGCAAAGATGTCACCCTGAAGACTAAGGTGCGCCTGACCCAAGCCATGGTATTTTCAATCACATCATATGCATGTGAAAGTTGGACAATGAATAAGGAAGACGAAGAAGAGTTGATGCCTTTGAATTGTGGTGTTGGTGAAGAATATTGAATATACTATGGACTGCCAGAAGAACAAATCTGTCTTAGAAGAAGTGCAGCCAGAATGCTCCTCAGAAGCAAGGATCGCGAGGCTGCGTCTTACATACTTTGGACATGTTGTCAGGAGGGATCAGTCCCTGGAGAAAGACATCAGGCTTGACAGAGTACAGGGTCAGCGGAAAAGAGGAAGACCCTCGAAGAGGTGGATTGACACAGTGGCTGCAACAATGAGCTCAAGCGTAACAAAGACTGTAAGGATGGCGCAGGACCGGGTAGCGTTTCGTTCTGTTGTGCACAGGGTTGCTATGAGTCAGAACCGACTTGACGGCACCTAACAACAACAACAACATGATATATGTCTATGCCCAGCACAGTGCCTGGCATTATTAGGCACGCGATAGATATGTACTGAATAGAGGAAAACCCCTTGAATGTTACTGTGACAAACAGACTAACAAAATGCTGATTGCTGGCAATGACTGGGGACCTGTTATGGATTGAAATTGTAATGGATTGAAAGTGTACCCCCCCCAAAAAAATATGTTGATGTCCTAGCCCCTGTAAGTGTGAATGTAACCCTGATTGGAAATAGGGTTTTATTTTGTTATGTTAATGAGGCCATACTGGAGTAGGGTGGATCCTAGACCTAATCCTTTCTGAGTGGTGTCTTTACAAAAAGGGAAAACAGACACAGAGACACACACACAGGAGGAAAACACCATGCGAGGATCCATCTACAAGGCAAGGAACGCCAAAGAATGCCTGGAGCTACAGAAGCTGAAAGAGACAAGGGTCTTCCCCTAGCTCCAACACAGACAGAGTGAGTGTAGCCCTGCCAATGCTCTAAATTTGAACTCCCAGCTGCCCAAGCTACGACAATAAATTCCTGTTCTTTAAAGTCAACCACTTGTGGTGTTTTTGTTACAGCAGCAATAGGAAACTGAGAAAGGAACCAAAGCAAAAATATATATATTCAATTAATTGGACTTCTTATTACCCAAAAGTCCCTGCAGCCTTGGAATTTTCACTATGCATTTCCTTTTCCAGATTTTTAACTAAAAAATATGAGTAACTACGCTTCCAGAGCCCATCTCTGTGAGACACTGCTGTTCACAATTCTCCATTGAGAAAAGTACAATATTTATTCTTAGAAATATCCTTCTTTCCCTAAACTGGCTCCTATGCATGACAAAGCCATTTCCCGCAAAACCACAGTAATGCAATTATTTATCTTCTAGGTATGGAAAGAATTTTGGCATGGAACCTTGCCAAATACTACTGAAAAATCTAAATACATTAAAGCTACTTGCTTCCTTCACTGACATGTTATTTGCTACCTCTAAGAGCTCTGGTAGGTTCATTCAAGATGACTTTCTATCAAGGAAGCTCAGGGATTTCCCTCCTGGATTACGTGTGCTCGGGGACCAGGGAGGGATCTACAGACAGCTATGTTTGTTCTAACAGAGTCCACCAGCTTGCCTGTTGTCAATGTGCAACCGCCACCCCCAGCAGCCGTTAGGAACGCCTTTTGAGAACTGGGTGATACTGGAAACCTTGAGACTCTAGTGGTTAAGAGCACAAACTCTGAATTCTGGTTTTGCCTCTTAATACCTGTATGACCTTACACATGGGGATAAAAACAGGACCTATTTCACAGCATCACTGTGTTGCCTTAATGCTCTGTAAATGGTGGCCATAGCAATGGTGACCATAGCAATAGATAGCTATGTGTCTGCTCCAACTCATCCAATGCCTGATTCCCCCACGAAGCACCCCTGTCAGGGGGCCTGCTGTCAAAGAAAGGCAGTTCTAAAAACTGGGAGCCTGATGTTTCTACCAATAGTTCCACATCTGTATCCTTGTCACTGTGGATTTAACATCTAGCCCTGACTTACCTATATCCAGGGTGTCATATTGTTGGGCAGCTGCTTGTATGCCTTCACCCAAAGGAGTAAAATTCCTGGGATGGGGTGACCTCTTGTTGTATGAAGACCAGGCATTGCATACAGTAAATGTTGCTAGTACTGAGCCTCTCCTGGGTACCCCTTCGTGGGAGAAAGATGTGGCAGTGTGCTTCCATAAAGATTACAGCCTTGGAAACCCTATGGGGCAGTTCTACTCTGACCTTTAGGGTTGCTAGGAGTTGGAGCTGACTCGACACCAGTGTTTTTTTGGTTTTGCAGATTCCTTATTAGTAGGGGGCAGGGTCCCATCTTTGCTGGTGTTAGAGACCTGAGGAAGAGGTGAGGTGCTCTAACCTTAACCAGAACTGAGTGGATGGGAGAGTGGAGGTCATGGGTTGTCACCCCCAGGCAGAAATCCTGGCACAGACTCACCCGGGAGCCTTTGCATTTCTGATGTTCTCAGTGTTCACTTCCCTGAGTCCTTCCTCAGTTTTCAATTGTTCCAATGTATCTTACCTGTGCTCAAGGGTCACGTTCACATTTGGGGCTGGTGTTTTAAAGAAGCCTATGCATGGACAGGAAACCCTGGTGGCGTAGTGGTTAAGTGCTACTGCTGCTAACCAAAAGGTCGGCAGTTCGAATCCACCAGGTACTCCTTGGAAACTCTATGGGGCAGTTCTACTCTGTCCTGTAGGGTCGTTATGAGTCAGAATCAACTCGAAGGCAATGGGTTTGGTTTTATGCACGGACAGGGCCCAGAATGGTTCCGGAGGAGAGGAGATATGAAGTAAGAAGACTGTGAGGGGAAACAGGCTCCGCTGCGTCCGCATCCGAAGTGTGGAGAGGTTCTGGGTTTTGTTTTATGAAGAATAATGCCTTATAGGGCTTCCTGCCTCTTAGACCTTAAGGACTAGAAGAGGGACTCTGTTCTACAGAGAAGCTAAGTTAAATATGCACCCAAGGCAGAAGACAGGTCCTCAGCCTGCACTGCAGAGCACGTGGAGTGAGATGTCACATGTGACACACACCCTCCGGAAGCGGCAACAGCTACTGTCCCATTCTGTTATACAGCCCTGGTCTGGCAGGACCCACTAGGGCCAGCCTCTCTGCACAAACTCTCTTTAATCTCCTCAACACAGATATTATCCCCACTTCACAGACATGAAAACTGAGACTTAAGGCAAAGGACCTGCCCAAAGGTACCCAGATGGTCAACTGTGGAACTGAGACTCCAAGACAGTTGGTTTGACTCTGAAGACAGGCTCTGTCCACCTTCTCCTGGGAAGAACACTGTTCTTGCAACGCCAACCAGTCTCCTCTCCCTCAGTCATGGCCTAGCAGAGCTGGCCTGGAGCAGCTCCTGGCCCTACATACCCTCAGGGAGAGGAGGAGGCAGGAACTCACAGCCATCACCCCAGGCGTCTGGGCCTAAATGTCACTGGCCCATGACAGAAGCCAGCTGCATGGGCTCAATGGGCTCCTCTCCCATCCTGGCCACTCCCATCCGTCCCGTTCCTCCCTCCCCTGCTGATGGAGAAGGCTGACAAGCTGCCTAGCTGGCAACAGGAACTGAGGCCATTCATAGCATTGCCTCTTGGTTGTCTGACGAGGGAGCTATATTTAGAAAGCTGACAAAAGGCCGACAGGACTCTCTGAATGTCTGTGCTCAGATGCCGACAGGAGGCGGGGCTGATGAGGAACATGGGATAGATTTGCCAGGGACCCTGGGTCTGGAAACTTCCCTGGTGCTTAGGCACTCTCATGAAATAGTGGAAAATGGCACAGGAGCCAACCTCCGTCTTTGATTTTCCAGTTCAGAGTTTATCAGAGGAGAGAGGATCTGAGGAGGCAGAAGCCAAAAGTAGGAGGGGAAAACCCAACAAACAAATTCCTGTAAGGCTCTCCCAGATATCTGTGAGTGGGGCCAGTGGGCACCTCGCTTCTTTGTAACCCTTCTGCTTGTGGCATCTCTGGTTCCCACCCTCCTGGGTAATCCCAGACCTTCTCGTCAGGCCCAAAGAAGCAGACCACGCTGGGGGCCTCTCCTGGTCCATAGCCTTCCATGACCTGAAAATTTGCTCACCCTCAGAACTTTGCACACTGCAGCTGAAACCGGATAGGGCAGAGTGAACACTTACAGAATGCCTACTGTGTGCACTACACATACTGTAAGCTTTACAGTGGCCCTCTAACCCTCACAGCCATCCTGTGAGGTCAACCATTGGCTTGGCACACAGTTGCTATCCATAAAAGAATAAAAGGATGAATAGACAAACCATCAATCAATCGTCATTTTGCAGAAAAGAAAACTGAGGCTCTGAGCCCAAGGTCACATTGATGGAGAAAAAGCCATCAGACCCTCCCCCCCACCTCCCCGCAAGCACTCACACTCTCCACTGCACCCCGTTGCTTCCAACCCGCCCCAAACAAGCATGTGCCTCAAATCTCTTCTGTTTTGGGACATCCATACAAATGTAGCTTCTGTTCCTGAGCCTTCGGCATCTACCTGCTGGGCAGGCCAGTAGTGAAGACAGGGAGGCACGGATGCACTTTGAAGGATGTCGAACTAAAGGGACCAAAACAGGATTCCTGGGCCAAGCCCAGGGTCAATCAAGACATTCTGGGCTCTGGCAGCCCTGCCCCTGCACTCTGGTTACTTGAGGTTTGGGTGGGCTGGGTTGTCTGTGGATGGTCATTTGGGGGTGGGGGGGGCGGGTTGTCTGTGGACAGTCATGTGGGGGTGGGGGGTTGTCTGTGGACCGTCATGTGGAGGTGGGGTGGGTTGTCTGTGGACGGCCATGTGGGGGTGGGGCGGGTTGTCTGTGGGTGATCACTTCCCCGCCCTGGAAGTGGGGCGGAAGTGGGGCAGTGGGCCAGGCCCTGAATGTTCCCAGGAAGGGCAGATGATACAATCTGCCACAGGGCTGTTCTGTGACCCCTGAGCAAAGATGGCCACAGAAAAAAAAACAACTGTCCCACAGAGAAGAACAGCCTTTGAGGGGAGAGTGATCAACCACCCTGACAGCAGTGGGCAGGGCTGGGCCCATCCGGGTTATGGGAGGCCAGAATGGGAGGCAGAAGGGGCTCGGGCACTCTGGGAAGCAGGAAGCTGGCAGCTCTTCCTGCCGCGTGGGGGCAGGATCTACAAGGTGGGGGCCCTGGTGCAAGGTGCCTGGGGAAGTTAGAAATAGCGCTCCAAGGGGAAGTGGCAGGCAGCCTCCCCTTATGCCATGAGATTTCCAAGTCAGACTTTCCCCATTCCTCAGAGTCCTTTTTTGACCTTTTAAACCAAGCCAATCCAGGATCCTGTAAAACACACATGTGTCTCACACACAACAGGGTGACCCCAGCCCCTCCTGGGCGCCGCACTGGAAACTTTCAGCTAGCTTAGGGTGGGCAGGGCCCCAAGCCTCACCGAGAATTCTGGCCTGATCCACGCTACAGAGACCGCCCTGTGGAAAAAAAAAGGCAGGAGCCAGGAGCCCTGGTTCTGATGCCAGCTACTATTATCCTGAAGTGCCAAAGTCTGCATAACTGTTGCTTCCAGAGGGGCAGGCTATATCGCCCGGGTCTCCTGGGGTGCTCCTACCAATTCTTACTTCCCCAAGTCACACAGGCCATGAAAGAAGAAATCCCCAGCTGGACTCAGCACCCAGGTAGGGAGAACTCCTCAATCCCAACCCTTTAGTGCCCAGAGCATTCAGGAAATAGTCCTGGAGTTCTCTCTCCCCTCCTGTACCTTTCCCCTCAACATAACAGCCCCCAGACCCAGATGCCTCCCCTCCAACAGCCTCCATGGGAGGCCCTCTGTATGCCCATAAGTCTTCCGGGATGGACGGGTGTGCTTTAGAGAAAAGTTTGGTCCCCCTTGCAGAGATCTCCTCCCACAGCCAAGCTACAGAGAGGCCAACCCCTCACTTACAGGACTTTCCGACACATTCTTCTAGCCTGAGCAGCATTTCCTCTGAGAATTTCCTCTAAAGGGAATTTCTTCTTCACGTTCCTAAGTTGCCTCTGGTCAACTGAGTGCCTGTCACCCAGTCTGGGTTAGAAGGAGTGAAGGGAGCTCTCCCTACCCTCTCTCCCACACACTTTTCAGGGTCCCTGGGTCTGCTCAGCCTCCACCACCATTCCCAAGGCAGACATACAGGCATGGAATCCCTGGAAAATACGTGCTGTTCAAGTCTGGAATAGGTATAGAGACCAAAGCCTATTAGTGGTTGCCAGGGGTGGGAGGGCAGGAGAAGAGGAAGTCATTGCTTAGGGGCACTGAGTTTCTGTTAAGGGTGACAGAAAAACTTGGAAATGGATAGTGGCAATGGTTGTACAACATGATGAATGTAATTAATGTCACTGAATTGTACATGTAAAAATGTTGAAATGGCAGATTTTTTGTTTTATTTTTTTATATATATATTGTTGTTGTTAGTTGCCATTGAGTTGATTCCCACTCATGGTGACATCGCATGTGCAGAGTAGAACTGTTCCATAGGGTTTTCAAGGCTGTGGCCTTTCAGGAGCAGATTGCCAGGCCTGTCTCTTGAGGAGCTATGGATGAGTTTGAATCATCAACCTTTTGGCTGGTAGTTGAGTGCTTAACTATGTGTGCCACCCAGGGACTCCATTATGTATATGTAATTAATTATATACAATCCTACAGGGAGTCCAGGAAAATTCAAATTTCCAACAAACAACGAATAACGTTTTAGTACAAAACCAAAAAAACCAAACTCAGTGCTGTTGAGTCGATGCCAACAAATAGCGACCCTATAGGACAGAGTGGAACTGCCTCGGTGGGGTTTCTAAGGAGCAGCTGGTGGATTCGAACTGCCGACCTTTTGGTTAGCAGCTGAGCTCTTAACCACTTCACCACCAGAGCTCCTGTTTGAGTATTTAAAAAAAAAAAAAAAGAATCCATTGCCATCGAGTCGATTTCAACTCATATCAACCTGAGACAGGACTAGGCTGGAGCAGCGCCAGTGGGACCTCCCCCCCCCGCCCTCCCGCCTCCCCAACTTTGCGCATAGGCTGGGAAAAAGGCAAGCAGGACAGAGGGTGGAATAAACAACCTGGTTCAACCATAACCTACCTCCTAGAAAGTCAAACAGAACACACAGGCCCTGTGGGGCAAAATGTTCTGGCTGAGGGGTAGAACAAACTGAAATGTTGCAAATAAACTGCGAATATAGTTCTTGCAGCACTCCACAGGTGCAAAGTGTGTGCAAAAGAAGTAAAAGGGACCACCATTTGTCCTTCTCATGCCCACCGAAGGGGGCGATATGACAAAGGGAACCAGTGCGCCTGCATCACATCCCATAATGAGTTACGTTGAGGGGAACAGAAAGACTTCCATCTTGAAGAAATCCTATGTGTGCACTTGCATTTGCATAACCCAACCGCTCCTCCGAAATCTCCACCCTTCCCCCCAAACTCATGAATAAACATCAAAACCCCTCCTCCTCTCCCTTAAATACTTGGCTCTTAGGCAAATCGTGAGACAGTCTCCTTTTGCTAGCTGCTGGCAAAATAATTTTGCTGTGTGACTCCAAGGCTGCCTCAAGAGTCCTATTGGGGACCACGAATCCAGCTAGGTTCAACTGAGGAAGGGGCCCTTGGTAACAGACCCTATAGTATGTCCCAAATATTGCAGGGGACAGACTTATACTAAAATCTATTTGCTGTTTATTTGAAATTCAGATTTCACTGGGGGCCCTGTCTTTTATCTGGCAATACTATCAACAGGGGAAGATTCAACAGGTGTGCTTCTTGGAAGAGGGAGTGGAGCTTGCCTTAGGCAGGAGGAGGACAAAGAGGAGAGGTCAAAAGAGCAAGCAGCTATAGGAAGAGAGATGGCCTCAAAGACATCTGTGAAGATAAGCCAACAAGGACACTAGGAAGCTGCTCCAGACCTTAGGCCCGTGGCCAGGAGCAGGACTACCCAACGTTCCTTGGGAGGAGGCTGAGGACTGCTGCCCCTGCCCCTCTGCCACCTAGATTCTGCCTGTACATCGGCAGGTCTGTGAGAAGGGGCAGCTTCTATCCTTGAAGGAAAGGCCTCTGGATTATATGACTATAAGAACTATAATAATGAAATAAGTGTGTTCTATGTGCCAGGGCTATCCTACATCCTAAGCATGAAGTCATGTAATCCTCACAACAACACATGGAGAGAGATGCAATTATTATTCCTTCCTACTTTACAGATAAGGAAACTGAGGTACAGAGACGTTAGGTAACTTGCCAAAAGTCACAGAGCTAAGGAGTGGTGGAGTAGGGATGTGCGCCCTGACCTGCTGCTCTTACACCATGTTACACTGTCAATGAGGAGCCAGGATGTCTGCTCCAGGCCCACCTCTTGCGTGGCCTTGCCCTCCATCCCATCCCGCCCTCTGACGGTGAGCCCATCTCTAGTAGGTAAGAGCAGAGATATAATGGGGGGCAGAATCCCCTGAAACAGCAAAGGGTACAATTTCCCCCTGAAATAGTGAAAATGAGAGCCCCTGGAGCTTCCCCCAGCCTCTCCCAAATTTTCCCATCTGCTCTGGAACGCAGCCCACCTCTGTCTGTGTCCCCTGCACTGCCCCCGCAGGAGCTCCAATTGTCCACCCTTATGTGGGAAAAATGGAGGCTGGGCTGGGTGGAGGCCTTCTCAGGAGCGGCCCCCCTCAGCTAGTGCTGTTTCTGTTCAGGCCCCACAGACCCTACAGGTGCTGCAAATTCCAGGCCAGAAAACCTCACAGCACTGCAGTCCTTGGGCACAGATCAGGGGGCCCCAATGCTGGGATGTCCTACAGCCCCACATGTGAGTCGGGAAGAGAAGCTTCTGGTACTGGTCAGAGTGCCAAGTTTTTGCCAGGTTCCCAGGAATTGAATCTGGACCTGGATCCCAGGAGAAGACGCTGAGCTCCTGAGAGGAACAAAGCCGGCTTCATTCCTTGCAAATTTACCCTCTTGAGAGGTCTTTATTCCTTCCCAGTTCTTGCTAGGGACAGAAAGTTGGGGAAGGGGCTCTGAATGCATTGGCCCCAGCCCTGTGGTCTGGGGCTCACTCTCAGACTTGAACATAAGAGCAGGGGAGAGCTCTGTTGCCCTCATAGAGGGTCCCCAGCCCCCTGCCAAGGTCACATCTCAATGTCTGCACAACTACGGGAGCAAAGAGACTGGTTTCCAGCTTCTGGCCTCTCTCCCCCTCCACCAGGCTCCTCACTGCAGCCCAAGCTGTTTTCCTAAAACACAAACCTAATTATAATTATGCATGTCCCTAATTACACGTGTTTGGAAAGCTGCTTCAGCACAGGGCCTTCGAGAAGAATGAGCGACAGACTAATTCAATCAATACATAATGGGAGGAGACAGGCTGCCTTCCAGGCCCTGGGAATGTCAGACTGCATCTGTGCTGTTGGCATAATAAAACAATGTGACAAAATCCGCAGTGAGAAAAAACAGTCTGTCCCCCAGGGACCAAGGGGAGGGGGCTGAGGTTCCATCACTGGGGAGCTCTGGTTGCACGAGGCAGCACCCAGATACCCATGGAACGGCCCTCAATAACATCCCTTTGCTTAAACCCTCACTCATCCAGCAACCATCAGACAATCGACCTGGCTCCCCCAGGACCTGACTCCAGCAAGGGGAAGTCCTGGATGGGGCTCTCAGTATTCCTGTCCCTGAAAGGGATGCTCCCCACCCTTGCAAACTAATAGCTTGGCTTTTGGTTTCCACATTAGTGAGGTCTGAATTTAGTTAGCAAGAGGGCTGGGAAAGTCCAGTCTCTGGACTGGCAGAGCTCTGGGGCCCTGGACTCCAGCAGATTTTCCAAGGTTCTGAGTCCCCATGAAACTTTTACCCTGAGGACGCTCTAGCGGCACCTGCCTTTCTCTCTACCTTCCTCACCCACCAAACTGCACGGCATACAAAGCCCTTTACAGTCAGTTCCCGACCTACTTTCCAGCCTGACTTCCAGACCTCCTCCTCCTCCATGAACCCCAAGACCCAGAATTTGGTCCATGCTTCTAGAATGCCCTTACCTCCCTTATCTGCCAACAGCCCCTTATTCGTCTTTAAGGTCCAGTTCACATGTCTCCTCAATGAAGCCTTACATGACTAGTGTCTCTCTCCTTGGTGCTCCCCCAGCCCTCAGTATCCACCTTAGGGAACACTGCATGGAGAGAGGAATACATTTGGGCTCAAAGGGCCTATAGGCCTTTATAAGACTTGCTGAGACTCACACTGGGAAAGCCACGATTTAAGTTGGGAGGGCTGCGAGTGTTCACAATTCTGCTTTTCTCTTTGAGGTGGAATCCTGTCCAACCAGCAGCCAAGGTGACCCGTGCTCATAAGTGCTCCAGGCCAAGCCAAGGTAGGCAGAGCCAGAGCACATTCCCCCAGTGCCCTGGCCTGCCCAACCCCCAAAGCCCCCGAAACCTGGACTTTAATCTTTTCCACCCACAGCAGTTACAGCATCTTTGAACCCAGGGACTGGCTCTGAAAATAAGAAGCAGGAGGACACTGGAAGAGCAGCCTGCCTCCCAACCCAGTCTCCCATCCCCACCCCGGAAGGGCCTCAGAGGGTAGCCACAGATTTGTATTTCTACCCTCAGGAAACTTCTTATACGAACCAAGAGAAAAAAGACCAAACCTGTTGCTGTCGAGTTGATTCCAACTCTTTGCAACCCAATAGGACAGAGCAGAACTGCTCCTACAGGGTTCCCAAGGAGCGGCTGGTGGATTTGAACTGCTGACCTTTTTGGTTAGAGACAAAATACAGGCCCTAATGAAATCACCTTTCTTCCCAACAGAGCAATTAATAAGATTAAGCTTAGTCACATTCACATCACGTACTGGCACCTGGCTGAGCAACGTATTTGTCCATATGATTGTTTGATTCCTTCATTCATTCAAGGCCAAGGATAACGGGTCAGATGAAGGTTAGGAATAGGGTAGGTTTCACCGATAGGATGAAAGTACCTGCCTGAACTTTTCGGTAATTACAAAAAGCTAAATAAGTTCTGAGAGTTTTCTTACTGCTCGGTTACATTTTGGTTAAAATCAGGACACTCCCTGGGTCACTGGGGATGGATGGAGTTTCTCCATATTTACCCAATTGGTTTCTTGTTTACTCTTTTCATGAGTCAGAGAGCTGACTCAGTCTAAGCCAATCCCTTAAAATTGTTTTTCCTTTGCCTTGGGAAGAAAGCAATAAATGTGTCATGCCCCTACAAACTCTTAGCTTTTGGAGTTAGTGCCTGTACAAGATCTAGTTTCTCAAAGTGTACGAATTTGAAGACTCAGTCCCTAGGTACCTGTAACCCTAGAGAACTGCGGGGCGATGACTAGGTCATCCTTCTTATCTTCTCTCTGGCACAAATGGTATGTGCTCCTCTCCTAAAGGTGGGTGGTTGGAACCCACCCAGCAGCACCACAGAAGAAATGTCTGGCAGACTGCTTCCATAAAGATTAAACTCAAAATCAGACCAAACCCATTGCCACTGAGTTGATTCCAACTCATAGCAACCCTATAGGGCGAACTGCCCCATAGGGTTTCCAAGGCTCTAAATCTTTAGGGAAGCAGACTGCCATATCTTTCTCCCACAGAGCAGCTGGTGGGTTTGAACTGCCAACCTTTCGGATAGCAGCCAAGCCCTTAACCGCTGCACCACCTGGGCCACCAAGAAAACCCTATACGGAGCAGTTCTACTCTGTAACACATGGGGTTGCTATGAGTCAGAATCAGCTCGATGGCAAAAGGTTCTGGGTTGGTTTTGTCCATTCCAGCAGCCTGGAGCTGGAGCTGGAGCTGGAGCTGAAGCCTTCAGCAGGACAGGGGAAGTCTCTCAGGAAGAACAAGGCTCTGGGGCAGGGCTGGATTACCCAAGAAGCAAGGTACGGCACAAGCTCAATTGTGCCTTCCCACCAATCCGCAGTGCGCAATCTCACCTGTCCACTACATCAACGATGTGGTGAAACCATGTGAAATTGCAACTAAATACAATTAAGCACATGCGTACCTTGCTCAACGCAAGCCAGCGCATGCTGTGTTTACTGATTAATCTGTCCCTGCTCTGGGGGCCTGCTCTGGGGGCCTGACATTTCAAAATCTCCAACTAGACGTCATGCTCTGCAACCTCACGCTGAGCTGCTGGGGACAGGCCTTCGCAGAGGAAGGCTGGGGTTCGCTGGAGTGATCAGAGCCTTACAGGATTCCCACCTGGGCTTTGTCAGCAGTGTCAAACTGCAGACCTAAGAGACTCCCCAGAGTCACCTGGGCACTCTCACATGTGCGATGAACCCCAGCTCCAGCCCTTCCAAGCTCCCCCACGATGTTGGTGATCAGAATTTTCTCAAAAACTTCAGTTTCCTGCGAATGGTTCTTCACCATCCTTAGAATTCAAAGCCCCTGGAGGCTGGAATTACTCAGGGAAGCTGGGGTTAAGTCCTGTCTACAATGGCGGGGATTTCACTCCTGGGAATGCAACCTATAGATGCCCCTCAAAACCCAGCCTCTACCTGCAAGCTGTGTCTGTACATGAATGACTAAGAGGCCCTAGTGTAGCACCTGGCCATTGGCCTTTTTTAAAACAGAGGGTCTTAGCCTTTTTTGTGCCATGGACCCCTTTTGCAGCCAGGTGAGGCCTGGGGATCCCTTCTCAGAATGATGCATTTAGAGGCAAAAAGGAAAATACACACGGTTACCAAGGAAAAGGACTGCACTGAAATACAACTGTCAAAGTATTTTGAGATACAATCTTTTATGTGCTTCTTAACACACTGAATAGTACGATCTAGTGGCGGGTCTGACAACTAAGTTTTTCAAGAAGTCATGAGCATAAATGCTATTTTGAGATACCTGTAACAATAGCAAGAGACTACACAAATGCCTGTAATTGCCATTGGTAACCAAGGTACTGCTAAGAATACTGTGGTTTGTTGCCTACATTCAAGATTGAAGGGAGTGCTTGCTTTAACGTAAAAGTTAGTGAAAATAAAGATGCATTTTTCCCCAAGAATTCTATCCAGGTTAAGACGGTGACTATGATATGTATTCAAGGTCAAGAACCATTGTTTTAAAGCCTCCAATCTATCATCCTCTTTCAAAAATACCTCTCAGTTTTTTTGAGTTTCCTTAAAAAAAAAAAAGATGAAGAAAATATAAAACAACACAAAACAAAAACAAAGTTGTTTTCCTCTGTAAAGTCACTTCCCCAGCTCAGTGCCAGGGCTGTGGGCAGGGGAACCAGCCTTGCCTTCATCCTGGGCCTCTAATGAGCTTCCAAACCCCTCAGCCCTGGACCCTTTCCTGTCCTCAGCAATTATTCCCACCCCACCCCCAGCATAACCCACAAAATTCTTCCACAGTGGGGACTCAAAAAGAGGCTGCTGAGATTTTTTAATTTTTCAAGTTGAACCGTTTACATTAATGAGCCTGGAAAAGCCTTAATATGTTTCAGCCGTGGAAAAACAAAGGTTTTTGACCTCATTTTGCTCGAAAGAGGCCGAGTCTTAGTTTGCTTCGCCTCTGTGGGATGGCAGGGAATGTGGAAAGCTTCAGCTCTCAGGGAAGGTGGTCTGGGCACATCCAGGCTTCCTGCCACAGACACCCTGGGGCACTCATCCTCGTAGACACCTGTGTGCAGCAGCACGAGGGAACACAGCCACACCACATGGGCTGCTTCAGCTAGGTCTCCAAGTCAGAGATGCAGCCCAAGGGCTACAGAAAGGATCCACTCCCTCCACCATGAGCTTCCCAAGGTGGGCTTCCTTCCTTAGTTCTTGCTGTATGAGCCTGGGTGACTCATTTAACCTTGCTGGGCCTCAGTTTCCTTGTCTGTAAAATGGGAATGATAAAACCTGAACAATGACGCTGCTATGTAAGACTAAAGGTGATAAGGGTGCCCACATATCCTGGCAGATAGCAGATGTCCAATAACTATAAGTGACCTTCCCATTTGACCCTTTGCAAGATAGTGTTGTAGAGTAGAAGGAGTTTAGGCTTTGGAGTGCGGCAGATTTGTTCCCAAATCTCAGCTCTGCCACTTACCAGCTGTGTGACCTTGGCAAATCGCTTATCCTCTCTGTGCTTACCATCTTTCTCTTTGAAATGGATTAGTACTCCCTTTTTTTGTTTAGTTTTAGGTGAGTTTGGTAAAGATTAAGTAGCTTATATGAAATGGTCCCAAACAGTGCCTAGCTCATAGAAAGTACTCAATGAATGTTGGCTGTCTTTCCTTTTTCTCATCCTCCAAATCCCAGGAAAGCTGCAAGGAGATGAGCAGCTCTGCCAGAGGCTGCAAGCAGTGTTGACTACTGGCTTTTGGTTTGGCCTTTCTGCATAGAATGTATGTTCCCTCTGGGGAAGGTGGTCCCTGGAGATATCCCGGGGAAAATCAGGACCTTGGAAGCCATAGAAAAAGCACAGCATGCTGGGGCAGGGAACGTGTACACATGGGGCTGAGCCCAGGCCCCATGCTCCCCTGGGCTGAGAAGGATGCACTACTGGCCTCTGCCCGCCCTAAGACGCCTGGGGGCTCACTGGCCTCAAGAGCAGGCCCTCCTCCATCTTCAAGCCCGAGATGCTTTTCCACCCTGACCGCTACTCAGGAGGCAGTGGGGCTCAGTGCCTTCTGTACCTGCTTCCTCTTCTGGGAGGGCCTCAATTATGAGAATACGGAAAATGCAGGCTGTTTTCCCTGTGGCTGTATTTTCCACCTCACATTAAAATGCCAGTGGCCAACCTCTTCAGACACGGGTGCGTGCCACTCACTTAAAATATAAGGGTGCGTGCCACTCACTCAAAATATCCCAGTTTAGAAAGTTCCTCTTTGATGTCAGCAAGTCTGATACCCGATCAATGGCCAGAGCAAAAGAAAGTGGGTGTGAGATTCCACTGTTCCCTAACCAACCCCTGTCATCTCCCCTCCCGGTGACCCCATGGGCTCTGCCATCCCGGGAGGGGAAGATCCCTATGTTTATGTCCACAGGGTTGTCCTTTTGTGATTTCTGGTTTTTCGTTTTGGACATGGGGGTGGGGGGCTTCTCAATGACTCTTGATATAAACGACACAAGCTGTCACCTTGTGGTGGAAAGTAGGTAATAACCTTTCAAAACCACCCAGAATCACTGGGGCAAACTTCCATGACGTTTTTCTTTCAGAAATGTGTTGTTTTCTTGAAATGGTCAAAATTTGTATCTGAGCTCATATTCCAGTTCTACTGTTTAAGTTCTCTAAACCCCAGTGCCATCATCTGTAAGATAAAACTACGATATTTTCCAAGAAACCAAACCAAACCCACTGCCATGGAGTAGATTCTGACTCATAGCAACCCTACAGGACAGAGTAGAACTGCCCCATAGGGTTACCAAGGTTGTCAATCTTTATAGAAGCAGACTGCCACATCTCTCTCACGTGGAGCCACTGGTGGGCTCAAACCACCAACCTTTTGGTTAACAGCCGAGTACTTAACCACTGTGCCACCAGGGCTCCTTCCATGGTATTTTAAGGATTAGAAAATAAAACATGTAAAAACACTTAGCATACAGCCTGACAAACAGTTAAGTGTTCAGTAATGTAAATGAATGAATGAAGGCAAGAAAAGGGTCATTTTTCAAGCAAATAAGACTCATTTATATTCTTACAACTCTGCTGAGTCTTGTCTACAAGAGCTTTTACTTCTGCTTGTGTTCCCCAATTTAATCCTTTGTCACCCAGCTTTCATTCATTAAATGAGTTCATTCAGCATGTTCACTGATCACACACCTTGAGTTAGACATTATCCTAAGCCCTAAGAACACAGCGGTGAACATGGAACCCAACTCCCACCCTCACGGAGCTCACAGAAGTGTCTCATGGCTGCCATGTTATGAACTCCTGATTTGCTCTCTGGGTTTGAGACAACTCTTTCCCCATTAAGCTTCACGGTCTTTCTCGGCATTAGGCAGCCCATCTTTCCTATCACTGATCTTCTGAGATATCACAAAAAATGAGGCAGCTTCTCTGTGCTTGCAGAAGCAAGACACCCCAGGTCCACAGTGTATTAAGAGCTGAGCTGAACTGGAATGAGGTCCCAGCTCTGAGAGCTGTGCATGATTTGGAGCAAAATCATGGCCTCTTCCTCTCCTCCCCCCACCTCTGTTTTCTCATCCATAAAATGAGAAGCTTGGCCTGGAGCAGAGATGGGAAATGTGTTTCAAATATTGTCCTTTGCCAATCGATTGCCAGTGGCTGCTTAAAGTGTTATTTTGGCTCAAGTTCTGAGGCTCCATCTGGGCTTATCAAGAAATAACTGCAGTTGATAGGAACGTCTGCCGAGCATGCCAGTTGCTGCTGCATTGACCATGACTCATGGACAGCCAGTGTGTCAGAGCATAACTGTGCTCCACAGGGTTTTCAATGGCTGATTTTTCATAAATAGATCACCAGGCCTTTCTTCCGAGGCACCTCCAGGTGAACTTGAACCTCCAGCCTCTCCGTTAGCAGCCGGAGGGCACCGATAAGGGGAAACATGTGTGCCACATGTTTTTAATCCCTTATCTAGAGCTGCTGTATAACCAAAACCAAACCAATTGTCTTTGAGTTGATTCTGACTCACAGCAACCCCAGAGGACAGAGTAGAACTGCTCCATAAGGTTTCCGAGGCTGTAATCTTTACAGAAGCTGACTACCACATCTTTCTCCTGCAGCACAGCTGGTGGGTTCGAACTGCCGACTTTCTGGTTAGCAGCTGAGCACTTAACCACTGTGCCACCAGGGCTCCTATGGGTTGCTCTATAGACCCAGTGAATTCTGCCATTTATAATTCAGTGACTCTGAAATATTTCTTCACTTTATCTCAGGCACAAGGCCTGACTTCATACACAACAGTTTTTTTCATCTGTGTGGTGTAGCACCTTAGCCACTATCACATTTCAGGAACTTCTCAGTTACAGTTCTAAATGATAGTAGCTTTTACAACACTCATATCCAGTAAACTGGTTCATCTCACTCATATCCAGTAAACTGCTGCTTCCTACCCAGGAAATTAGGTCAGAAAGGAGAAATTACATTTACTGAGCATTTATTAGGTGTTGGGTAATTTACAATCGTCTGCTACTTCTAAACGCCCTTCAGGAGTCACGAAATCCTCCTTTCACAGAGCAGAAACCAGTGCTCAGGGCAGTGAGGGAGGCTGCCCAATGAGCGGGGCTTCTGCCTGTGCTCGTTCTGACACCAATGCCCTTCCCACTGCACTGTTTACTCCCACAAGTCCCAGGGTGGCACAAATGGTTAAGTGCTGGTCTACTATCTGAAGGGTTGGCAGTTCAAACCCACCCAAAGGCTCCTTGGCAGTAAGGCCTGGTGGTCTATTTCTGAAAGGTCACAGCCTTGAAGAAGCCGATGGAGCAGTTCTACTCTGTACACCTGGGGTCACCATGAGTCGGAATTGACTGGACAGCAACAACGCTCCCCCCTAAAATGTACCCAAATGTTTTATTTAGTCTTTCTTTCTCTTTGAAGAGGTGGAAGTGAAAAATGAGACTGAGAGGCGGTCTAGACAGAACGATGAGATCTGGGCAAACATTTAGGTGACTCAGTCCTCATCCATCATTTCTCCTACTGGGGATGCAAGCGAGGGAAGAGCTTTCCTGCCTAATTGAGAAGGTCAGCTCGACTTCTCAGGTTTGGTGCCTGATTGTGAATTACATGAGAGGCATGACAGCATTAATACTCTCTGCACCACCCCCCATGGAGCCCCTGGATGGAATAAATAGTTAAGCTCCAGACTACTAACCAAAAGGTTGGCGGTTCAAACTCACCCAGGGGTACCTCGGAAGACTGACCTAGCAATCTACTTCTGAGAGGTCACGGCCTTGAAAACCCAATAAAGAGAGATCTGTTCTGCACACACAGGGTCGCCATGAGTCAGAATTGATTCAACGGCAACTGGTTTGGTCTGGTTTTCTGTACCCTTCCACCCACTGTCCTGACCCAGTTCTCTTCCAGCTTCCCTGCCTCCAACCAGGAGGAGGAGGGGACACAAACAAGGCCTCTGCTAGCACTGTCCTCCAGCCACCCTCCCAGAAACCCCACCCTACCACCGACTGGATATAAAAAAAATCACCACCCAACTCTCTCCCTGGAGCCTGAGGCTCCTACCTGAGGTCACGCAGAAGTCTGGAGTGCCTGAAAATTAAGAGGCCTCTAGAGCCTCTAGAAATTCTCTTAGGAGACCATAGCAGGTGGGGGTGGGGGGTAACTCTTAAAGGAAGGCAAGCAGACGCCTAGATTGATGAAAGGTCAAGAAAGATCACATCTTTGGATCCTGGAGATGAAATCTCTGAGATGTGGCCTGAGCTGTCATACCCCAGGCCTGGGGGAGTTTTCAGCATGTTGGCTGGAGACCAGAGTTGTGCTGAGAGAACTTCCTGTCAGAGAGGTCAGTTATACCTCAGAAACACCCCCCAAAGACTGTGACTGTCACACTGCAGAGGAAACCACTGGAACCACTGTCGGGAAAGGCACTGCCTTGCCCATGGGCGCCAGAAACCAAGAATTTCTGGACAGCCCTTCAGCTCACATTGGGCCCTTGACTCCCCGAGTTCCTAAAGTCATAAAAACCAAGAGGCAGAGATAGGTTCCATTAAGAATGTGAGTTTTAGAATCAGTAAGACTCGAGTCCTTTTTTTTTTTTTTCTTTTTGTACTGAATCTGCCACCTATTAGCTCCGTTGTATAAGCTCTCCGAGCTTCAGTAACTTCACCTATGTTTCTGTTGTTGTTAGTTACTGTCAAGTTGATTCTGCATGGCAGACCCCATGTGTGCAGAGTAGAACTGCTTCAAAGGGGTTTTAAGACTGTGGCCTTTCAGAAGCAGATCGCCAGGCCTTACTTCTGGGCACCTCAGGGTGGGTTTGAACAACCGACCTTCCGGTTAATAGTCCAGTGCCTAACCATTTGTACCACCAGGGACTCCCACATCCTCTATACAATGGGGTAAATAAGGGTAACTTCCTTGTGTGGTTGTCATGTGGTTTGTGTGAGGGGATGCTGATCAAGGCCTGAGAACAGGGCTGGCACACAGCAAAGCCTTCATAAACAGCAGCTCTTACCTTCATTGTCATCATTTCTATTACTGTCATTATGGCTATTAATTCTTACTGAGCGCTCAATCACATCACAGTACCGACTGGTTGGTCTGAAATGTTACCAGCATTTACCTGAGGAGATGAGGAAGGGCTTCGAGTGCCAAGCCAAAGCAGGCACACATGCTGAGTTAGAAATACATCTTGCATCTGAAATACTGCATCTGAAGATGTGAAATAGGTAGATTTGGGGAGAGTGGTTCATCTGGTCATTTTCTGAGTCATAGTGACTAAATAAGGGAATATTGGGGAATATGGTGTCGCTCTTGATGTAATTTAAAAACAAAACAAAAAGAACTCACGAGCTTTGGTGAGTTTTTCAGAATGATGCCAAACAGCAAGGAAGGGTGAGGGCCACATATCTTACAATCAGGATGCAAACGCCCCTGGTGAGTGTTGTCCCGGCTGGAGTCCTGATGCAGTGGACACCAGCGCACCCGCATGGAGGAGCTATGCAGCCAGACCTGCTCGGGCTACTCGGAAACCATAGAGATCAGCTTGTTCTACGCTGTCAATCTAATGAGATTTCAAGTTTAATCACTGTCACTTATCTGGCCTGGCTACTGGCACCAAGCAAAAGCAGAGTGCCCCATTTCTGAATACTAGTTTCCAGATTTCAAGCCCTGAAGCCAGGTTTTTTTTAAACAGAGCACGGGCTTTGCAGCCCAAAGGTGACCCAGGCCTTGAGCTTCAGCAGGATTAAGCAAAGCCCTGCCCACCACCAATGTCTCTGTTGTCAAACCACGTGCTTCTGGCTCTTTCCCCCGAGGACTGAGTGGAGCCTCAATACAGTGTATACTACAGGGCATGTTAAAGCATTTCAGATGTAGGATATAGTCCTAACTCAGCATGTATGCCTAGCTCCTTGACTTGGCACTTGAAGCCCTTCCTCATCTCCCCAGCTTCACCCGTTGCTCCCCTAAACACACCTCAGTGTTCCTCAAACATGTTCTTAGTTCCTCATGCCTCCTTGACTTTGGACTAGGGATGCTTCTGCAGGACATGCTCTTCCTCCCCACAACTGAAAATTCCTAGACATCATTCAAAATACAACTCAACTGCCCTCCCCCAGGCAGCCTGTCAAGAAGTGTGAAGGGTCAGATTTTATCCTACTCGCATGCTTAACAAGTTAGCCTTCCACAGTTATATGGATGCTGGCAGAAGACACGAGACTCCTGGGTCAGAGACAAAGGGCTTTGTTACTCACAGTACAGAAGCAGCAGGAGTTTTATGTTTATGTCAGTTCCCCTTGCCACCCCCTCCCCATGTCCCCCAAATCTTGTAGGGGCAGTGAGGAGGGGCACCAGTGGATGCTACATGTGCAGTGGGTTTGGGCACAGCTGAGGGAACTCAAGTTTAAAGAATATAGATCTTTCATAATGAATTGCAAGGAAACCTACCCTCTGCCAGAAAGATACTATATCTTCCAAATCTGTTTGCTGTACAACTATCCTTGAAAAGGTAATCTGGAACAAAAGGGCAATTAGTGCCTCTGCTGTTTAAATGAGCAGAAACGTAAGAGGCCCATAAAGAACTGTTCTCGACCTGGCTGCCTGATCTGCACCTGCATAACACTTGTACCGTGCCCCGTATAACCTCTGTCTTAGGAATTATGAAACCATATTATATTCATCTGTTTATTTTTTGGTCCACTATTAGCCTGGGAAGGTCCCTGGATGGCTCGAACAGTTTGCTCTTGGCTACTAACCGAAAGGTTGACTGTTTAAGCCTACTCAGTGGTGCCACAGAAAAAAGGACTGGTGATCTGCTTCCATAAGATTATAGCCAAGAAAGCCCTATAAAACAGTTCTACTCTGTAACACATAAGGTCTCCATGAGTCAGAATCAACTCCACAGCAAGTGGTTTGGGTTTTTTGGCTATTAACCTGGGAGGGGAGTGCTTTGGTTTTAGGGACTGTCTTACATTTATCTGTCTGGCACATACCAAGTGTTCAATTAATGTGCAAGTGATTGAGTGAACTGAGTAATACTGGAAATTTTGGTAGCTGAGGGCAAGCAAATAATAATAATAACAATGTCTGACATTGATGGCTTGCTCTTGTGTTCTAGGCACTATATGGTATGCTTTACCTGGGTTGTTTTATTTAAAATCCTCCTCAGAGTCCCATATGACAGGTTTTATTAATCCCATTTTACAAACTGAGGCTTAACGCAGTTAAAGAACTTGTCTAAAAGTCGCAAAGCTAATAAGCAATGGAGCTGCCATTTGAACTGATCTGTCTGAGCCCAAGCTCTTTACTACCCCACTGAAGTGATCCTACCAGGAGGTGTTAGCCCTTTGTTTGAAGTGTTTATGGAGGTGGGGGCAGGAAGGCAGGGAGGAAGGAGTTCCCATGTTTTTTGTATTTAGTGGGGTGGAGGCACGTCACTCTCACCTATTTCCCTGGGTGACTCACAGCCCGCTGATCAGGAGTCCCACGTTAACACTGAGAGATCACAGCTCCTGCTAGAACTTCACACCTTCCTAATCTGCCCACACTGGGGCAGATGGTGTTTGGTCTTTGGAAAGGCCTGGAATGTGAAACTGATGAGCTAAATTTGAAGACACTATATTTGTTACACTCATCATAGGGTCGCTATGAGTCGGAATCGACTCAATGGCACTGGGTTTGGTTTTTTGGTTTTTATATTTGTTACAGAGCCCTGGTGGCGCAGTTTGAATCCACCAGGCACTCCTTGGAAACCCTGTGGGGCAGTTCTACTCTGTCCTATAGGGTCACTGTGAGTTGGAATTGACTGGATGGCAATGAGTTTTTTGTTGTTGTTGTTACATTTGCTACAAGGAGCCCTGGTGGCACAGTGTTAAGCACTTAGCTGCTAACAGAAAGGTCAGAGGTTTGAAGCCACTCCACGGGGAAAGGATGTGGCAGTCTGCTTCCATAAAGATTACAGCCTAGGAAACCGTATGGGGCAGTTCTACTCTGTCCTATAGGGTCATTATGAGTTAAAATGGACTCAACCGCCACAGGTTTTTTCTGGTTTATATTTGCTACATCATACAATTCTCAAATAGCCACCTTCCTTGACCTTAATAATAATCAAAGTAATGTAAACAAAAAGGTTTTTTTTTTCCTTGCCTATCAGATAAACACCCACTGTAACACCCATTGTAGGTGAGGGCTGGTGAACTACAGTTAAACCTGAGGACACTATATTTGTTATGGAGCCCTGGTGGCGTGGTTTGAATCCACCAGGCACTCCTTGGAAACCCTATGGGGCAGTTCTACTGCTGCTAAGAGTATAAATTACTACAACCTTTCTGGAGGAAAACTTGGCAATAGCTCTCAGAAGTTTAAATATGTACACCTTTTGGTTTAGTAGCTTTATTCCTAGAATTTACACAATGAAACTATAGGCAAAATCTTTCAAAAACAGACTGATGTTTATTTCAAAAGTAAATAATTCATAAGCCCTTTGTAAAATATTGAACAAATACAGAAATCTATAAAGGAAAAGTCTCTCCAAATTTTAATTCCTCCGGAGATATCTACTATTCATGATTTTGGTATATATCTTGCCATGCTTTTTTTTAATATATACTGTTTTTTTCTAAAAATGAGATTATATTTCATATGCTGTTCTGTAGGTTTTTTTTTACTTAACGTTTTATTGAAGATATTCTTCTATACCAACTTGTAGGAAACCTATATGAAACTCATTATTAACTTTATAATATTTTTATTTTGGACACAGAATCATTTATATTTAATGGATTCTTCTTGATGGGTACTTTGGTTGAGAACACAACTTAATATAACCAGATTGTAGCTCAAAAAGAACTGCACACCCCTGCAACATTGCTCACCCACATCAGCCTTATTTGGGAAGTGTTACCCATTTGCCATAATGATTCAGGGTTCTTCAATTTTCCCTGTAATTTCTTTCCTACTGGATTAAGTTAAGAGGGTTTTACACTCAGCCAGAAACCACAAAGCCAACACAAAATATAAATCCAGAAACATAAATGTGCCCACCTAAACTCTTTAGACGGCTATGTTGCTGTTGCTATTGTGCGCCATCGAGTTAATTTCAAATCGTAGAGTCCCAAACGGTAGGGTTGCCTAGGTTGTAATCTTTCCAGGAGCAAATCACCAGGTCTTTTCTCCCAGGCAGTCACTGGTGGGTTTGGACCACCAACTTTGTGGTTAGCAGCTGAGCACTTTAACCACTACACCACCAGGGCTCCTTTTTGTCTGGCTATAAAAAATAGGACTGTAGAAATGTGCCTTCACACAAGACTACCTCATCACTCGTAGGACCATGGTGTTCTTTTCTTTAGAAGCCTGTATACACCCTGTGTACAACGTGGGGCTCCAGCCTAGGACTTGTCAGTGTCTGACCATCGCCTATCCCCCTTGTTCATTACGCCCAGTCCATCCTCTGTCTGTATCCCAATACCCAACAGTCATACCCAGACACATATGACGCACAAGGACAGGAACAACAGCAGGGTGAGTCAACCTGGAGTTTAGTAGCACAAAGCTTCTGGCCAATCAAATTACTCAGGGGGTGAGGCAGGTCACTAGAGAATGAACTTAGCCCAAGGCTACAAAATTTTAGGGGAAAGAGCCCTGGACTTAAACATATTCTCAGCTTCTTGTCAAATTCCAATCTTTTTGCAGGATACCAAGGGAGAAACCAATTAGAAGCCAGCTTTAATTACTTTTCAGTAACAGTGAACCTTACATAAAGGGCTTTAATAAATCTTGCCTTAATGGAATCTCCCCCAGTCTTGTGAAACAGGGATTATGTCATAATTTGGTAGATGAGGAAACCCAATCACCGAGAGCAGTGTTTTTAAGGGTGAGGGAAGGATGTGAACCCAGGTTGGCTTCACAACTTATTCAGGCTTCTTCAATCTGCCCAAGACGGATAGAAGAAGGGCTCCTTTTCCAGGGCGTGGCCTCCACAGTGACCCTCAAGCCAGTAGGACTTCCAGGAGGTAGGTTCTTTGGGAACTGACAGTCTCTATAGTGGGTCTGAACCTTTCCCTGATGAATTTCCCTTAAAATAAACCCCGACTCTTTTGTTGTCATGGTACTTTCTGAAATTCCACTAAATTGACAGGCTCCAGCATCAGAAACTAGGGCATGTGACGGAAACAAAGCCGGCACCCGCCTGTCTTTACTCTGTGATGAATGAACAAGTTGGGGGCTAGGGAGAACTGGAGGCTTAATGGAGAAAGAGGTCATTCAACCCACTCTCTCCTTCTGCATTCTTGGTTTGGCCTCTCTGGGTTTGAGGTGATAGGATGCTTAGTGCCTGATGAGAAACAAAGACCACTGAAAAGTTCAGCCATAGTTTGACATCCCACTTCCCCCAGGCTTCAACACAAATAACAGACAAAGTAATCATGCAACAGAAAAGACATTTGGTCTCACATTTGTTGGAGAGAAGTTCCATGGTCGAAAGAGCACTGTCAGGTCTGATCATTCTTTGGGACAAAGAAGTCTCTGCGTTACTCAAATCTCTGCTACCTGGACATTTCTGAAATTTGTCTACCTGTAGCCTCAGAGCCAAGATACTGCTCAAAAATTCTGTAGCCTCAGAAGTTTTGAGCAGTATCTTGGAATTGGTTGTATGTGATCGAAGTTGTAGGTTCAAACTAGGTACGTTCTGGTGAAAAAAAAAAGTGACCCACTCTTTTATGTCTTATCCTAATGTAAAAAATGTAAAAACAGACAAGAAATGCAGGATGCTTCGAGCTTTGTAGCCGTGAGCTGTATTTTAATTAGAGGATGTGTCCCTTCAAAATGGTGCCTTGGCTAATTGGCCCAGACTCTTCACATGTAGAAATAAATGTTTTCCATTTATGCATAATGGTTTGTTTTCTCTCTAGCTTCCAACAGGCCACTTTTTTCCTAGCCTGCTGCACAAAAGTAGCACACCATCAGTCAGCCTACCCACTGGCCCGTGAAGTGAGGCAGGCGGCGGGCTCTACACAAAAGCCTCCCACAAAGACATCAGACCACATAACCATCGTTTGATGCACTCAGGTGAAAGAACAAGCCACAATGTCCTTTTCCCCTTTCATATTTGAATGTAAAAACAGACCAATCTCTTGCACATAACATGCTAAATTTTCTAGACAGGCATATGATATTACTGTCTCTAACTCTCCATGAGCCTTCTCAGGTTACCATACATATTAATACAAGTACCAGCATTTGAAGAAAGAAAAATACGGGTGCTTGGTAATGATTTTTAATTGACTTCATCTGGGAATTTTAAATCCTGAAAATATAGCCCCTATTTATGGTATTTTAAGGTTCAAATAGCATGTGAGTTTGTCCTTTTGAATAGCAAATCCCCCTTTCCCCTTTAAGAGTTTGAGCAGCATGTAATACATTTTAGAGCTAACTGTAAAAACCATTAAATTACAAAAAGATGAAATGTGCTAGTGGTGACAATATTCCACCCTTCACATTCCTTTGAAGGCGATCTAGTCTTTACAGCTTCCTACTCAGAAAAAGGAGCTCCACAGCTCTGTAAAGATGGCTCCAGCTCACTAGACAGTCAATAAGTGACTCATTCCCCTTCTTGTACTATTGGTTTTCTTTCTGTAAAATGGTACCCTTCAACTTCAAAAAACCAAAACCCAACCTGTTGCTGTTGAATTGAGTCCGACTCATAGCAACCCTATAGGACACAGTAGAACTGCCCCATAGGGCTTCCAAGCAGCAGCTGGCAGATTCGAACTGCCAGCCTTTTGGTTGGCAACCAAACTCTTAACCACTGTGCCACCAGGGCTCCAAACTTTAGGACTCTCTTAATTTTATAAAAACCATCCTGCCTTTGGACCAAACAAAAGGCAAGTGAGTAAGAGGAGTTATCCCAAGGGGACCAGAGACAGAGGAGCTTTGTATCGGGGTTACGCCCTTTTTTCTTCAGGTCATTGGTTTCACTTAAGATGTTTCTTGTTTCCAAACTGTCTGACCAGGGCTGGGATTATAAAAGGCCATACCAGAGGCTTTAGGGAATTTCATGGTCTGATTCACCAGGCCTTGTTACTAGCGTCCCCTATCAATAAACCTGATACTTCCTGGTTCTCCTGTCAAAGCTGAAATGGGATCATGCAAATGACAAGTGAATTTCTCTGTTACCACCTGGTCAGAAACGTAGGAATTGGGGAATCTTGATAGAAATGAGGCAGGAGAGGTGCTTCAGAGTCAGCTGCCTCCTGCCCACAGTACGAAGTCTGGGTCACCTTTGGTAGGCTAAACACAGGTGTTTGTACCTCAGAGGGTGAGGGCAGGGGGACGACGACTTACGTGGTTCCTCTTGTCAGCTTCATCTCCCATGGATGTAACAACCGTCTCTGAAAACACTGTCTGTCCCGTCTGGTTGTTGGTTATCTATAGCAGGAAAGGTATAGTGAAGGTGAAATAGAAGGACACGTATGGTTTTGGTTCTTCAATTTCTGCAGCAGGAACATCTGGCCAAGTAGACAGAATGCCCACTCCCCCCTTTCTTTCTGAATTCCACCCAGCAGCTGTCAGGTGGACAGCTTCCCCTCAATGCAGTGATAAGAAGAATTCCCAGAGTCTGTCTCAGAGGGTTGTTATCAGGTGATGAGGAGCACTGAGCACAGAGCCTGACACCTAGCAAATGTTCAGCAGCATTAGCTATTTTTGTCATTCTTAGGGCTCATCACGTTGAAACTCCATGTCAACTTTCTTTTCAACAACTACAAGTCTGGATGTCAGTCAAGCATCTTTCATGAGAAGCAAGCAGGTCTTAGCTACAGCTTTTCCATTACTGATTCTGGTGAACTGTCTTATGGGAGACTTATCCCAATATCCCTCTCTCTGTCCTCTGCCCTCTGCCTCTGATTCTGTAACAGGTGCAGGCATGTGGAAGCTTAGCCTTGGAATCCTGCTCCATCAAAGGCCATTTGTAACGTTTGTGTTGCTAATGAAGCATAGAAAGGACGCTGGGCCAAGGGTTAGGAGATCTGTGTTCTTTTAGCCCTGGCTCAGGTGCCAACAGCCTGGAACAAGTAATTTCTCTTACTCTGATTCACAATTTTCTCATTTCTAGATCGTCCCTGCCAGCTCTAGTATCACAGGAGTCTGCAGCCAGAAACGAAGTGGACACTCTTAGCCTAATTTGCAGTAGTGGATCAAATTCCAGTTCTGAAGGGCTAAGGGCTAGGTCCTCTTTACCATGCTACGATCTAAGTAATTCCTCTTCGCATAAAGGAATGACATCTTTCTCCCCTACGCTAGTTAAAAAAAAAAAAAAAAAAGTTTGACTGATGTTTTTATATTTAAAAAAACATTGTATGATCATCTACGTATGCGTTAAAGGACTTCTCAGAGCCTTTATTATGCCAATGCGCTTTTGTGTACATCCAGAAGAATATTTACAGCTTTTTCCAAACATGTTTCACCACAACTGAGTACCCCCCTTTTCTTCATCTGTTAGTGACTTTAAAACATTTATTTCATAAATTCAACTATTACACATTTTCTCTTAGACTGTTAACTAACTTCACATTTGTGCAATACACAGAAGGCAGGGGCATAACAGGCATTGTTTTCAACTGATTGGAATGTATCTTCGTCTTTTTTTCTTAGGAGAAAATTACTTTAAGCATTATTTAATTAGCTACCACTTCTTAGGAGTTGGGAGTACCTGGGAGTACCTTCTATAGAGTTTTGAACACATAACCAGCAAACATATGAACGTTTAGTCTTGTGGTGTTAGAAGCTTCTCCTTCTGAAGACAGGGTATACATATCACGTTTGAGTTCTTCCTGAGGAAACAGTGAAGGTCACCGCAACACGGCTGCACCTATTTCAACTCCAAATGATTAAAACACTTGGCTACGAACCAAAAGGTTGAAGGTTCTAGTTCACCCAGAGGTGACTCAGAAGAAAGGCCTAGTAACTACTTCTGACAAATCAGCGATTGCAAATTCTATGGCGCTCAGCTGTCCTCTGACACACATGGTGTCGCCATGAATCAGAGTCGATTTGGTGGCAAATGGCAGTTGGTTTTCAGGAATTGAACCACTCTGTACATCCCTATAATTGTGAATGAGGAGGCAGGCTCAGAGAGATTAAATGACTTGGTTAGAAAGTAGCCAGGTCTCTGGCATAGGAAAGCAGATCATTTGAACTTCAAAATGTTACGAAAATAAAATTTGTAAAAGGTACCAAAACCAAACCAAACCCACTGTCATCAAGTTGATTCTGACTCAGACTGACCCTATAGGGCAGAGTAGAACTGCCCCATAGGGTTTCCAAGACCATAAATCTGTGTGTGTGTCTGTGTGTGTGTGTCTGTGTGTGTGTCTGTGAAAGTTTAGAGCGCAAATTAGTTTCTTGTTCATGAGCCCCTTTTTCATGAAGCATTGCACAGGACTGGTGCTCATGGAACCTACTTGAGAACTACTGTGCTAAGTTGCTAACATAACTGTACTATGATAACAACAGAAGGAGCCCTGGTGGCTCAACAGTTAGGCACTCCACTGCTAACCAGAAGGTTAGTGGTTCGAACCACCCAGCAGCTCCACAGGACAAAGACTTGGCAATCTACTTCCATGGAAATTACAGCCAAGAAAGCCCTGTGGGGCACTTCTACTGTGTTGCATGGGGTCACTATGAGTTGGAACTGATTCAACAGCACCCAACAATAACAACAACAGAAATAATGATATCTTGCTTTTGCATAGCACTTTAGAGTTTACAAAGAGCTTTCATATACTTTAAGATCTTTGATCCTCACAATAGTGTATATATTATGTATAATACCGTATGAATTAAGGATTCTGGGATGGTGCAAACAGTTTGCACTCAACTACTAACCAAAAGGTTGGTTCGAATCCACCTAGCAACGCCACAGAAAAAAGGCCTGACGATCTACTTCCATACGATTACAGTCACTGAAAACCCTACGAAGCACAGTTCTACTCTGAAATTGCCAAGAGTCAGAAATGACTTGATGGCAGTAAGTTTGGTTTATGCATTATATAGGGATAAATAAGAATCTCTATTTTATAAATGCAGTTACGGAGAGACAGGAAATTTAATTTTTTTTCCCAAAATCACTAGTAACTGGTAGGACTTAAATTCAAGTCTTCTAACATCTATACGGAGCAACTGTAAGAAACAGCCAAAACTGTCAAATAAGTTAATATTAGTTTTGACAAGAATAAAATAATAACTTTTAGAAACATTCTTCAGTCTGCAGATGAGCAACACTTAAGAATTTTAATAGCAGAGCAGAGAGACAGGGGAACCTCCTGCAACCAAGAATGAACATGAGGAGGGGCACACGTCCTTTGGACCCCAGGGTCCCTGCACTAAGAAGCTCCTAGACTAGGGGAAGATTGATGACAAGGACCTTCCCTTAGAGCTGACAGAGAGAGAGAGAGAGCCTTCCCCTGGAGCCAGGACCCTGAATTCAGACTTCCAGCCAACTAGACTGTGAGAGAATAAATTTCTTTTTGTTAAAGCCAAAAAAAGAAGAATTCTAACAGCAGGCGAACTCATTCATTTACCTGTGGGTGGGGGGTGGGGAGGTAACTCTCCAGCTGATTCCTCCAGCAGAGCCTATCAATATGCAGTGGGAAAAGGGCCACACAAAGGCTACACTGTATTCAAGGCAATGCCCCATAAAAATTGACCCCCTTACGCTCTATGGCACAGAAACACTATTTTCAACCAAATAATTACTTGGGCATTTGAACAAATGTAAAGTTCTTTTGTGACAGCCATCGTGGTTTTGCACATAGACACTGAGATGAGATTAGAGATCTCATGTTCACAACAGAAAGTGAACTCTGCAGCCTCCAGCAATGGCCCCAAGTATCTACGGGGCAGATTCTCATTCAGAAAGCACAAGCTTACAGTTTGCTCTCAATGCTGGAGACAATCTCACACTAGGGATAACAGGCTAATGCTAGGTTCCTCTAGATTTGCGAAGCTTTCTTTGTGAAGTCAGATTAGGGATAAACCTGATTGTTTCTCATATGTTAGACGGAGAGACACTTAGGCACGTGGTAAGTTGGAAAAAAAACCTTCTATAGAGTTTGGAACAGATAACCAGCAAACAAATGAATGTTTAATCTTGTGGTGATAGACGCTTCCCCTTCTGAAGACAGGGTATATCACGTTTGAGTTCCTCCTAAGGAAACAGTGAAAGTTACCACAACATGGTCACCTCTATTTCAACTCCTTTTGAAGCGACATAAATATCTATGAGATAAATTCTTCCTCAAGTTCAAAACTAGGAAAGTATTTCTCTAGATACTTGTGTGCTTCTTTTTTTCAAATGACAAAAATCTCTGAATATTCTCTGGCAATTGGATTGGCAGGAAGCCTAGAGTTAAATTTATTGCTTAAACGCAAAAGCAATTTAGGTTCCTGATGCTTATCTCTTCCCTTTAAACAGCTCCATCACTCGTTCTGGCTTTTTAATCTGCATTTTACCATCCTCATTTGTATGTTGGGCTTATGCATAGAATACAGAAACCAACCTGAGTTCTCTCAGGGGACTGGACGCTATGGGAAGGAGGAAGTGCTGGTCATGACCACCGTTACCTTGTGAACTTCTCTGTGCACATGGATGGTGTTATTTCCAATCTTGGTGTCTACGTTGGTCTCATTGTGGTAGGTGGGAGGTAAGTTTTGCAGGTTCACTTCTGATGACGTTTTAGCAGCAGCTTCTTCTGCCTCCATCTATGAAATCAATGAGTTTAATGAGTAAAACTGTTCTCTCGTTACAAATCAGAGTCCATTAAGGGGAGAAAAAGCCTTTCTTTTCCTCTTCTGCAATTACTAACAATGGTGATAACGATGAGTACTGTTGAGTGCTCACTATGTATTAGACATTGTACCAAATGTTTTACGTATATTACCCACTGCCATCCAGTTGATTCCAACTCACAGCGGCCCTGTAGGACAGAGTTAAACTGCTCCACAGGGTTTCCAAGGCTGTTTTTTTTTTTTTTTTAATCTTTACGGAAGCAGACTGCCCCATCTTTCTCCCATGGAGCAGCTGGTGGATTCAAACCCCAAACCTTTGGTTAGCAGCCAGGTGCTTAACCACTGTGCCACCAGGGCTCCTTTAGATATATTATGGCCCTTAAATCTTACAGCATTCCTATGAGGTCAATGTTAACATCTCCACATTGCAAATGGGGAAACTGAGGCTCGGGGAGGTCAGATAACTTTCCAAGACTCCCAGGGAAGGATGTGTGGAGCTGGGATGTGAATATGCTTTCCACAGAACAGTCTTGGTCCCTTTACTGAAGCTGTCAGTACCCCATCTATCTCCCTGTAGCCACTGAGTTGATTCCGACTCATAGCGACCCCATAGGATAGAGTAGAACTGCCCCATAGGGTTTCCAAGGCTGTAATCCTTATGGAAGCAGGCTGCCACATCTTTTTCCTGCAGAGCAGCTGGGGGTTTGAACTGCCTTTCAGTTAGTAGCTGAGCACTTAACCACTGTGCTACCAGGGCTCCTGCCCTGTAGCCTACCTGCATTCAATTTCCTTTCATGCAAACGACCAACTCTGTCTTTCATGAGGGCATTCTCAGATGTGTACGCGGTCTGCTCAGGTCCCAAATAGTAGGGAGTTAACCCCCTAGGAATGATCTTTAACCACTGAGAGGCAGGCTGCCCCAGCTTCCTCTCCCCTCAGTAGGACAATTCTAAGGCAGGCAGAATCTCTACAGTCTGTCTTCGACGGCCCCCAGTGGGATTAAGCCCTAGTTGCCCATAGCAGTATTCCACTAATTATCATACCCTTTATTGCCTTTCTTCTCTTACCTGAGTCATTTCTAGTGTCTCCCGAGATCACCTGCCAAATAAACAGCTTGCTTCTAAATCCTTTGTTTCAAGGTCTGGTGTGGGTTGGGAGCCCAAATTAAGACAGCCTCTTACCCCTTGCACACAGGGCCACAGATATGTCTCTTTTCCCACCTCACCTCCTGCTGAGGGGTCCCTGTAGAGGGTTAGCTGATTGACTCCTAGGGTCATACCCTTTCTGGCTCTTCTCACACATGTCCTTTGCTGGCATCAGGCTTCTGAGACTACTGTTCTCAAGGCCAGTTTCATGAACCTCCATGATCTCTATACCAGATTTATCAATTTGCTTGCTGCACCCAACTTCCCCTTCTGGATTTACTGCCCTGCCCCCAGCCCTGATGAGTGGACAGTAGACAACATGACCCCTGCTGTTCACAGCTGATTGGACTAAATGGAAGCCACATGATGGACTAGTTGAGCCAATCGGACACTCTAACAATTAAAGATGAGAGACACAACGAGAAGTTCTAGTTGGTAGTTGGCAAATTTCCAATACTGCTATCTCTGTTATCTTTGGCTCTGGGTTATTTTTATTCCTTAAAAATAATCCTCAAAAAATATCTTCCTATGGGGCTCCTTGGAAACTCTATGGGGCAGTTCTACTCTGTCCTATAGGGTCGCTATGACTCTGTCCTATAGGGTCTCTATGAGTCAGAATCAACTCGACGGCACTGGTTTGATTAAACAAAATCACTGTACTCTATCCCCTTATGAGCCTCTCCTTCCTGCCTTGCCCAGCTAAATTTACTGACCTGGGATGGATACAGAAAAATAACTGCCATGTCTCAGTGCAGCACAAAAGCCCTGTTCCGCTTTAGCAGGCACAAAGGCTCAGGCAGCTCTGGCCATCAGGGGCTTCCCTTTACAAACACAGAGTCATATAATCAAAGACCTGGCCAGTGACTGTTGCACCCCCAATGTTGTGTTTGACTCTGAGATGATTGCTGAGATATTTAGAACCTGATCACTGGTTTTATAATACTAACAATACCCCGTATTTGGGGCATCTGCTACATCTGAGCCATTGCACCAGATCCTTCCATGGGTTCTTGAATATTCACAGTAACCCTAGGAAAACCAAAATAAGCCCACTACCATTAATTAAGATCCATAGCGACCTTATAAGACAGAGAACTGCCCCATAGGGCTTCCAAGCAGTGACTGGTGGATTTGAACTGCCCAACTTTTGGTTAGCAGCTGAGCTCTTAACCACTGTGCCACCAGTGAGGAAGGTGTTATTACTCCCATTTTTCAGATGAAGATAATGAGGCTGAGAGAAGTGACAGACTTTGCCTAATGTCATCACACCGTAAGTAAGTGGCAAAGCCTGGATTAGAACTCAGGTCAGTGTGACTCTAAATCATGGGCCTTTCCCAATACATGATTCTGCCCTTCCTGCTTTTACTAGGGAGGCAAGAAAGCCCCCACATAAGCTGCGTAGGGCATGATTATGAGCTACCTTGTGTGACAGTCTCTAGAAACAAATTGGGTTCAAAGGAGAAAGAAGAAAGGCAGGAGTAGGTGGAGGCATGACTGGGCTAGTCTCAAAGGATAGGTGGGATCTGGACAGAGTAGAGTACAGAAGACACTCTAGGCAGCACAAGCAAAGCTGTGGTGGCTTGGACAAAAACGTTTTTGGGAGTCTGATGGGCTTGGGGGAGGGTCCACACTGTGCACAGGATAACATGTGGATGATGAGGTAGAGAGGGGCAGATGGGCAGATCCAAGGTGCAGCTCTGAAGCCTTGTTCTCAACCAGGAGGGCACACCAGAGTCATCGCCAAAACCTTTGTAAATTATAGATGCTTAGGTCCATTCCCAGAGCCCTGGTGGTACAGTGGATAAGGTCAGTTGTTTGAATCTATGAGCCACTCCTTGGAAACCCTATGGAGCAGTTCTACAGAGTTGCTATGAGTCAGAATCAACTTGATGGCAATGGGTTTGGATCCATTCACAGATCTATCACACTGGAAATTCTTGAAGTGGGACCTCAGATATCAGTGCCACTCTGGGCATGTCCATGAATGACCAAGAACATGCTTCGAGTATTAATTTAAGGTTACAAGTAAATTTTAACAAGTGGGCAAACTTGCAAGTACAGAATCCACAAATAATGAGGGCTGACTATAATACATAGTTGTTTCCATAATATTGTTTAAAAAGGAAGGAGCATGACAGCACTAAACTCATACCTATATAATTAAGCTGAATGTAAATGGACTAAACGCACCAATAAAGAGACAGAGTGGCAGATGGATTAAAAAACACGATCTGTCTATATGCTGCCTACAAGAGACACACCTTGGACTTAGAGACACAAACTAAAACTCAAAAGGTGGAAAAAAAATATATCAAGCAAACAATCAAAAAAGGGCAGGACCGCCAATATTAATTTCTGACAAAATACACTTTAAAGTTAAATCCGCCACAAAGGATAAGGAAGGACACTATATAATGATTAAAGGGACAACATACCAGGAGGACATAACCGTATTAAATATTTATGCACCCCATGACAGGGCTGCAAGATACATAAAACAAACTCTAACAGCACTGAAAAGTGAGATAAACAGCTCCACAATTATAGTAGGAGACTTCAACACACCACTTTCAATGAAGGACAGAACATCCAGAAAGAAGCTCAATAAAGACAAGGAAGATCTAAATGTCACAATCAACCAGCTTGACCTCATAGACATACATAGAACACTCCAACCAACAGCAGCCAAGTATACTTTTCCAACGCACATGGAACATTCTCTAGAATAGACCACATATTAAGTCACAAAGTAACCCTTAGTGGAATCAAAACATCGAAATATTACAAAGCGTCTTCTCTGACTATAAGGCCATAGAAGTAGAAATCAATAACAGAAAAAGCAGGGAAAAGAAATCAAATACTTGGAAACCGAACAATACCCTGCTCAAAAACGACTGGGTTATAGAAGACATCAAGGATAAAATAATGAAATTCATAGAATCCAATGAGAATGAAAACACTTCCTATCAGAACCTTCGGGACACAGTGAAAGCAGTGCTTAGACGTCAATTTATACCCAAAAATGTACACATACAAAAAGAAGAAAGGGCCAAAATCAAAGAATTATCCCTATAACTCGAACAAATAAAGAACAACAAAAGAAACCCTCAGGCACCAGAAGAAAGTAAAGAATAAAAATTAGAACAGAATTAAATGAGACAGAGAACAGAAAAACAACTGAAAAAGTTAACAAAGCCAAAAGCTGGTTCTTTGAAAAAATTAACAGAATTGATAAACCACTGGCCAAACTGACAAAAGAAAAACAGGAGAGGAAGCAAATAACCCGAAAAAGAAATGAGATGGGCAATATTACAACAGACCCAACTGAAGTTAAAAGAATCATATCAGATTAGTATGAAAAATTGTACTCTAACAAATTGAAAACCTAGAAGAAATGGATGAATCTCTACAAACACACTACCTACCTAAACTAACACAAACAGAGGTAGAACAACTAAATAAACCCATTAGAAGAGACTGAAAAGGCAATTAAAAAACTCCCAACAAAGAAAAAGCCCTGGCCCGGATGGCTTCACTGCAGAGTTCTACCAAACTTGCAGAGAAGAGTTAACACCACTACTACTAAAGGCATTTCAGAGCATAGAAAAGGATGGAATACTCCCACACTCATTCTATGAAGCCAGCATATCCCTGATACCAAAACCAGGTAACACACCACAAAAAAAAAGAAAATTACAGACTTATATCCCTCATGAACTCAGATGCAAAAATCCTCAACAAAATTCTAGCCAATAGAATTCAACAACATATCAAAAAAATAATACACCATGACCAAGTGGGATTCATACCAGATATGCAGGGATGGTTCAACATTAGAAAAACAACTACTGGAATCCATCATATAAATAAAACAAAAGACAAGAACCACATGATCTTATCAATTGATGCAGAAAAGGCATTTGACAAACTTCAACACCCATTCATGATAAAAACTCTCAGCAAAGTAGGAATAGAACAAAAATTCCTCAACATAGTAAAGGGCATTTATACAAAGCCAACAGAAAAACATCATCCTAAATGGAGAGGGTCTAAAAGCATTCTGCTTCAGATCGGGAATCAGACAAGGATGCCCTTTATCACCACTCTGATTCAACATTGAGCTGGAGGTCTCAGCCAGAGTAATTAGGCTAGATAAAGAAATAAAGGCATCCAGACCGGTAAAGAAGAAGTGAGAGTATCTCTATTTGCAGATGACACAATCTTATGCACAGAATATCCTAAAGAATTCTCCAGAAAACTACTGAAACTAATAGAAGAGTTTAGCAGAGTATCGGGATACAAGATAAACATATAAAAACCAGTTGGGTTTCTCTACACCAATAAAAAGAACATTGAAGAGGAAATCACCAAATCAATACCATTTACAGTAGCCCCCAAGAAGATAAAATACTTAGGAGTAAATCTTACCAGAGACATAAAAGACCTATACAAAGAAAACTACAAGACACTACTCCAAGAAACCAAGAGACCTACATAAGTGGAAAAACATATGTTGTTCATGGATAGGAAGACTTGACATTGTAAAAATGTCTACTCTACCAAAAGCCATCTATAGATACAACGCAATTCCGATCCAAATTCACACAATATTTTTTTAATGAGATGGAAAAACTAACTTCATACGGAAAGGAAAGAGGCCCCTGATAAGTAAAGCATTACTGAAAAAGAAGAACAAAGTGGGAGGCCTCACTCTACCTGATTTTAGAACCTATTATATTGCCACAGTAGTCAAAACATCCTGGTACTTGTACAGCAACAGATACATAGACCAATGGTACAGAATTGAGAATCCAGACATAAATCCATCCACATATGAGCAGCTGATATTGACAAAGGCCCAAAGTCAGTTAAATGGGGAAAAAACAGTCTGCCTAACAAATGGTGGCAGTATAACTGAATATCCATGAGTAAAAAAATGAAACAAGACCCATACCTCACAACACCCACAGAAACTAATTCAAAATGAATCAAAGACCTAAATATAAAATCTAAAACGATAAAGATCATGGAAGAAAAAATAGGGAAAATGCTAGGAGCCCTAATACATGGCATAAACAGTATACAAAACATTACTAACAATGCAGAAAAGAAACTAGATAACTGGGAGCTCCTAAAAATTAAACACCTATGCTCATCCAAAGGCTTCACCAAAAGAGTAAAAAGACTACCTACAGACTGGGAGAAAGTTTTTAGCTATGACATGTCTGATCAGCATCTGATCTCTAAAGTCTACGTGATGCCGCAAAACCTCAACTGTTGTTGTTGTTTTTAGGTGCCTTCGAGTCGGTTCTGACTCATAGCGACCCTATGCACAACAGAACGAAACACTGCCCGGTCCTGCACCATCTTTACAAAAAAGACAAATAACCCAATTAAAAAATGGGCAAAGGATATGAACAGGCACTTCACTAAAGAAGACATTCAGGTAGCTAACAGATACGTGAGGAAATGTTCACAATCATTAGCCATTAGAGAAATGCAAATCAAAACTACAATGAGATTTCATCTCACTCCAACAAGGCTGGCATTAATCCCCAAAACACAAAATAATAAATGTTGGAGAGGTTGTGGAGCGACTGGAACACTTATACACTGCTGGTGGGAATGTAAAATGGTACAACCACTTTGGAAATTGATTTGGTGCGTCCTTAAAAAGCTAGAAATAGAAGTACCAGCAATCCCACTCCTTGGAATATATCCTAGAGAAATAAGTCTTTACGTGAACAGATATATGTACACCCATGCTCACTGCAGCATTGTTTACAATAGCAAAAAGATGGAAGCAACCAAGGTGCCCATCAATGGATGAAAGGATAAATAAATTACGGTATAGTCACACAATGGTATACTACACATCAGTAAAGAACAATGATGAATCCGTGAAACATTTCATAACATGGAAGAATCTGGAAGGCATTACGCTGAGTGAAATCAGTCAGTTGCAAAAGGACAAATATTGTACGAGACCACTATTTTAAGAACTCTAGAAATAATTTAACCAGAGAAGAAAATATTCTTTGATGGTTACGAGAGCAGGGAGGGAGGGAGGGAGAGGGTTTTTCACTAATTAGATAGTAGATAAGAACTATTTTAGGTGAAGGGAAAGACGACACACAGTACAGGCAAGGTCTGCACAACTTGACTAAACCAAAAGCTAAGAAGTTTCCTGAATAAACCGAACTCTTCAAAGGCCAGCGTAGCAGGGGCTGGGGTTTGGGGACCATGGTTTCAGGGAATATCTAAGTCAATTGGCATAATAAAATCTATTAAGAAAACATTCCGCATCCCACTTTGGAGAGTGGCGTCTGGGGTCTTAATAACTAGTAAGCAGCCATCTAAGATGCATCAATTGGTCTCAACCCACATGGAGCAAAGGAGAATGAAGAATACCAAAGACATAAGTAATCATGAGCCCAAGAGACAGAAAGGGCCACATAAACCAGAGACTACATCAGCCTGAGACCAGAAGAGCTACATGGTGCCCAGCTACAACCAATGACTTCCCCGACAGGGAACACAACAGAGAATTCCTGAGGGAGCAGGAGAGCAGTGGGATGCAGAACTCAAATTCTTGCAAGAAGACCAGGCTTAATGGTCTGACTGAGACTAGGTGGACCCCAGAGGTCATGGTCCAGACACCATCTGTTAGCCCAGGACAGGAACCATTCCCAAAGCTAACTCTTCAGACAGGAATAGGACTGGACTATGGGATAGAAAATGATACTATTGAAGAGTGAGCTTCTTGGATCAAGTAGACACATGAGACTATGTGGGCAGCTCCTGTCTGCAGAAGAGATGAGAGGGCAGAGGGGGTGAGAAGCTAGCTGAATGGACATGAAAACAGTGGAGGGAAGGCGTATGCTGTCTCATTAGAGGGAGAGCAACTAGGAGTATATAAAAAAAAAAATTTTTTTTTTTTTTATAGCAAGGTATATGTAAGTTTTTGTATGAGAGACTGGCTTGGTTTATAAACTTTCACTTAACACACACACACACACACACACACACACACAAAGACAAGGAGCCCTGGTGGCACAACAGCTCAGTGCTTAGCTGCTAACCCAAAGTTTGGCAGTTTGAACCCACTTGGTGGCTCTACAGGAGAGAGACCAAGTGATATGCTCTGGTAAAGACTACAGCCTAGAAAACCCTACAGGGCAATTCTACTGTCATATGGCATCACTATGAGTCAAAATCTTCTAGATGGCTCCTAACAACAACAACAACAAGAAAGCAATTTTAGAAGAAGCTAGTTGCCAGAGTTTATAAGGTGAATGAGTGGGTAGAAGTGGAAAGAACAGGCAGTCAACAGCATGTGTTTGAAAAATATGTTAACGAAAGGAAAAAGAAATGGAATGGAATTAAGAAAGAAGACAGGATCGGCAAGAAAAGGACTTTTATTTTTAAGGGGAGAGACTCTGGCATGTTTAGTGATAGAAAAGAGACAGCTGGAAAACAGTAAGCGACCAAAGATGCTAGAGAGGGCATGTCCAGAAGGAGAAAGGAATGTTTTGATATTTTTAAAATTCCCATTGTAATCTGAATCCTCCAGTTTGACACTGAAATAATTGGCAGGTTATACCAAAGCTAGAGTTTGCTTTGTGCTGAGCAGACAGTCTTTTTATAAAACCTTTTCCCCTCTCAGCTAGTGGTTATTTCTGCAGAATGAGCTAACAGTTCTTTAATGGTACCATGAACTAAAACTACAGTTTACAATGGAAATTTCAACCACAGCTATTACTGCCACTAGCAAGACAAACTTAAGCCTGAAGCAATATGAGTTGTTTCATAGAGGAGGAATGTGAATGCCATCAAAAATGTCATTCATATTTGGTTGCATCTCTGTGTTTGTTGAAGAGCAAAACAGGAATAACTGGGGAGAGAAATCCAGGCTTGTTACTGCAGTTCTTCCTAGGCATAAAGGGGAGACAATAAGAACCTTCTAAAACATGCCAGTTACAGATGTGGTAATGAGGACAGGTGAAATGGAATGGTCTTATCCTCAAAATAAATGTATCAGTAACAGGAAGAATAATAAAAGAGGAAAATAGGAACATCTGTATTGAAGCTATCTGAAGATTTGCTTCTTCTAATAATTACCCTCCAAGTTATTTTATCTTTCCCCTTAAGAGACACCAACAACTTGAGTCAGCTGGAATGTTTAAAATGCCAGGAAGTTACTAGAAAGCAAATTCATGATGCAACTACGTAAAAAAATTAATCCATCTGGCCCAGGTCTTTGCTGGTTGTTTATCTCCGGCTGGACAACAACTAAATAGCAACTATCTTTTTGCCTTTAAGGTGTTTTCTGGCAGTCTCTTTTAAAAGATCAATATTAATAGCATAAGCTATTGAGAATCTACTATATATCAGATACTGGTGGTGGTTTATACTCATACTACTATGATTAATCAAATGATAACTATTATTTATGGAGAACCAAAATCTTCAGAATCCTTACAGCTTATGAGAGATCTACTTGTATAACTATTTTACTTAACCCCATTTTAGACAGTCAAGTAATTTGTTTTACAATATCCTCTCATTTAATTTTCTCTTTTACCCCAAGGAATAGACATTTTCTCCATTTCAGGCCTTGGGTCCCACCACCAGTATGTAGCAGAACTGGGATTGAACAAGGAAGGCTGGCCCCTGTTATGGATTGAATAGTGTCTCCCAAAAAGATACACTGATGTCTTAATCTCTGGAACCCGTAAATGTGACCTTGTTTGGAAATAGGGTCTTTGAACACAAGGTCATATTGGAGTTGGATGGATCTTAATCCAGCCTGAGTTCCATTGCCACTGAGTGGATTCCAACTCATAGCAACCCTATAGGACAAAGTAGAACTGCCCCATAGGGTTTCCAAGGCTGTAAATCTTTACAGAAGCAGACAACCACATCCTTCTCCCAGCGATAGGCCGGTAGGTTCGAACCTCTGACCTTTCAGTTTAAGAGCTAAGGGCTTAACCACCGTATCACCATGGCTCCTGAGTAACGCCCTTACAAAAGAGGGACACAGATAGAATGGCCACGTGACTACTGTTGTTGTGCTGCAGCTGCAAGCCAAGGAATGCCTAGGCTACCAAAAGCCAGGAGAGACAAGAAAGGATCTTCCCCTGCAGCCTTCAAGAGAACACGGCCCTAACAGAACTACCATACAATCCAGCAATCCCACTCCTTGGAATATATCCTAGACAAGTAAGAGCCTTCACACGAATAGATATACGCACACCCATGTTCATTACAGCACTGTTTACAATAGCAAAAAGAAGGAAACAGCCAAGGTTGTTAAGTGGATGAACAAATTATGGTATATTCACACAATGGAATACTACGCACTGATAAAGAACAACAATGAATCCATGAAACATAACATGGAGGAATCTGTAGGTTTATGCTGAGTGAAATTAGTCAGTTGCAAAAGGACAAATATTGTATGAGACCTCTATCGTAAGAACTCAAAAAAAGGCTTAAACACAAGAAAATATTCTTTGATGGTTACGAGGGCAGAGCAGGGGATGGAGGGGAGGGAGAGGGGTATTCGCTAATTAAATAGTAGATAAGAATTATTTTAGGTGAAGGGAAAGATAACACACAATACAGAGGAAGTCAGCACAACTGGACTAATCCAAAAGCTAAGAAGTTTCCTGAATACAACCAAACACTTTGAGGGACACAGTAGCAGGGGTGGGGGTCTGGGGACCATGGTTTCAGGAGACATCTAGTTCAATTGGCATAACAAAATATATTAAGAAATTGTTCTGCATCCCACTTTGGTGAGTGCCGAATGGGGTCTTAAATGCCAGCAAGTGGCTATCTATGACGCATCAATTGATCTCAACCAACCTGGAGCAAAGGGGAATGAAGAACACCAAAGACACAGGAAAATATGAGCCCAAGACAAAGAACAGGCCACATAAACGAGAAACTCCATCATACTGAGACCAGAAGAACTAGATGGTGCCTGGCTACTACAAATGGCTGCCCTGACAGGGAACACAACAGAGAATCCCTGATGGAGCAGGAGAAAAGTGGGATGCAGACCTCAAATTCTAGTGAAAAGACCAGACTTAATGGTCTGACTGAGACTGGAGGTACCCCAGAGGTCATGGCCCCCAGGCTCTGTTAGCTCAAAACTAAAACCATCCTCAAAGCCAAACGAAGATTAGACTGGAGTATGAGACATAAAATGATATTGGTGAGGAGTGTGCTTCTTAGCTCAAGTAGACACACGAAACTATGTGGGCACCCTCCAGACAGGGGAGAGACAAGAAGGCCAAGGGGGAGAGCAGCTGGTTGAATGGACACGGAAAATACATGGTAGAGAGAAGCAGTGTGCTGTCACATTGTAGGGAGAGCAACTAGGGTCACGTAACAATGTGTGTATAAGTTTTTGTATGAGAAACTAACTTGAATTGTGAACTTTCACTTAAAGCACACACACACACACACACACACACACACAAAAAGCATAGCACTGCTGACAACCTGAATTTGGACTCCTCCTCGCCTCCAGGCCATGAGGCAATAAATTTCTGTTCTTATAAACTACTCAATTTGTAAAATTTTGTTATGGCAGGCCTAAGAGATTAACACAGTCTCCAAGGCCTGTTCTCCTGCCAGGCAGGTGTTCAGCCTCTCTCACCCTCTCCCCACTGCCAGTGAGGGACACTCACTTGGAAAATGACCACTGAATAAGACAGATGTGGCAGCCAGCATCTCCTCTGGTGGCAAACAGCAGCCCACCAAACTCAAGAGGAGCCACCGCGGGAGGGAGGAAGGCTGGGTTCTGGCAAGGCTCAACATGGATAACTCTCATGGAGAAGACATCACCACTAAGGTCTTGCTGGACCCCAAACTGCTCTCATCAATGAAGAGACTGAAAAGGCCCTTGCTGCTCCCTCACCTCCCTCAGTCAGCAACCAACATCAGAGGACTACTCTGAAAACCTTCTGAATGGCGAAGGGCACTTTCACACGTAATAAAAACGTGGAGGTGACCTAGTTATTCTTATTTGGGAATCTGTATGAGGGAGGGAAAGTTCTGGAACCCAGACAAGGAAAGGAGATGACCTGCCCTAGATGCAGAGGAATCAGGAGCTCAATTTAATTTGAAACCGCAAGCAGGGTGAAGAGATACGGGGGACTACCTGACTCCTCTTACCTTTAATGGTTCCAGGTCATGGTTCGTTTTCTATCACAGGAAACAGAAAACTCAAGGGTCTTGGAATCTGGGTCTGTCCAGTGGATGTTTAGGGTACAGGGTACAGCTTCCCATGTCAATGCCTCCTGATAGAGTATCCACTACACTACAAACGCCACCAGGTTGATTCTTGTGGGGGTGGGAAGGGAGAGGGGAAATATCCCCAAACTACACAGGGTTGGAAGGAGAAATCAACCTCTCCTGGGTGGACACAAACCAGCATGGAAGGCTTTGCCCAAGGCACTCTCAGCCAAACAATGTTTCCAGGTTGGAGGCAGCAGGGATGTGGAGAAGCCATGTGGTCTCTAGCTGACTCCTTCATAGGGACGACTGGCTCCTCTCCAAATACAGACTGCAGCCAATAGGGGACCATGCCCACCCAACCCAGTCAACAGGGTCAGATCCCACACTAAGGTTGGGAGGGCTGGGCCAGCTGTACCTCCTGCCCAAGCAGCCCTGGGGATGCTCGGGTGCCCACCATAGAGGGCAGAGCAGGACACCATCTAGTGCTTACACCTGGGAGGTGATGGAAGGAAGGTCTTTGCCAAGATACTGGTCTCTGATAATCACAGTGGCTAAGAGCTCGGCTTCTAATCAAATGTCAACAGTTCGAATCCACCAGCCACTGCTTGAAAACCCTATGGGGCAGTTCTCTTCTGTCCTATGGGGCCACTGAGTTGGAATCAACTCGATGGCAATGGGACTCAGGCTGGATTAAAATCCACCCTACTCAAGGAGGACCTGGAGCCCAGGTGTGACTCCAACGCACTCTTGGGGTGGGGATGGGTTTGTCTCTCACATTATGCACTCCTCTTTTCATCCTTTTTGCATTACTTGTCTGGGATTTAGGAATTCATTTCCCTTCTCTGCCCTCACATGCAATCTGGGGAAGCAGGATAGTTCAGACAGGAGATTACCAGCAAAGTTCAGGGCTTTTTGTCTCTTTGTTCCCAAATGGCATCCAAACTGTATCTTGGAAAGATGCCACAAGCTCAAAGCCCAGCAGACACGCTAGAACTTGGAGATAGCTAGGAGCTTCTTCCACCTTTCTCCAAGCCACGGCGCTGGAATACCGGCCTTCCAAGCACCTGCTTGCAACAGGGGGGACCAACTGCATACTGCCTGAAGACAGTTGCAGGTAGGTGGTGATCTGGGCTCCCCGTGGGAGAGACCAGCCGGAGACACTTGGCAACCGGCTCAGATCCAGACCTTCTGGCAGGAAGGCAGAACAAGGTGGGATTTGGGATCACCCAGCGCTGCCTCCTGGTCACTTCATGTCTGCCGCAGGCCTTTTCCAGCCCTTCTCAGGACGCGAGATCCCTGGCCAGCGCTGCGACCAGCGCTCAAAAGGAGCACCGCCTCCTGCCAGTCCCCGTCCTCCCCGCAGCCTTCTGCTTCCCGGAGTCCGGCGCCCTCAGGGTGCACCCACCTCCTCCACCGCGCTGCGCAGCTTGTGCTGCGTGTCCTCCATCAGTTCCCCCACCTCACGGAGCATCTCGTTGAGGGTGGCCTTCTCCTGCGGGTAGCTGAGAATCGGGCCGGATCCGCCGGGGGCTGAGCTCGTAGTCGGAGCCGGCGCGGGAGCCGTGGGGACAGCGGCCGCCAGCAGCAGGCACAGCAGGGTGCCCCCGAGTCTCAGCATCTCTGCGCTGCGCCCTCCGACGCTGCCTGTGTTTCCCGGAGCTCGGTCAGAGGCGTGCGCAGCAACCCCTCGCGTCCCGCCGCCCCGCCCTGCCGCCGGGGAACTCCGAGCCCTGGCCTGCCCTCGGCCCCCTCTTCTCGCATCCACCCCTAGGCAGGACGAAACGGAGTCCCTTTCCGGACGCAGCTCCAGCCCTCCGCCACCGGTCAGAAGGAGTCCCCACCCGCTCCAGTCCCGCGCCCCCAGGCCCCCCACACCCATCCTTGTGCACAAGCTGAGCTCTGCTCGCCGCCCCCAACGCTGGTCCCCCTCAGCCCAGCGACAGAACTCAGTTCCCCTACGCTAACAGCCCCTGTGCACCCCAGCTCCGTCCCGGGTTCGAGCCGTGCCGCCTCTCCACCTCGTCAGAACCCAGCTTTAGCGCCCCGACCCCCATTCGCACCCCAATCCCGTCCCAGCCCCCTTGTGGGGTGGTCAGGGCACAGGTCAGCCCCGCTCCCCTAGGGGTCTGAACTGAGTCGAGCGCCTGCCCCTCACCCACCCAAGCTAGACTGAGCTGAGCCGCCGTCGCCCCCCGCCCCCCGCCGCCGCCCCTCACCCACCCCGACTGGACCGAGCAGCGCTCCGGGCCGGACCTGCCGCGCTTCGCCGGGAGGCCGCCGCTGGGCTGCGGGAGCGGGAGGCGCGGTGGGCCGGGCGGCGGGCGAGCAGCGGTGCGGAGAGCGCGGCGCGGATGCCGCAGCGCTGGTACCCGACTAGCCCGCAGCCCTCGCCCCGCCCGTTCCCCAGGTCCCCGCCCCGCGGGAGGGGCCGCGGCTCTGGATGCTGCCATTGGCTGGCCGGGTGCCGGGGACCTCACGCCCGGGGGCCCCCTCCACTGCCTGTGATAAGCTCCGCGGAAAGCCATCCTCTGCTTTGCAATCCTTGGCCTCTGTGGCATTCCGCCACTGTCATCTCTGGCCTCCATTGTTGCAACAGCCTACTGAGGGGTCTTGCTAAGTCGTACCTTGCCCGCTCCAAACCATCTTTTGACCAGCATGCAGCCCTGCAGAACAAAATCCCAACTCCTCAGCCTGGCCTTAATCCGTCTGCCATGGTTGACTCAGTTCTCTAGCCAAGAAAACCGATTTGTAGCTCACTGACTGGACTGCAAGCATGTCACAAGGTCCTTGAGTGTGGCATAGTAGAGTGGTTAGGACCAGATCGGCAGCCAGACTGCTTGGTTTGAAGCCCAGCTTTGCTACTAACTTCTTTCCCAGTCTGGTCATTACCAGATTTGTTTTTGCCCGTTTATCCAAATGTAAAATGGAGGTTATAGTAGGCTGTCTCCCAGCGTCTTAGTCATCTAGTGCTGCTATAACAGAAATACCACAAGTCGATGGCTTTAACAAAGAAATTTATTGTCTCACGGTCCATACTCAGGGTGTTAGCTCCAGGGGCCGGCTTTCTCTCTCCCACAGCTCTGGAGGAAGATTCCTTGTCATCAATCTTCCCCTGGTTGATAAGCTTCTCAGGCACAGGGACTGCAGGTCCAAAGGACATGCTCTGCTCCCAGTGCTGCTTTCTTGGCGGTATGAGGTCCCCATGTCTCTCTGTTCATTCCAGTCTTTTATATCTCAAAAGAGACTGGCTTAAGCCACTACCTAATCTTGTAGACCTCATCAGTATAACTGCCACTAATCCACTTTATTACATCATAGTGATAGGATTTACAACATACAGGAAAATCACATAAAATGGTGGACAGTCACACAATATTGAGAATCATGGCCCAGCTAAGTTGACAGATTATTTTGGCCGGACACAATTCAGTCCATGACACCCAGTTAACAGGCATAATGAAGGGACTTCGGCAAGGCATATCGTGGGTGGGATATAAGTATTAGCGTCATAGTGAGGAGTCCTGGTGGTGCAGTGGTTAAAGCTCAGGCTGCTAAACGAAAGGTTGGCCGTTAGAACCCACCAGCTGCTCTAAGGGAGAAAGATGTGACAGTTGGTGTCCATAAAGATTACAGTCTTGGAAACCCTAGGGGGCAGTTCTACTCTGTCCTATAGGATGGCTATGAGTAGAATCCATTTGACGGCAGTGGGTTTGGGTTTTTGGTTTTATCACATTGACAGTGAAGACATTGGTGGTTCAGTGATGGGATTCTCGCCTTCCACATGGAAGACCTTCCCCGGTTAGGTTCCTGGCCAATGCACCTCGTATGTAACCACCACCTGAGGGTCAGCGGAGGCTTGTGTGTTGCTAGGATGCTGAACAGGTTTCAGGGGAGCTTTCAGACTAAGACTAGGAAGAAAGACCTGATAATCTACTTCTAAAAATCAGCCATTGAAAATACTGTGAAGCCCTATGAATCACTACCATCACTGAACAACAGCAGCTAGCAACAACACCAGCAAAATGACAATAGGAACTTTGTTTTATTTACAGCAGTCTCCGCAGTGCCTAGAACAAGGGGCACTCACATATTATTTTAAAGACTTAATTAAGGTATGGCTGACTCACGTATTTCTTTAATAAATGAGTGTTTTCTCAAGCCTTCTTTCTGTCTGGCCAGTCCTCCCTCCTTCCCTTGGCCTAGCTAACTCCTCCCAGTCTTTCAAGACTCAGAGTCTCTCCTGGCCTCTCCCACCCTCCTCAGAATCTCTCCTCTAGGCTCCCTAGCACCACGTGCTTCCCCATCACAGCACCGACTTGGCATGTCTGTTTGTTCACTGGCCCATTTCCCCCAGAGACCAGGAGCTTGTGGGAGGCAGGGACGAGCTTACTCCCCTTGGGTCACCAGGACCTCAGTAGTACATAATACACACTTGGTCCCTGAGAAACGGGTATGCTGATCTTTATGTCAATAGCTATCATGACTCAGTACTCGCTCTATGCCAGGCACAGGTGTTAACTTGCTCAATTCTTGAACAACCCTCTGAGGTTGGTACTACTATTTTTATTCCCATTTTACAGATAAGGAAAGTTTCTCAAGGTCACATAGCAACTATACTAGGGGTTGAACTGGGATTTGAACCCAGAAATCTGGTTCCAGGGCCTTCACCCTGAACTGCCACACTCCTCTGCTGCAGTCCCGGCAGGGAGATATTGCAGCAGACTTGGGAGTGTGAGATGTGTGATTTCTGTTCTGAGGCCACCGGTGATCACTTGCGAAATGTGTTTGGGGATGATGGCCACCTTGTTGTGTTCATATACCTGATCCACAGCAGAGTGTCAGTCAGGGAGAAAACATATTCGGGGACCTTGTTGGCATTGGGCACTGTGCTCACCACAACCCTATGAGATAGGTGCTGTCATCTCATTGCTTAAGTGAGGACACAGAGACTCAGAGAAGTAAGCAGTCAGCTTAAAGCCAGGAAGCAAGGAAGTGGTGGATCTGGAAGTACTCTGGATGTGGCTCACTCTACAGCTCATGCTCTCTTTACTCCTCATGAATGCCTTTCTTTGCAGAACTCCCCAAATTACCATTTGTCACCAAGATGTGGCTCTAGCCACTTTTTCTTCAACTTCCGGGCCTCCAGTAGGGCCCTCCTGAGCTCCAGGGAAAGCTCCTCCCCCACACCTCCTGCTCTGGCCCCTGAATATTTGGTGACCTCGGAAGAGGCTGAGCCCATGCGAGGACTGGAACTGAGTCTCCAGTTACCCCGTCTTGCCACTAGGAAGAAACTAATGCAGAACTGGAGGGAGCTGCCAGTGGGCATATTTTGGAGTTGGGTCAGGAGTTGCAGTGGTGCAGGTTTCTCTTCCCGTCCTCCATGTTGCTGATGTAAGGGACAGGGAACTTCCCTAGAGAAGATTTATCTTCTGCCTCAGGTCTTTTGCCATGAAGCCCAGAGGTCTTGACTTTTAGTCCGAACTTATAAAAAAAAATTTTTGTTGAGTTGTCCCAGTGTCAGGTGAAGGGCTATGTGTTTTCTCATATGAGGTCAAAATTTTGTACTCCCTAATTTTTTTTTTTTTTTAATGGTAGGAGGAGGAAACCCTGGTGGCGTAGTGGTTAAGCACTACAGCTGCTAACCAAAGGGTCGGCAGTTTGAATCCACCAGGTGCTCCTTGAAAACTCTATGGGGCAGTTCTACCCTGTCCTATAGGGTCACTGTGTGTTGGAATCAACTCGACGGCAGTGGGTTTGGTTTTTGGTTTTTTTTTTAATGGTAGGAGTTTATCAATAATTCCATTATTAAGTGAAACTATCCAAAACGCACACACACACACACACAAACCTTTAAAGAAGAAAGAAAAGTAAAAAAAATACGTTGTTGTGTGCCATCAAGTCAATTCTGGCTCATAGCAATCCTATAAGACAGAGTAGAACTTCCCCATAGGGATCCCGAGGCTGTAATTTTTACAGGAGCACATCTTCAGGTCTTTTCAATCCACGAAGCCACTGGTAGGTTTGAATCACTGGCCTTTTGGTTAACAACCAAGCACTTAAGGATTGCACTGCCAGGGCTCCTTCAAGAAAATCTACAATCCTCAAATGTAAGTGCCCTCCCTGCCTTGCTTTGTGTCAATCCTATTACCACCCTGAGGCATTCATGGGCAAGAAGAAAAGGCACCTGGCTCACTGCAGAGATGGGCCTCAACCAGATCTAGACGTTGTCTGGACTCCAAGAAGCCTGGGTGTGAGGGAGAGGGAGCCCTGTGGGTTTAGGGCCTGACCTGGAGAAAAGGTCAGAGTCTAGATGGCCACCATGAAGTGACAGGGTCCAGGGGCACACAGAGCAGACAGAGACTCCCGGGTCCAGGTCAATCATCTTTAGAGTAAGGAACATTTTAAAATTTCACCATTTCCGTTATATCACTGGCCTAAGGTTTGCATCCACTAGGGATTTTTTTTTTTTTTCTTTTAGGCTATTGGAAGCACTTTCTGGAATTAATTATCATTTGGAAATTTTAATTCTTGCAACTTCTCTATGAGGGACCTAAGGTGCCAGAAGCTGGAGTCCCATTTCATGGTTGAGGAAATGGCAGCAGAGAGGTTGTAACTTGCTTAGAAAGTTAGCAGCCATACTGCAATTTTACGTCTAGCTGTGCACCCTCTAGAAACGTGTAGCCAGGTGTTGAGGAGACACGTATAAAGATGTTTATTGAGCAATATTTATGATAGTAAAAATGTGGGAACCACATATCAGTGTTCTTCAGCAGGAGACTAGATAAACTGAGCCTTATCCAAATAATAGAATACTGCAGCTAAAGTAATCAGTAATATTATTCATAACTTATAGGTCTCAGCTACGGATAAATCTCCAAAACACACTGTGGAGTGGAGAAGACAATTTACAAAGCAATACGAACAGAATATTATATTTATGCACGTTTCAAACACAAAAAACAACAGTATATGTTGCTAACGGACAAAAAGAATGTACCAAAATGGAGGAGCTCTGAAACAAATGTATCCAAATATTAACATCTGTTTAACCACAGCAGTTGTGGTTGTATGGATGTGTCCCCTGTGTTATTTTTGGCATGTTGAATAAAATTGAGAAAAAGCAATAATAATAAATTTTACAGCCAAGAAGATTTTTCTTAGTTTTGTTCTTGACGGAAATGCTAGCCTCCCCAAGGCCCAGCAGTGGCTGCTCTTACTGGGAGGTAAGAGGGAGGGGCAGGAGGGCTACACCAGGCCCAGGTGGGGGTGCATTTTCTGTTCATCAAAGGCCCCTCTGTCTGCCTAAATCATTAAGAACCTTCCTGCCGTGAGTGGGGTGGGCGGTAAAAGCCAGGAAGTTGGGGACGGGTAAAGACTCTGGGCAGTAGATGGGGGTCTCTGTCATCCTCTTCTACCCTAGCTGGAGAGTCTAGGACTCAAACACAGAAACTTCAGATAGCCAGAGCATACAGGCAATGTTTAGATAGGTGACTATGATCCATGTGTTTTTAAAACTTTATCTATTCAGAATATTTAACTAGACACGTTGTTGTACGCCGTCGAGGCGATTCCGACTCCTAGTGACCCTATAGGACAGAGTAGAACTGCCCCATAGGGTTTCCAAGGCTGTAATCTTTCTGGAAGCAGACTGCCATGTCTTTCTCATGCAGAGCAGCTGGTGGGTTGCAACCACCAACCTTTTGGTTAGCACCTGAGCACTTTAACCACTGTGCCACCAGGCCTGCTTAACTAGACATGGGGACAGTTTACTACACACGTTTCCTTCTCTCTCTCTTATTTTTCCTCTCCCTTTCATCTTAAACAGGCTATATATACTTGGGGAAAAAAATGAGAAAGAGTTGGAATCAGAAGTAATGTATGTGCATGGCTGGTCAGAATCTGCTTTCCCTGCTAAAATGCAACCCACATGCGACTGCATGTGATGCTTGTCCCTGCAGCCATCTCCAAGCCCTGCCCAGGCTTGCAGAGAGCTACATTAAGTAAGGATTTACTGAATGAATGCAGGCCTGCTAGGGCAGGGATTTCTGCCCTCAAAGAATTCACAGTGTAATGAAGAAACAGGTAAACAGACAAGAAGAAGGAAATGACAGAGAAACTGGCAACTATAGGAAGGGAGGGTGATGAAAATAATAAAAGCTGACCCTTTCCAGAATGTCTGTGACAAAAATCATAAAAACTGACCTTTTCCAGAACACCTGTGGTGAAAATAATAAAAACTGACCCTTTCCAGAATGCCTATGAAGGGCGTCCATCCCTGGTCCCTTTAACTGTGGTAGGAGAGGGAGGTCAAGTAGTATCTACACGGATCACCTCCTCTCCACCCCATTTGAATTGACCAGATATGGACACCTGACTAACACTTGGCCCAGCAGATTTTTTCTTCAGTTTTAAAGCTAGAGATAACATTCAGCTGCTTGAGAACAAAAATTGGCATGGAGAAAGAAAGAGGAGAAGGAGGAAGAGGGGAAGGAGAAAGAGAACGAGAGGAAAACAGGCACTCTGGTGAAGAGACGCTCAGAGAGGTTAAGAGTCCATGGGTCTGAGAGACGGAGTGATGGGAAGACAGTAGCTGCTTCATTTCATGACGTCGTTCTGGTTCTTAGTGCTAGTCTTTCATGAACCTTTCTGAAACCCAGCTGCACCTTCTGCCCTTAGACTCTATGAGATGTTTTTGTATTTTTCTCATATAGTTCCCTTTTTGTTTGAGCTAGGTTTAGTGGCTTTCTCATGCTTAGACACCAAGCATTCTTACAAATGTCTAGAGCAGGGGTCTGTATTTTAAGAAGGCAATCCTCTGCAAGGAAGGTTTGCATTGGAGGAGATTATTCCTCTCTGAGACCCATGAGTTAGAAACAGGGCCACCAGGTCACACTAAACAGAAACAAGTCAACCAGGGGCACCTTCTTCTTTGTCAACCAACCCCTGAACATCACAGTGCCAGCCACCAATTTCACTGAGTCCTCTTGGGTCCTGCCTGTAACTTGCACTTGTTCCAAAGAAATTGGTGCCAAGATTTTTCTGAATGGAAACTCCACTGCTTTTGGAAAGAGTATTCATGTGGGTTTGGGGTTTCCATGAGTAACAGCCACTGAATATCCAAAACATACATTGAATGTGCCAAGTTTCCATGAGTGGGTGAACAAAAGAGACCCAGAGGGCCATATTCCTGGCCATCACCCTCGGAGCACAGTGCAGGAAGGTCTACCCCCAAATCTGGCTGTCTTGCTTTTTTTTAGCAGGTGGATCCATGTGCACTGTATATTCTTACATATGCGACTGAAATGGAGGATGACTTAAGAGCAAGAGGACTTTGGTGGAACCTGTACCAAAAGAGGAAAATCAGAGAATCAGTGTCATTAGGTAAGTGCGGAAAAAGAATATCTAGAAACGTGTTTCTCTCCCCTGGAAAGAATGATGTGTTTATTTCTTCTCTGGAGCAGTTTTCAATGCTGGCTGCATAATAGTATCACCTGTGAAGCTTGATAAAAAATACAGATGCCTGGGTGCCACTTTAAGCGATGTTGATTGAGTAGGTATGACATGGGGCTCCAGCAAAGCAGTGGCCCAGTCCTGGTTCTGCATTCTGGAAAGATCCTTGCTAAGGATTTTGTTATCATCAGGCTTCACCAAAAAATACTCTTCCCATTCCATCAACCTCTTCTCCAACCTACGGAATAACAGGGTCAGGCTAAGAAATTCTTGCTTTCCCATGAATGTGGTTGGGAACTGCTGGAGTAGAAGAAAGATTTGGCTTAGAGCTAGGTGTGCCAGGGTTTGAGTTCTGGTTCTAACCCTATTCATCATGATCATAATATCCCAAGGTTTTCTGGTTTGAGGACACAATAGTACCCAAGCCACAAGGGTTCTTAGCCCTTACCTGCTGTCACTGCACCTCAGCCCCTTCCAAAGATAATCTAGACAGTCCCCAAGGGATGCGTTTGTGCATCTGAGATTCAGTCCTGGTTTTCAGTCACCTTCACCACCACCACCACCACCACCACCATCTTGAAGATCGTGTTACCACCATCTTGAAGATCGTGTTACCACCATCTTGAAGGCAGTGAGCCAAGACTTTATAGGGATAGTTCTCAACAGCCTGGCAGGCTACTTTTGGGTGAGGGAAGCTTCTGTTGTTTTCTGTTAAGATCTTGCTGGTCAACAATACAATTGAATGAACTCCTTATACATACAACAACATGGATGAATCTCTAATGTATTATGTTAAGTGAAAGAAGCCAGATTCAAAAGGCTACATATTATATGATTTCAGTTATATGACATTTTGGAAAAGGCAAAACTGTAGGGACTGAAAACAGATCATTGGCTTCCAAAGACTAGGATAGGGGAAAGGGTTGAGTATAAAAGGAATGAGAACATTTGGAGGAGATGAAATTTCTGTACAGTGATTATGGTAGTGATTACATGGCATTGGAATACATTTGTCAAAACTCTTAAAAGCATACATTAAAAGAAGTAAATTTATGTAAGGTACTCAAAAATTAAAAGAAAATGGGAGTGGAGAAGAGGTCAAGTAACTTGCCCAAGGTCAGAGCCAGAATTTCAAAGAGAGCTCTATGTAACAACTAAATCCAGACTTTTAACTGCTATGCAATAGGGCTGCTCATCAAACCTCAGATCACAGGTGAAAAGGGGCACTTCTCAGGAAATGGGGCTTTGTCGGTGGTCAGGGGTGTCAGACGAAAAAGTAAGCATGGGGACATCATAGAGTTGGATTGACAGTCAAACAAACTGTGTCCTAGTCATGATTTTTCTATATTCTAAGATTTACCGTCTTGGATAGGCTAATTTCTCTTTCTAAACTTTAGTTTTCTCATCTTTTAAATAATTTCTCCTTTGTTAAAAGAAAATAATGAAAATCGACCTTTAAAAAAACAAATCCCTGCTGGGAAAAGAGGCACTACAATTTCATTGTGAAGATCCACAGCTCTGAAGCCAGGAGATGTTGGTTCAAATCCCAGCTCTGCGTTATTCACTAACCGGGTGACTTGGACAAGTTTCTTCACTTCTCTGAGCCCTATTTTCCTCATCTATCAAAGGACAGTAACTCTATCTATCTCATGGGACTGTTGTGAGCCTTACAAGAAACAGTTCCTCAAAGCACTCAGTGAAGTGCCTGGCACACAATGAGCATCAATGAATGTTAACTAATATAATATTATCATCATCAACATCACTCTTAGGCTCAGCCAACAAAGCTCTTACTAAGTGAGCCAGAAAACAGAGCTCCCTTTGTGTGAGCTCAGCCAGGGCTCAAGGGAAGGCAGGGTGAGGGGAGTGTCCACAGCAATTTTGCTTAGACCTCGAAGGGTTACAGAGGGTCTTGGGACAGGAGGCTCTTTCTGTTTACGCAGGCAGACCTTTTATCTGCCTTGGCGGCCAACGATGCCAGCACTGCTGGGTCAGAAGTTCACCCAGTAAACACGCTCTGTGCCAGATCATGACTCTTATGTGCTCTAGGTCCTGTTGCTGAGCTTCTCCCACTTTTTAGACTCCTTTTCTTTTCATTTGCAGCTGTCTACATTCCTTCCTGCAATAGACTTGCATCAGACTCTCTAATGAAGTGTGAACAAGATTCAAATTTAGGGACTTGTCCAAAGTCCCACTGTTGATGGAGGAAAGACTCCTTAGGGTTGGAGCGATTTGTAGAGAACTGCTAAAATTTTGTCTTCTCATTTATATTCACCTGTCACTTTCATGGAGTTCCTGGGTGGCACAAATGATTAAGTGCTCAGCTACTAACTGAAAGACTGGTGGTTTGAACTCACTCAGAGACACCTCAAAAGAAAGTTCTGGCAATCTACTTTGGAAAAATCAGCCATTAAAAATCTTACGGAGTGCAGTTCTACTTTGAAATGTATGAGGTTCCCACTAGTCAGAATTCACTCGATGGCAACCAGTAAACTGTTACCACTTTCAGACTCTCTATTCCTTCTTGATCTGTGGCAGGCACTTGGAATGGATCTATTTGCTTAATATCTATGCAAGATGACAGCTTCTAGTCAATTTGGCTGAGCTCCTTTGGAAATTCAATCGGCAGAGACACCTCTCTGGGTCTGAGGCTGGCCAGGATAGCCAGGCAGCAGAAAGCAGCATCAATCACCTTCTAGGAAAATGGTTCTGAAACTTTAGAATGCATCAGAATCACTTGGGGGAAGAGGAGCTGTTAAACACATCTCTAACAAGTTCGTAAGTGAACTTTGGGTCCAGGGTTGAAATCTTCAGAATCTCTATTGACTGTTGGAGGTGAGGGTTGGGCGTATTGGGAGTGTAACGAGCTCCACTTGATGATGAGAGGCGAGGGCTAATTGCATCCTAGCCCAAGTCAAAGAGATTGTGACGGTTGTTGTTTTTAGGTGCCGTCGAGTTGGTTCCAACTCATAGCGATCCTATGCACAACAGAATGAAACACTGCCCTGTCCTATGCCATCCTTACAATCATTATGCTTGAGCTCGTTGTTGCAGCCACTGTGTCAATCCACCTCATTGAGGGTTGTCCTCTTTTCCGCTGACCCTGTACTCTGTCAAGCCTGATGTCCTTCTCCAGGGACTGATCCCTCCTGACAACATGTCCAAAGTATGTAAGACGCAGTCTCGCCATCCTTGCCTCTAAGGAGCTTTCTGCCCGTACTTCTTCCAAGACTGATTTGTCCGTTCTTTTGGCAGTCCATGGTATATTCAATATTCTTTGCCAACACCACAATTCAAAGGCATCAACTCTTCTTCAGTCTTCCTTATTCGTTGTCCAACTTTCACATGCATATGATGTGATTGAAAATACCATGGCTTGGGTCAGGCACACCTTAGTCTTTAAGGTGGCATCTTTGCTCTTCAACACTTTGAAGAGGTCCTTTGCAGCAGATTTGCCCAATGCAGTCTGTCTTTTGGTTTCTTGACTGCTGCTTCCATGGGTATTGACTATGGATCCAAGTAAAATGAAATCCTTGACAACTTCAATCTTTTCTCCATTTATCATGATGTCACTTATTGGTCCAGTTGTGAGGATTTTTGTTTTCTTTATGTTGAGGCGTAATCCGTACTGAAGGCTGTGGTCTTTGATCTTCATTAGTAAGTGCTTCAAGTCCTCTTCACTTTCAGCAAGCAAGGTTGTGTCACCTGCATAACGCAGGTTGTTAATGAGTCTTCCTCCAATCCTCATGCCCTGTTCTTCTTCATATAGTCCAGCTTCTTGTATTATTTGTTCAGCATACAGATTAAATAGGTATGGTGAAAGAATACAACCCTGATGCATATCTTTCCTGACTTTAAACCAATCAGTATTCCCTTGTTCTGTCCAAACAACTGCCTCTTGATCTATGTAAAGGTGCCGGATGACCATAATTAAGTGTTCTGGAATTCCCATTCTTCGCAGTGTTATCCATAGTTTGTTATGATCCACACAGTCGAATGCCTTTGCACGGTCAATAAAACACAGGTAAACATCCTTCTGGTGTTCTCTGCTTTCAGCCAGGATCCATCTGACATCAGCAATGATATCCCTGGTTTCACATCCTCTTCTGAAACCAGCCTGAATTTCTGGCAGTTCCCTGTCGACATACTGCTGCAGCCGTTTTTGAATGATCTTCAGCAAAATTGTGACGGTAGACAAAATCAAAAAGAAACTTGAGGTGTTTTCCAAGCTTACTCTGCCAGCAGTTACCACTAAACATTCTTGATTGGGTTCAAATTACAGGACCAAGGGAGGAGGAATTGATGAAAAATCAAGCAAACAGATCAAAGTAGAGGACCCCAGAAACCTGGTGGATGAGGCTGGATGTTTACAGAAAGCAACTGATATTCAAAGGCGGAGCTAAAAAAACAGAGCAGCATTCCATGCCCAAGGCAAAGAGAGGTCAGAAACAGGAAGATAATAAAAAGCAAGCAGATTAGAAACAGGGCTGGATGTGGTACCTGCGGAGGCAGGTTAGGGCAAGCAGATAGGTACTGGGTATACAGGTCCTGGAGAGCAGCCTGCCAGTACACCCTCTAATTAATCTCCTTCGTGGTGGCATTTAGCAGAGGCCTGGCCCACAGTAGTGCCCTGTTAGTGTGGAATAAATATATGAATTTAGATCTGTGCTCTGTCACACCACATCAGAGCTCAGGAAAATGGACTTGCTACTGCAGCCTGGCTCCATCACCTCCCTACTCCCACATAATTCCCTCCTTTGTCACCACGGGGAAACCTCGGATTTGATGGTGCCAAGAGGTGACCTAGGTAGGAAAAGTGAGCTTGGAGATGTGAGCTTCAGGCCAGCCCTAAAATCTCCACTGCAACCCCAAGCCCTCCCCCAAATAAAAACAACTGTCTTAGACATAGGAACTGACCTTCTCGCAGTCCTGTTCAAGGTATGAATAAAAGCAACTTTGGCACACTTTTCTAATTCTATTGATCTGTGACACATACACTGTGTCTACGGTGGGCACCTTGAAAAAAAGCTGAGACTAAAATGGCAGACAACGTCTTTCGCTGCTTCCACTGCCACCCCCAGGGCATTGGACATGTGTGGGGGTGTTTTTTGATTGTCACAGTAACTGGAAGGTGGGGAACAGTCATTCAGTGGCATTTAGTGGCCATGGGCCAGGGCGCTGATCACGCTGCCTACCCCGCACAATGAAAAGTGTCCCCAAAGTCTGCCTTTCTTGGACCCTCAAGATATTTATGTAAATGTCTCCCTAGCTGCCCCTGAGACCAGCCGATGCCATTCCATTTGCTCCTTCACGCCCAGTTGTGAATCATCCGTAATCTGTTTCAGCCTGCTGGAATTCTGAATTCTTTTCCTATTACTCCTGTCTGGAGAACAGAGTGTCAAAAGACACAAAAATCTTTTTCAAAAAGACATGCCCCATAGAGGTGATTTTTAAAAGGGAAAATAAAAAGATCTGTTTTGCACTGCTGAAAGATCACTTTTGTGACTGGTTAGAGCTGTTCTATCCAACATGACAGCCACTGGCCACATGCAGTTATTTACTCTTAATTAACATGGGGCTAGTCAAAACTGAGATGGGCTGTAAGCACAACGCACACACTGAATTTTAATGACTTAGTATTAAAAATATCTCATTAATAATTTTATATTGTCACATATTGAAATTTCAATGATTTGGATGCCTTGGGTTAAATAAAATATATTATTAAAGTGTCTTTATTGTACCTGTTCATTTTTAACAAAAGTGGTGCAAATGGTTAAGTGCTCTACTACTAACTGGGAGGTTGGTGGTTCAAACCCACCCGGGGGCACCTCGGAAATAAGGCCTGGCAATCTGCTTCTGGAAGGTCATAGCTTTGAAAACCCTGTGGAGCACTTCTATTCTGCACACTTGGGGTCGCCAGGAGCTGGAATCGCTAGAAGGCAACTAACAACAACAACTAGAAAATTTAAGATGACATTCATAGCTCGCATTGTAGTTCCCTTGGACATCACTGTAGCAGAGAACCGGCCTACGGGGTGAGAGCAGAGGACGGCAGGCCCGTTTGGCAGAGTTCAGGTGGGAGATGATGAGGACAGACTTGGAGTAGAAGGTTTGGGAGAGCAATTTCAGCTTTTGGTTAGCAGCTGAGCTTATAACCACTGCACCACCAGAGTTTAGTAAATTGTTGCTGATTGAATTGCTAGTTACTGTTTCCCTTAGTCTCCACCTAGACTATGAACCAGTACATGTTCAAGACCACTCTGCTCCTTTCACATGTTTTCATTTAAAGATAAGTCCTGGAATATTATATTATTACATATGCTACCTGATTTATCTGTTGTAAACCCCTCAGGATACATGGATGACATACCTTGCTTGCTGAAAATGAAGAGGACTTGAAGCACTTGCTGATGAAGATCAAAGACCACAGCCTTCAGTATGGATGTCACCTCAACATAAAGAAAACAAAAATCCTCACAATTGGACCAGTAAGTGACATCATGATAAACGGAGAAAATATTGAAGTCATTGAGGATTTTATTTTACTTGGATCCACAATCAATGCCCACAGAAGCAGCTCTCAAGAAACCAAATGGCATATTTCACTGGGTAACTCTGCTGCAAAAAAAAACTCTTTAAAGAGCTAAAAATAAAGATGTTACCTTGAGGACTAAGGTGTGCCTGACCCAAGCCACGGTGTTTTCAATTGCCTTATAACATGCAAAAGCTGGACAATGAATAGAGAAGAACGAAGAATTATTAATGCATTTGAATCATGGTGTTGGCAAAGAACACTGAATATACCATGGACTGCCAGAAGAGCGAATAAACCTGTCTTGAAAGAAGCACAGCCACAGTGCTCCTTAGAAGCGAGGATGGCGAGGCTTCATCTCACTTACTTTGGACATATTACCAGAAGGGATCAATTCCTGAAAAAGAACATCATGCTTGGTAAAGTAGAGGGTCAGTGAAAAAGAGTAAGACCCTCAACGAGATGGATTAACCCAGTGGCTGCAACCGTGGGCTCAAACATAACGACAATGGTTAGGATGGTGCAGGACCAGGCAGTGTTTTGTTGTGTTGTGCATAGGGTCTCTGTGAGCCGAAACCAACTGGTGAGTAGAAAATATTAGCTAAATGAATGACCTGGAACTGTGAAAATGTTGCAGGAGTCTAGCACTGCCTCAAGCTTGCGTTTTCCCAGAGGATTACTGTTCAGGATCACAGGAAAGAAAGGACTCCCAATCCCCTCCCAAAAAAAGCCTTGCGTGCAGTGAGCTTTATTTCTTCCTCTCATGACATCTGTCAAGGGTTTCTATGGGGGTTACAGAAATGGTATGAGCACGTGCAGGATTTTAGTCGCTTATCTCAGGAACCAAATGGATCTGTTTGTGTACATGTCACAGTCATTTATTTGCTCAATGACCATTTAGAGGCCTACAATGGGGCAGCTATTATGCCTGGCCCTGGAGAAATAAAAATGAAGAAGGCAGGGTCCACAAGGAGCCGAGTCCCTTGTTCTCATTTTTCTTTTTCATCAGCTTGAGCACTGTAATGTTGACTAGTGTTCCCCCTCCCCAAAATTTGGGTTTACCCGGAACCTCAGAATGTGACCTTATATGGAAATGGGGTCTTTTGCGGATGTAAAGATCTAGGATGGGCCCTAAACCCAATGACTAGTATCCTTCTAAGAGGAAGGAGAGTGTCTTAGTCATCTAGTGCTGCTATAACAGAAATACCACAAGTGAATGGCTTTAACAAGAAGTTTATTCTCTCACAGCCCCATAGGCTAGAAGTCCTAATTAAGGGCTACATCTAGAGGGGAAGGCTTTCTCTCTCTCTCATCTCTGGAGGAAGGTCCTTGTCATCAGTTTTCCCTTGGTCTGGGAGCATCTCAGTGCAGGAACCTCAGGTCCATAGGATGCGCTCTGCTGCTGGCACTGCTTTCTTGGTGGTATGAGGTTCCCAACTGTCTGTTTGCTTCCCTTTCCTTTTATCTCTTGTAAGATAAAAAGTGGTGCAGGCCAGACCCTAGGGAAACTCTCTTTACATGAGATGAAGGCTGTGGCCTTAGTGAGGGTGTTACAACCCCACCCAAATCATTTTTAACCACAGGCAGAGATTATGATTTGTAACACATATGAAAATCACAAAATGGAGGACAACCACACATGATCTAACCAAGTTGACACATATTTTGGGGGGACACAATTCAATTCATTACAGAGAGGGAGGTTTGAGACACAGACACACAGAGTGGAAGGCCCTGTGAAGATGGAGGCAGAGATTAGAGTGATGCGACTACAAACCAAAGAACCCCTGGAGGCAAGGAAGAATTCTCCCCTAGAGTCTTCTAGAACATGGCCCTTCTGACATCTTGATTTCATACTTCTAGTCCCCAGAGCTGTGAGAGAATAAATTTGTTATTTTAGCCACCAAGTATCCTAGGAAACAAATACAAGCACCAATACCTAACAGCCTTTGCCTTTTACCATTTTAAATATTTCCCATAATACGTAGCATAAACTCAAACTCTAGACCATTGCGTACAATCATCACAGAATCCTGGACACTGCCTTTTTACCTTTTTATTGGCACTGACTCACTGTGAGCAAGTCAGTCCCCTTTCTGTGTCCTGGTTTCTCCTGTCATCAGTGAGTGTCTACTTGCCCTGTGGCACTCTCAGGGTCATGGTGGGGGTGGTACAGGACAATGGATGCAGAAAGGGCTTGAAATGAACAGAGCTCGGTAAGGTGTGGTAGGTTATTGTCATTCCGCCCTGGGTTGCCACCACCATTTGAAAAGAATCTGGATATACTTTAGAGAAACAGAGGCATTTCTCTTTTGGGGACTTGGATTTAAAATGAAAATATTTAAAAGTAGCTGTATGATCTTAAGGAAACCCTGGTGGCATAGTGGTTAAGTGCTACAGCTGCTAACCAAAGGGTCGGCAGTTCGAATCTGCCAGGCGCTCCTTGGAAACTCTATGGGGCAGTTCTACTCTGTCTTATAGGGTCTCTCTAGCCACAATCGACTCGAAGGCACTGGGTGTTTTTTTTTTTTTTTTTTTGGTATATTCTTCAACATGTCATTTTTCCTCCTGGGTCTCAGCTTACTTTCCTATGAAATGAAATAATCCACTAGGCGGGGTTCTTTCACCCCTACATTCACAAGCAGGGGAGCCATCATTTCCCCCCCTTTTGCATATTGCCCTTCTGTGTAAGGTTTTGTTTTGGCTAAGAAAAAAGAAAAACAAAAACCTTTGCTAAATAATCCGTAACGTCCTCCAGGCTCTGGCCTTCTGTTTTACACACAGACATCTGGGTGTTCCTCGATTAATGTGGGTGCATTCCTCTGATATGAGTTAGGCGTGCGTAAGGGCCTCTGTGTACGGAATATTTTTTGTAGGAGAGAATTGGCTATGAGTCCGTAACCTGCTTTACTTTATTTTTAAGTGTGCACTCAGAGATGCCCATTTTTCATAGCAGAATTCTTGCGTCTGAACAATCTTTGGCAGATGAAGACTGAAAAAGAAATTCAACAACTAGTCCAGGGAAAACGTCTTCCAAATTCTGCAATATTTCTGTTGGATGCAAGCGTGACCCTAGGTCATTCAGGGATGGAGGGCTGTGGGAACAGCGCCACCTTGTGATCCCTGTGGTTGCTTCCTGGAGCAGAGCACAGCTGGTCCCAGAGCTAGGGGCAGGCAGCCGCCACGATGGCGGGGCTCCTGGAACTGGAGACTCTGATTCAGTTAGGAAGGGACCCTG